>NC_138226.1:35588401-35823209 GCF_964197995.2 Scardinius erythrophthalmus | reverse complement strand
TCACACCACATGTAGACACTTACATGTATGCTTACTTGGCATATGTAATTCTTTAGGTATTTACAACACCATTGTTCACTATATGATAAAAGTGAGAAAATTATTCGTAAGAAGAAGTTTATATTAGTTCAAGTTTGCTCTCTGTGTTTGTATTGTTCTGTTCCAGTGATGTTCTTCAACTACATCTGAAGGGAAAATATATCACCTAAGGGGTCAAAGCCTGTTCCCCAATGGTATCTGCTGAAGCTTTTGCAAGAGGCATATATAACCCTCGGGTCCCAGCAAGTTTTCACCAAGGTGGTAGGACCCAGCGATCCATTTCGCGCCTTTGCTTACCTTGTTTATTCGTGTAGCCAGCCCTCCAGATAATCAATATGCACTTGCTTAGCATTTTTTCCATTGGGTTATTATGGAATCAAACTAATCAAGAGTTCTAGACTTTGACAGGTTCTTCTTATTTGCTTTAATGTTACTACAGAAAACTATGCCTAGGGTCTTGAAGTTCTATCACACCACATGTAGTCACTTACATGTATGCTTACTTGGCATATGTAATTCTTTAGGTATTTACAACACCATTGTTCACTATATGATAAAAGTGTGAAAATTAATCGTAAGAAGTTTATATTAGTTCAAGTTTGCTCTGTGTGGATGTATTGTTCTGTTCCAGTGATGTTTTGTGACTAAATCTGTAGGAAAAAGATACCACCTATAGGGTCAAAGCCTGTTCGCCAATGGTATCTGCTGAAGCTTTTGCAAGAGGCATATATAACCCTCGGGTCCCAGCAAGTTTTCACCAAGGTGGTAGGACCCAGCGATCCATTTCGCGCCTTTGCTTACCTTGTTTATTCGTGTAGCCAGCCCTCCATATAATCAATATGCACTTGCTTAGCATTTTTTCCATTGGGTTATTATGGAATCAAACTAATCAAGAGTTCTAGACTTTGACAGGTTCTTCTTATTTGCTTTAATGTTACTACAGAAAACTATGCCTAGGGTCTTGAAGTTCTATCACACCACATGTAGTCACTTACATGTATGCTTACTTGGCATATGTAATTCTTTAGGTATTTACAACACCATTGTTCACTATATGATAAAAGTGTGAAAATTAATCGTAAGAAGTTTATATTAGTTAAAGTTTGCTCTGTGTGGATGTATTGTTCTGTTCCAGTGATGTTTTGTGACTAAATCTGAAGGAAAAAGATACCACCTATAGGGTCAAAGCCTATTCGCCAATGGTATCTGCTGAAGCTTTTGCAAGAGGCATATATAACCCTCGGGTCCCAGCAAGTTTTCACCAAGGTGGTAGGACCCAGCGATCCATTTCGCCCCTTTGCTTACCTTGTTTATTCGTGTAGCCAGCCCTCCAGATAATCAATATGCACTTGCTTAGCATTTTTTTCCATTGGGTTATTATGGAATCAAACTAATCAAGAGTTCTAGACTTTGACAGGTTCTTCTTATTTGCTTGCATGTTACTATAGACAACTATGCCTAGGGTTTTGAAGTTCTATCACACCACATTTAGTCACTTACATGTATGCTTACTTGGCATATGTAATTCTTTAGGTATTTACAACACCATTGTTCACTATATGATAAAAGTGAGAAAATTAATCGTAAGAAGAAGTTTATATTAGTTCAAGTTTGCTCTCTGTGTATGTATTGTTCTGTTCCATTGATGTTCTTTGACTACATCTGAAGGGAAAAGATATCACCTATGGGGTCAAAGCCTTTTCCCCAATGGTATCTGCTGAAGCTTTTGCAAGAGGCATATATAACCCTCGGGTCCCAGCAAGTTTTCACCAAGGTGGTAGGACCCAGCGATCCATTTCGCCCCTTTGCATACCTTGTTTATTCGTGTAGCCTGCCTTCCAGATAATCAATATGCACTTGCTTAGCATTTCTTCCATTGGGTTATTACGGAATCAAACGAATCAAGATTTCTAGACTTTGACAGGTTCTTCGTATTTGCTTTCATGTTACTATAGACAACTATGCCTAGGGTTTTGAAGTTCTATCACACCACATGTAGTCACTTACATGTATGCTTACTTGGCATATGTAACTCTTTAGGTATTTACAACACCATTGTTCACTATATGATAAAAGTGAGAAAATTAATCATAAGAAGAAGTTTATATTAGTTAAAGTTTGCTCTCTGTGTATGTATTGTTCTGTTCGAGTGATGTTCTTTGACTAAATCTGAAGGACAAAGATATCACCTAAGGGGTCAAAGCCTGTTCCCCAATGGTATCTGCTGAAGCCTTTGCAAGAGGCATATATACCCCTCGGGTCCCAGCATGTTTTCACCAAGGTGGTATGTCCCATCGATCCATTTCGCCCCTTTGCATACCTTGTTTATTCACTTTGACAGGTTCTTCTTGTTTGCTTTCATGTTACTATAGACAACTATGCCTAGGGTTTTGAAGTTCTATCACACCACATGTAGTCACTTACATGTATGCTTACTTGGCATATGTAATTCTTTAGGTATTTACAACACCATAAGTTCAAAGTTTTATTTGCCATTTGCAGAGCACAAAAAGAATTGTACACATACATAGGAATTGTACTGCATCACCCTTAGAGTCAATATATATATATCTTATAATATATAGCTCTTATATGTCTCAGGCGTTAGGTTTTGTGTCTGGGCTTCAAAAGTGAGTGAGCTGGGTGATGAATGTCACCAAGTATGGACTGAGCTTTCTTCTTACAGCGCTCTGTGTACAGTTTGGTCATGGGTGTGAGGTTTGTCCCAGTGATTCTCTCTGCAGTCTTTATAACTCTTTGGAGAGACTTCTTCTCTGCCCGTGTTGCATTTCCAAACCACACGGTAATGCCATATGTCAAGACAGTCTCTATAAGTCCTCTGTAGGCATGAGTAAGAGGGCACATCCCAAGCCCAGCCTTCTTCAAAAGCCTTATAAAATACAGTCGTTTTTGAGCTTTCTTCACTGTGGTGACAGTGTTTATAGCCCAGCTCAAGTTAGATGTCAAATGCAGGCCCAGGAATTTGTGGCTGTTGGCCCTCTCCACCACAGTGCCCTTGATGGTGAGTGGCTGCAGAGGAGGGCTTTTCTTCCTAAAGTCTATAACAAGCTCTCTTGTCTTGTCTACATTGAGGAACAGGTCATTTTCCTCTCCATAGACCATGATGTCATTGACCAGTTCCCTATACCCTGTCTCATCTCCCCCCTTAATAAGGCGCAAGATGGTCGTGTCATCTGCATATTTAATGACGAGTGAGCTGTCCTGAGTGGAGACGTAGTCATGTGTGTACAATGTAAAGAGCTTAGGGCTGAGGCAACAGCCTTGGAGAGTGCCTGTGCTGACTGTGAGATTTCCTGATATTATCCCTCCCATCTTTACCACCTGCAGTCTGTTTAGAAGAAAGTCTAAAATCCAATTGCAGGTAGTGGCCGGCAATCCGAGGTCTATTAACTTTACAATGAGTTTTGCAGGACGGATGGTATTAAAGGCGGAGCTATAGTCTAGAAACAGCATCCTATTATGTTCTGTTATAGTCCAGATAGTCCAGATGTAGAAGTGTGTGGTGTAAAACAAAGGCTACTGCATCGTCCACTGATCTGTTCGGACGGTAGGCAAACTGAAATGGATCTGCAGTGTCTGGGATGAAAGAATTTATATGTGTCAGAAACAACTTTTCTAGGCACTTCATGGCAACTGGTGTTAGGGCCACATCAGGCCTAAAGTCATTTAGGGTTGAAGCGTCAGGTTTCTTAGGAGCTGGTATCACAAAACAGGACTTGAACAGACGTGGAACTAGGCCTGTCACGATTATGAAATTTGGCTGACGATTAATTGTCTAAAAAATAATTACGGTTATGCCGATTAATTGTCAGTTTTAGGGCTTTGACGATTAATTGTCTGTATTAGGGCTTTGGTGATTATGCCGATTAATTGTCTGTTTTAGGGCTTTGTGCTTCATTCATTAAATAATTGTGATGAATTTAATCCTTTGTAAGTTATCATTTTGCAGTGTAAGATTACAGTTAACACCTTTAAATATTAAATAAATATATTCAATAGCTATGACAATTTGTTTATTAAACTTAGTGAGTGTATAAATCAGCAGCAAAAAGTAATTTTTGAAAACATCTGCACAGTAATTTAATAAAATCTAAACATGTTAATAAAAACAAATGTGCACAAACCATGATAATATGATATGCTTCAAAACAGAGCGGAAAAAGGCGCGTATGCGCATTGCGGGTGCAGAATGATGTGCTTAATGCAACATGGAGTCACAGTGCGCAGCGCTGCACAAGTGCGCATTTAAAAGTTCACGGCACAAAGCGAAGAAATGTCGAGGGCACAAATCCAAGTGTATATCAGTCCAACAGTTTATTGATCATTTGTTTCTTCACAGTTTTAAACTCCAGTTATTGTGCGTCTGATGCCAATTCATAGTCTTTGTGCTGTGTAGGCACATGGTAGCAAGCGAGTCATTTAGAAACAGCAAAAAACTCCAGCAAAATAAAGTCATTTTATGCAAATCCACAGCCCTTTATCTACAGATCAAGCATTATAACGTCAATGTCACATTGGAGAAAGTTTTACCGTGTATCCTGTCGTAACCGGACGACGCGCGCTGTTTGAATGCTGAACGGAATGATTGACAGCTGCAGACGAGTTTGTGAACTTTAATTTAAAAATGTAAATATACTACTGTCCCTCACATTAAGCTATGGAATGGCTTCAGTTGACTTTGAATATATTGCTCGAAAACGTAATTAGTGCTTGTCTATTTATTTTGGTCCATGACTCCCCCTTGTGCCGTAGGCCTATAAAAGAGCGCAATAATCGCGGTTGTCTGAAACAATTGCGGTTAGATCAAATAATCGCGATCAGACGGTTATTTAATTATCGCGACAGGCCTACGTGGAACTACCGCTTGTGACTGGGACTGGTTGAAAATGTCTGTATACACACCTGCTAGTTGTTCAGCACAGGACTACAGGACTCTGGGCGACACTCCATCAGGTCCCACAGCCTTGCGGGGGTTAACCTGCTTCAGAGCCTTCAGCACCTGTGTGTGTGTCACCTGTAGAGCGATGTCCTCAGCACTATGGGGGATTCTGGAGGGTGTGTCCGAATTCATCCTGTCGAATCTGCAGTAAAAGTTGTTGAAGCAGTCCGGCAGGGTGGCGTCTCTGACCTCGGTGATGTTAGTGCTTCTATTGTAGTTTGTGATAGACTGGATTTCCTTCCATATAATGTGTGTGTTGTTCTGTAGATGGAGGCTTTCAAGTTTTAGGGAGCGTGCCCTTTTTGCTGCTTTGATGGACTTTCGCAGTTCGTATTTGGCCCTGTTATACTCCTCTTTGTTACCAGACTTGAAAGCCACCCGTCTTTCCTTGATCTTTTTCCGTACGTCAGCATTAAACCACGACTTTTGGTTTGGAAAAATATGGACAGTACGTACAGGAACACATAAGGAGGAACACCAGCTAATATAGTCACTGGCAGTCTATGTATAATCATGAATATTGTCTGTGGCCTCCTTGAAGATGTTCATATCCGTGGCCTCCAGACACCCCTGAAGGCTGGCCATAGCACTGTCAGTCCAAGCATGAACAGTACGAGTGGTGGCAGGGATAGCCTTTAACCTGTTTATGTATATGGACTTAAGTAGAATAGCAATGTGATCAGACTTCCCAAAATGAGGTTTGGGTTCAGCTGCGTATGCATTTTTTAAGTTACAGTAGCAGTGATCCAGTGTCTTATTACCTCTAGTAGGAAACGTCACATATTGATACAGTTTTGGAATTACTTTACGAAGATTACAGTGATTAAAATCTCCTAAGATTATAAAAGCAGCTTCAGGATACTCATTTTCATGTTTACTGACCATGTTGTGTAAAATGTTTAGTGCAACCTCCTCCTTAGCAGAGGGGGGGATGTACACAACACTTACAATGATGCAGTGTAGCTCCCTGGGTAGATAAAACGGCCTACACTTCAAGGTTAGAAATTCCACGTCTTCGGAGCAGTGCTGAGAGATGACCTTGTTATCCGTACACCAGGACTGGTTTACTAGAACGGCAGTTCCTCCTCCGCGGCTCTTTCCGCAGTCTGCAGCGCGCCTGTCAGCTCTGAAGATGGTGTAACCCTCCAGTGTTAGAGGTTCATCAGGGATTTCCTCCCCCAGCCACGTCTCACAGAAATATGTGAACAGTTTCTCAGGTACCGCTCAGCTGATAATCTTGCGTGCAGTTCATCCATTTTATTTCCCAATGACTGGACGTTTGCAAACAGAATTACAGGGAGTGTTAGCCTCCCTTTGCTAACAAGCCCTCTGAGCTTTCGCTCGGTTCCTCCCCGTCTCCCTCGCTTGCGCTTCGGTCTGTTGAAGCCAGTATAGGCTCTCGCTTGAGTCTGGCTCCCGGAATAGACTTACTGCACGTTGTTTTGGCGTAACAGTTCTGGGTGTAAATCCAGCGCTGTGTGATCGAGTGTTCCCCAATGGCTTTGCTCTTGTAAAGAAAACAACGTGTCCCGATCGTACCAGACACTAGGTCTTACTGTTGCCTTTACGTGATGTGTGAATAACAGTAAAAATAACAAAAGTAACACCAACAACCAGTTAATTCTAAGGGCTACACGACGTCGCACACAGGGGAGCGCCATCTTGGATCAATATGATCCATATGGACCATTGTTCACTATATGATAAAAGTGTGAAAATTAATCGTAAGAAGAAGTTTATATTAGTTCAAGTTTGCTCTGTGTGGATGTATTGTTCATGTAGTCACTTGAATGTATGCTTACTTGGCATATGTCACTCTTTAGGTATTTACAACACCACTGGTCACTATATGATAAAAGTGTGCAAATTAATCGTAAGAAGTTTATATTAGTTCAAGTTTGCTCTGTGTGGATGTATTGTTCTGTTCCAGTGATGTTCTGTGACTAAATCTGAAGGGAAAAGATATCACCTATGGGCTCAAAGCATGTTCTCCAATGGTATCTGCTGAAACTTTTGCAAGAGGTTTATATACCCCTCGGGTCCCTGAAAGTTTTCACCAAGGTGGTAGGACCCAGCAATCCATTTCGCCCCTTTGCATACCTTGTTTATTCGTGTAGCCTGCCTTCCAGATAATCAATATGCACTTGCTTAGCATTTTTTCCATTGGGTTATTATGGAATCAAACTAATCAAGAGTTCTAGACTTTGACAGGTTCTTCTTATTTGCTTTCATGTTACTATAGACAACTATGCCTAGGGTCTTGAAGTTCTATCACACCACATGTAGTCACTTGCATGTATGCTTACTTGGCATATGTAATTCTTTAGGTATTTACAACACCATTGTTCACTATATGATAAAAGTGAGAAAATTAATCGTAAGAAGAAGTTTATATTAGTTCAAGTTTTCTCTCTGTGTATGTATTGTTCTGTTCCAGTGATGTTCTTTGACTACATCTGAAGGAAAAAGATACCACCTATGGGGTCAAAGCCTGTTCCCCAATGGTATCTGCTGAAGCTTTTGCAAGAGGCATATATACCCCTCGGGTCCCAGCAAGTTTTCACCAAGGTGGTAGGACCCAGCGATCCATTTCTCCCCTTTGCTTACCTAGTTTATTCGTGTAGCCAGCCCTCCATATAATCAATATGCACTTGCTTAGCTTTTTTTTTCCATTGGGTTATTATGGAATCAAACTAATCAAGAGTTCTAGACTTTGACAGGTTCTTCTTATTTGCTTTCATGTTACTATAGACAACTATGCCTAGGGTTTTGAAGTTCTATCACACCACATGTAGTCACTTACATGAATGCTTACTTGGCATATGTAACTCTTTAGGTATTTACAACACCACTGGCCACAATATGATAAAAGTGTGAAATTTAATTGTAAGAAGAAGTTTATATTAGTTCAAGTTTGCGCTGTGTGGATGTATTGTTCTGTTCCAGTGATGTTCTGTGACTAAATCTGAAGGGAAAATATATCACCTATGGGCTCAAAGCATGTTCTCCAATGGTATCTGCTGAAACTTTTGCAAGAGGCTTATATACCCCTCGGGTCCCAGAAAGTTTTCACCAAGGTGGTAGGACCCAGCAATCCATTTCGCCCCTTTGCATACCTTGTTTATTCGTGTAGCCTGCCTTCCAGATAATCAATATGCACTTGCTAATAATTTTTTTCCATTGGGTTATTATGGAATCAAACTAATCAAGACTTCTAGACTTTGACAGGTTCTTCTTATTTGCTTTCATGTTACTATAGACAACTATGCCTAGGGATTTGAAGTTCTATCACACCACATGTAGTCACTTACATGTATGCTTACTTGGCATATGTAATTCTTTAGGTATTTACAACACCATTGTTCACTATATGATAAAAGTGAGAAAATTAATCGTAAGAAGTTTATATTAGTTCAAGTTTGCTCTCTGTGTATGTACTATTCTGTTCCAGTGATGTTCTTTGACTACATCTGAAGGGAAAAGATATCACCTATGGGGTCAAAGCCTGTTCCCCAATGGTGTCTGGTGAAGCTTTTGCAAGAGTCATATACAGTATAACCCTCGGGTCCCAGCAAGTTTTCACCAAGGTGGTAGGACCCAGCGATCCATTTCGCCCCTTTGCATACCATGTTTATTCGTGTAGCCTGCCTTCCAGATAATCAATATGCACTTGCTTAGCATTTTTTCCATTGGGTTATTATGGAATCAAACAAATCAAGAGTTCTAGACTTTGACAGGTTCTTCTTATTTGCTTTCATGTTACTATAGACAACTATGCCTAGGGTCTTGAAGTTCTATCACACCACATGTAGTCACTTACATGTATGCTTACTTGGCATTGGTAACTCTTTTGGTATTTACAACACCACTGGTCACTGTATGATAAAATTGTGAAAATTAATCGTAAGAAGAAGTTTATATTAGTTCAAGTTTGCTCTGTGTGGATGTATTGTTCTGTTCCAGTGATGTTCTTTGACTAAATCTGAAGGGAAAAGATACCACCTATGGGGTCAAAGCCTGTTCTCCAATGCTATCTGCTGAAGCTTTTGCAAGAGGCTTATATACCCCTCGGGTCCTAGCAAGTTTTCACCAAGGTGGTAGGACCCAGCGATCCATTTTGCGCCTTTGCTTACCTTGTTTATTCGTGTAGCTAGCCCTCCAGATAATCAATATGCACTTGCTTAGCATTTTTTTCCATTGGGTTATTATGGAATCAAACTAATCAAGAGTTCTAGACTTTGACAGGTTCTTCTTATTTGCTTTCATGTTACTATAGACAACTATGCCTAGGGATTTGAAGTTCTATCACACCACATGTAGTCACTTACATGTATGCTTACTTGGCATATGCAATTCTTTAGGTATTTACAACACCATTGTTCACTATATGATAAAAGTGAGAAAATTAATCATAAGAAGAAGTTTATTTTAGTTCAAGTTTGCTCTGTGTGGATGTATTGTTCTGTTCCAGTGATGTTCTGTGACTAAATCTGAAGGAAAAAGATACCACCTATGGGGTCAAAGCCTGTTGCCCAATGGTATCTGCTGAAGCTTTTGCAAGAGGCATATATACCCCTCGGGTCCCAGCAAGTTTTCATTAAGGTGGTAGGACCCAGCGATCCATTTCGCCCCTTTGCATACCTTGTTTATTCGTGTAGTCTGCGTTCCAGATAATCAATATGCACTTGCTTAGCATTTTTTCCATTGGGTTATTATGGAATCAAACTAATCAAGAGTTCTAGACTTTGACAGGTTCTTCTTATTTGCTTTCATGTTACTATAGACAACTATGCCTAGGTTCTTGAAGTTCTATCACACCACATGTAGTCACTTACATGTATGCTTACTTGGCATATGTAATTCTTTAGGTATTTACAACACCATTGTTCACTATATGATAAAAGTGAGAAAATTAATCGTAAGAAGAAGTTTATATTAGTTAAAGTTTGCTCTCTTTGTATGTATTGTTCTGTTCCAGTGATGTTCTTTGATCAAATCTGAAGGGAAAAGATATCACCGAAGGGGTCAAAGCCTGTTCCCCAATGGTATCTGCTGAAGCTTTTGCAAGAGGCATATATAACCCTCGGGTCCTAGCAAGTTTTCACCAAGGTGGTAGGACCCAGCGATCCATTTCGCCCCTTTGCATACCTTGTTTATTCGTGTAGCCTGCCTTCCAGATAATCAGCATGCACTTGCTTAGCATTTCTTCCATTGGGTTATTACAGAATCAAACGAATCAAGATTTCTAGACTTTGACAGGTTCTTCTTATTTGCTTTCATGTTACTATAGACAACTATGCCTAGGGTCTTGAAGTTCTATCACACCACATGCAGTCACTTACATGTATGCTTACTTGGCATATGCAACTCTTTAGGTATTTACAACACCACTGGTCACTGTATGATAAAATTGTGAAAATTAATCGTAAGAAGTTTATATTAGTTCAAGTTTGCTCTGTGTGGATGTATTGTTCTGTTCCAGTGATGTTCTTTGACTAAATCTGAAGGAAAAAGATACCACCTATGGGGTCAAAGCCTGTTCCCCAATGGTATCTGCTGAAGGTTTTGCAAGAGGCATATATACCCCTCGGGTCCCAGCAAGTTTTCACCAAGGTGGTAGGACCCAGTGATCCATTTCGCCCCTTTGCATACCTTGTTTATTCGTGTAGCCTGCCTTCCAGATAATCAATATGCACTTGCTTAGCATTTTTTTCATTGGGTTATTATGGAATCAAACTAATCAAGAGTTCTAGACTTTGACAGGTTCTTCTTATTTGCTTTCATGTTACTATAGACAACTATGCCTAGGGTTTTGAAGTTCTGTCACACCACATGTAGTCACTTACATCTATGCTTACTTGGCAAATGTAATTCTTTATGTATTTACAACACCATTGTTCACTATATGATAAAAGTGAGAAAATTCATCGTAAGAAGAAGTTTATATTAGTTAAAGTTTGCTCTCTGTGTATGTATTGTTCTGTTCCAGTGATGTTCTTTGATTAAATCTGAAGGGAAAAGATATCACCTAAGGGGTCAAAGCCTGTTCCCCAATGGTGTCTGCTGAAGCTTTTGCAAGAGGCATATATAACCCTCGGGTCCCAGCAAGTTTTCACCAAGGTGGTAGGACCCAGCGATCCATTTCGCCCCTTTGCATACCTTGTTTATTCGTGTAGCCTGCCTTCCAGATAATCAGTATGCACTTGCTTAGCATTTCTTCCATTGAGTTGTTACGGAATCAAACGAATCAAGAGTTCTAGACTTTGACAGGTTCTTCTTATTTGCTTTCATGTTACTATAGACAACTATGCCTAGGGTCTTGAAGTTCTATCACACCACATGTAGTCACTTACATGTATGCTTACTTGGCATATGTAATTCTTTAGGTATTTACAACACCATTGTTCACTATATGATAAAAGTGAGAAAATTAATCGTAAGAAGTTTATATTAGTTCAAGTTTGCTCTCTGTGTATGTACTGTTCTGTTCCAGTGATGTTCTTTGACTACATCTGAAGGGAAAAGATATCACCTATGGGGTCAAAGCCTGTTCCCCAATGGTGTCTGCTGAGGCTTTTGCAAGAGTCATATACAGTATAACCCTCGGGTCCCAGCAAGTTTTCACCAAGGTGGTAGGACCCAGCGATCCATTTCGCCCCTTTGCATACCATGTTTATTCGTGTAGCCTGCCTTCCAGATAATCAATATGCACTTGCTTAGCATTTTTTCCATTGGGTTATTATGGAATCAAACAAATCAAGAGTTCTAGACTTTGACAGGTTCTTCTTATTTGCTTTCATGTTACTATAGACAACTATGCCTAGGGTCTTGAAGTTCTATCACACCACATGTAGTCACTTACATGTATGCTTACTTGGCATTGGTAACTCTTTAGGTATTTACAACACCACTGGTCACTGTATGATAAAATTGTGAAAATTAATCGTAAGAAGAAGTTTATATTAGTTCAAGTTTGCTCTGTGTGGATGTATTGTTCTGTTCCAGTGATGTTCTTTGACTAAATCTGAAGGGAAAAGATACCACCTATGGGGTCAAAGCCTGTTCTCCAATGCTATCTGCTGAAGCTTTTGCAAGAGGCTTATATACCCCTCGGGTCCTAGCAAGTTTTCACCAAGGTGGTAGGACCCAGCGATCCATTTTGCGCCTTTGCTTACCTTGTTTATTCGTGTAGCTAGCCCTCCAGATAATCAATATGCACTTGCTTAGCATTTTTTTCCATTGGGTTATTATGGAATCAAACTAATCAAGAGTTCTAGACTTTGACAGGTTCTTCTTATTTGCTTTCATGTTACTATAGACAACTATGCCTAGGGATTTGAAGTTCTATCACACCACATGTAGTCACTTACATGTATGCTTACTTGGCATTGGTAACTCTTTAGGTATTTACAACACCACTGGTCACTGTATGATAAAATTGTGAAAATTAATCGTAAGAAGAAGTTTATATTAGTTCAAGTTTGCTCTGTGTGTATGTATTGTTCTGTTCCAGTGATGTTCTTTGACTAAATCTGAAGGAAAAATATACCACCTCTGGGGTCAAAGCCTGTTCCCCAATGGTATCTGCTGAAGCTTTTGCAAGAGGCATATATACCCCTCGGGTCCCAGCAAGTTTTCACCAAGGTGGTAGGACCCAGCAATCCATTTCGCCCCTTTGCTTACCTTGTTTATTCGTGTAGCCAGCCCTCCAGATAATCAATATGCACTTGCTTAGCATTTTTTTCCATTGGGTTATTATGGAATCAAACTAATCAAGAGTTCTAGACTTTGACAGGTTCTTCTTATTTGCTTTCATGTTACTATAGACAACTATGCCTAGGAATTTGAAGTTCTATCACACCACATGTAGTCACTTACATGTATGCTTACTTGGCATATGTAATTCTTTAGGTATTTACAACACCATTGTTCACTATATGATAAAAGTGAGAAAATTAATCGTAAGAAGTTTATATTAGTTCAAGTTTGCTGTCTGTGTATGTACTGTTCTGTCCCAGTGATGTTCTGTGACTAAATCTGAAGGAAAAAGATACCACCTATGGGGTCAAAGCCTGTTGCCCAATGGTATCTGCTAAAGCTTTTGCAAGAGGCATATATACCCCTCGGGTCCCAGCAAGTTTTCACCAAGGTGGTAGGACCCAGCGATCCATTTCGCCCCTTTGCATACCTTGTTTATTCGTGTAGCCTGCCTTCCAGATAATCAGTATGCACTTGCTTAGCATTTCTTCCATTGAGTTGTTACGGAATCAAACGAATCAAGAGTTCTAGACTTTGACAGGTTCTTCTTATTTGCTTTCATGTTACTATAGACAACTATGCCTAGGGTCTTGAAGTTCTATCACACCACATGTAGTCACTTACATGTATGCTTACTTGGCATATGTAACTCTTTAGGTATTTACAACACCACTGGTCACTGTATGATAAAATTGTGAAAATGAATCGTAAGAAGTTTATATTAGTTCAAGTTTGCTCTGTGTGGATGTATTGTTCTGTTCCAGTGATGTTCTTTGACTAAATCTGAAGGAAAAATATACCACCTATGGGGTCAAAGCCTGTTCCCCAATGGTATCTGCTGAAGCTTTTGCAAGAGGCATATATACCCCTCGGGTCCCAGCAAGTTTTCACCAAGGTGGTAGGACCCAGTGATCCATTTCGTCCCTTTGCATACCTTGTTTATTCGTGTAGCCTGCCTTCCAGATAATCAATATGCACTTGCTTAGCATTTTTTTCATTGGGTTATTATGGAATCAAACTAATCAAGAGTTCTAGACTTTGACAGGTTCTTCTTATTTGCTTTCATGTTACTATAGACAACTATGCCTAGGGTTTTGAAGTTCTATAACACCACATGTAGTCACTTACATGTATGCTTACTTGGCATATGTAATTCTTTAGGTATTTACAACACCATTGTTCACTATATGATAAAAGTGAGAAATTTCATCGTAAGAAGTTTGTATTAGTTAAAGTTTGCTCTCTGTGTATGTATTGTTCTGTTCCAGTGATGTTATTTGATTAAATCTGTAGGGAAAAGATATCCCCTAAGGGGTCAAGGCCTGTTCCCCAATGGTGTCTGCTGAAGCTTTTGCAAGAGGCATATATAACCCTCGGGTCCCAGCAAGTTTTCACCAAGGTGGTAGGACCCAGCGATCCATTTCGCCCCTTTGCATACCTTGTTTATTCGTGTAGCCTGCCTTCCAGATAATCAGTATGCACTTGCTTAGCATTTCTTCCATTGAGTTGTTACGGAATCAAACGAATCAAGAGTTCTAGACTTTGACAGGTTCTTCTTATTTGCTTTCATGTTACTATAGACAACTATGCCTAGGGTCTTGAAGTTCTATCACACCACATGTAGTCACTTACATGTATGCTTACTTGGCATATGTAACTCTTTAGGTATTTACAACACCACTGGTCACTGTATGATAAAATTGTGAAAAGTAATCGTAAGACGTTTATATTAGTTCAAGTTTGCTCTGTGTGGATGTATTGTTCTGTTCCAGTGATGTTCTTTGACTAAATCTGAAGGAAAAAGATACCACCTATGGGGTCAAAGCCTGTTCCCCAATGGTATCTGCTGAAGCTTTTGCAAGAGGCATATATACCCCTCGGGTCCCAGCAAGTTTTCACCAAGGTGGTAGGACCCAGCAATCCATTTCGTCCCTTTGCTTACCTTGTTTATTCATGTAGCCAGCCCTCCAGATAATCAATATGCACTTGCTTAGCATTTTTTCCATTCGGTTATTATGGAATCAAACTAATCAAGAGTTCTAGACTTTGAAAGGTACTTCTTATTTGCTTTCATGTTACTACAGACAACTATGCCTAGGGTTTTGAAGTTATATCACACCACATGTAGTCATTTACATGTATGCTTACTTGGCATATGTAATTCTTCAGGTATTTACAACACCATTGTTCACTGTATGATAAAAGTGAGAAAATTAATCGTAAGAAGAAGTTTATATTAGTTCAAGTTTGCTCTGTGTGGATGTATTGTTCTGTTCCAGTGATGTTTTGTGACTAAATCTGAAGGAAAAAGATACCACCTATGGGGTCAAAAGCCTGTTCCCCAATGGTATCTGCTGAAGCTTTTGCAAGAGGCATATATACCCCTTGGGTCCCAGCAAGTTTTCACCAAGGTGGTAGGACCCAGCGATCCATTTCGCCCCTTTGCTTACCTTGTTTATTCGTGTAGCCAGCCCTCCAGATAATCAATATGCACTTGCTTAGCATTTTTTTCCATTGGGTTATTATGGAATCAAACTAATCAAGAGTTCTAGACTTTGACAGGTTCTTCTTATTTGCTTTCATGTTACTATAGACAACTATACCTAGGGTTTTGAAGTTCTATCACACCACATGTAGTCACTTACATGTATGCTTACTTGGCATATGTAATTCTTTATGTATTTACAACACCATTGTTAACTATATGATAAAAGTGAGAAAATTAATTGTAAGAGGAAGTTTATATTAGTTCAAATTTGCTCTCTGTGTATGTATTGTTCTGTTCCAGTGATGTTCTTTGACTACATCTGAAGGGAAAAGATATCACCTATGGGGTCAAAGCCTGTTCCCCAATGGTATCTGCTGATGCTTTTGCAAGAGGCATATAGACCCCTCAGTTCCCAGCAAGTTTTCACCAAGGTGGTAGGACCCAGCGATCCATTTTGCGCCTTTGCTCACCTTGTTTATTCGTGTAGCCAGCCCTCCAGATAATCAATATGCACTTGCTTAGCATGTTTTTCCATTGGGTTATTATGGAATCAAACTAATCAAGAGTTCTGGACTTTGACAGGTTCTTCTTATTTGCTTTCATGTTACTATAGACAACTATGCCTAGGGATTGGAAGTTCTATCACACCACATGTAGTCACTTACATGTATGCTTACTTGGCATATGTAATTCTTTAGGTATTTACAACACCATTGTTCACTATATGATAAAAGTGAGAAAATTAATCGTAAGAAGTTTATATTAGTTCAAGTTTGCTCTCTGTGTATGTACTCATCTGTTCCAGTGATGTTCTTTGACTACATCTGAAGGGAAAAGATACCACCTATGGGGTCAAATCCTGTTCCCCAATGGTATCTGCTGAAGCTTTTGCAAGAGGCATATATAACCCTCGGGTCCCAGCAAGTTTTCACCAAGGTGGTAGGACCCAGCGATCCATTTCGCCCCTTTGCATACCTTGTTTATTCGTGTAGCCTGCCTTCCAGATAATCAATATGCACTTGCTTAGCATTTCTTCCATTGAGTTGTTACGGAATCAAACGAATCAAGAGTTCTAGACTTTGACAGGTTCTTCTTATTTGCTTTTATGTTACAATAGACAACTATGCCTAGGGTCTTGAAGTTCTATCACACCACATATAGTCACTTACATGTATGCTTACTTGGAATATGTAACTCTTTAGGTATTTACAACACCACTGGTCACTGTATGATAAAATTGTGAAAATTAATCTTAAGAAGAAGTTTATATTAGTTCAAGTTTGCTCTGTGTGGATGTAATGTTCTGTTCCAGTGATGTTCTTTGACTAAATCTGAAGGGAAAAGATATCACCTAAGGGGTCAAAGCCTGTTCCCCAATGGTATCTGCTGAAGCTTTTGCAAGAGGCATATATACCCCTCGGGTCCCAGCAAGTTTTCACCAAGGTGGTAGGACCCAGCGATCCATTTCTCCCCTTTGCTTATCTTGTTTATTCGTGTAGCCAGCCCTCCAGATAATCAATATGCACTTGCTTAGCATTTTTTTTTTCCATTGGGTTATTATGGAATCAAACTAATCAAGAGTTCTAGACTTTGACAGGTTCTTCTTATTTGCTTTCATGTTACTATAGACAACTATGCCTAGGGTTTTGAAGTTATATCACACCACATGTAGTCACTTACATGTATGCTTACTTGTCATATGTAACTCTTTAGGTATTTACAACACCATTGTTCACTATATGATAAAAGTGTGAAAATTCATCGTAAGAAGAAGTTTATATTAGTTCAAGTTTGCTCTGTGTGGATGTATTGTTCTGTTCCAGTGATGTTTTGTGACTAAATCTGAAGGAAAAAGATACCACCTATGGGGTCAAAGCCTGTTCCCCAATGGTATCTGCTGAAGCTTTTGCAAGAGGCATATATACCCCTCGGGTCCCAGCAAGTTTTCACCAAGGTGGTAGGACCCAGCAATCCATTTCGCCCCTTTGCTTACCTTGTTTATTCGTGTAGCCAGCCCTCCAGATAATCAATATGCACTTGCTTAGCATTTTTCCATTCGGTTATTATGGAATCAAACTAATCAAGAGTTCTAGACTTTGAAAAGTACTTCTTATTTGCTTTCATGTTACTACAGACAACTATGCCTAGGGTTTTGAAGTTATATCACACCACATGTAGTCATTTACATGTATGCTTACTTGGCATATGTAATTCTTCAGGTATTTACAACACCATTGTTCACTGTATGATAAAAGTGAGAAAATTAATCGTAAGAAGAAGTTTATATTAGTTCAAGTTTGCTCTGCGTGGATGTATTGTTCTGTTCCAGTGATGTTTTGTGACTAAATCTGAAGGAAAAAGATACCACCTAAGGGGTCAAAAGCCTGTTCCCCAATGGTATCTGCTGAAGCTTTTGCAAGAGGCATATATACCCCTTGGGTCCCAGCAAGTTTTCACCAAGGTGGTAGGACCCAGCGATCCATTTCGCCCCTTTGCTTACCTTGTTTATTCGTGTAGCCAGCCCTCCAGATAATCAATATGCACTTGCTTAGCATTTTTTTCCATTGGGTTATTATGGAATCAAACTAATCAAGAGTTCTAGACTTTGACAGGTTCTTCTTATTTGCTTTCATGTTACTATAGACAACTATACCTAGGGTTTTGAAGTTCTATCACACCACATGTAGTCACTTACATGTATGCTTACTTGGCATATGTAATTCTTTATGTATTTACAACACCATTGCTAACTATATGATAAAAGTGAGAAAATTAATCGTAAGAGGAAGTTTATATTAGTTCAAATTTGCTCTCTGTGTATGTATTGTTCTGTTCCAGTGATGTTCTTTGACTACATCTGAAGGGAAAAGATATCACCTATGGGGTCAAAGCCTGTTCCCCAATGGTATCTGCTGAAGCTTTTGCAAGAGGCATATATACCCCTCAGGTCCCAGCAAGTTTTCACCAAGGTGGTAGGACCCAGCGATCCATTTTGCGCCTTTGCTTACCTTGTTTATTCGTGTAGCCAGCCCTCCAGATAATCAATATGCACTTGCTTAGCATGTTTTTCCATTGGGTTATTATGGAATCAAACTAATCAAGAGTTCTGGACTTTGACAGGTTCTTCTTATTTGCTTTCATGTTACTATAGACAACTATGCCTAGGGATTGGAAGTTCTATCACACCACATGTAGTCACTTACATGTATGCTTACTTGGCATATGTAATTCTTTAGGTATTTACAACACCATTGCTCACTATATGATAAAAGTGAGAAAATTAATCGTAAGAAGTTTATATTAGTTCAAGTTTTCTCTCTGTGGATGTACTCATCTGTTCCAGTGATGTTCTTTGACTACATCTGAAGGGAAAAGATACCACCTATGGGGTCAAATCCTGTTCCCCAATGGTATCTGCTGAAGCTTTTGCAAGAGGCATATATACCCCTCGGGTCCCAGCAAGTTTTCACCAAGGTGGTAGGACCCAGCAATCCATTTCGCCCCTTTGCTTACCTTGTTTATTCGTGTAGCCTGCCTTCCAGATAATCAATATGCACTTGCTTAGCATTTCTTCCATTGAGTTGTTACGGAATCAAACGAATCAAGAGTTCTAGACTTTGACAGGTTCTTCTTATTTGCTTTTATGTTACTATAGACAACTATGCCTAGGGTCTTGAAGTTCTATCACACCACATATAGTCACTTACATGTATGCTTACTTGGAATATGTAACTCTTTAGGTATTTACAACACCACTGGTCACTGTATGATAAAATTGTGAAAATTAATCTTAAGAAGAAGTTTATATTAGTTCAAGTTTGCTCTGTGTGGATGTAATGTTCTGTTCCAGTGATGTTCTTTGACTAAATCTGAAGGGAAAAGATATCACCTAAGGGGTCAAAGCCTGTTCCCCAATGGTATCTGCTGAAGCTTTTGCAAGAGGCATATATACCCCTCGGGTCCCAGCAAGTTTTCAGCAAGGTGGTAGGACCCAGCGATCCATTTCTCCCCTTTGCTTATCTTGTTTATTCGTGTAGCCAGCCCTCCAGATAATCAATATGCACTTGCTTAGCATTTTTTTTTTCCATTGGGTTATTATGGAATCAAACTAATCAAGAGTTCTAGACTTCGACAGGTTCTTCTTATTTGCTTTCATGTTACTTTAGACAACTATGCCTAGGGTTTTGAAGTTATATCACACCACATGTAGTCACTTGCATGTATGCTTACTTGGCATATGTAATTCTTTAGGTATTTACAACACCATTGTTGACTATATGATAAAAGTGTGAAAATTCATCGTAAGAAGAAGTTTATATTAGTTCAAGTTTGCTCTGTATGGATGTATTGTTCTGTTCCAGTGATGTTTTGTGACTAAATCTGAAGGAAAAAGATACCACCTATGGGGTCAAAGCCTGTTCCCCAATTGTATCTGCTGAAGCTTTTGCAAGAGGCATATATACCCCTCGGGTCCCAGCAAGTTTTCACCAAGGTGGTAGGACCCAGCTATCCATTTCGCCCCTTTGCTTACCTTGTTTATTCGTGTAGCCAGCCCTCCAGATAATCAATATGCACTTGCTTAGCATTTTTTTCCATTGGGTCATTATGGAATCAAACTAATCAAGAGTTCTAGACTTTGACAGGTTCTTCTTATTTGCTTTCATGTTACTATAGACAACTATGCCTAGGGTTTTGAAGTTCTATCACACCACATGTAGTCACTTACATGTATGCTTACTTGGCATATGTAACTCTTTAGGTATTTACAACACCATTGTTCACTATATGATAAAAGTGTGAACATTAATCGTAAGAAGAAGTTTATATTAGTTCAAGTTTGCTCTGTGTGTATGTATTGCTCTGTTCCAGTGATGTTTTGTCACTAAATCTGAAGGAAAAATATACCACCTACGGGGTCAAAGCCTGTTCCCCAATGGTATCTGCTGAAGCTTTTGCAAGAGGCATATATACCCCTCGGGTCCCAGCAAGTTTTCACCAAGGTGGTAGGACCCAGCGATCCATTTCTCCTCTTTGCTTACCTTGTTTATTCGTGTTGCCAGCCCTCCAGATAATCAATATGCACTTGCTTAGCTTTTTTTTTTCCATTGGGTTATTATGGAATCAAACTAATCAAGAGTTCTAGACTTTGACAGGTTCTTCTTAATTGCTTTCATGTTACTATAGACAACTATGCCTAGGGTTTTGAAGTTCTATCACACCACATGTAGTCACTTACATGTATGCTTACTTGGCATATGTAACTCTTTAGATATTTACAACACCATTGTTCACTATATGATAAAAGTGTGAAAATGAATCGTAAGAAGAAGTTTATATTAGTTCAAGTTTGCTCTGTGTGGATGTATTGTTCTGTTCCAGTGATGTTTTGTGACTAAATATGAAGGAAAAAGATACCATCTATGGGGTCAAAGCCTGTTCCCCAATGGTATCTGCTGAAGCTTTTGCAAGAGGCATATATACCCCTCGGGTCCCAGCAAATTTTCACCAAGGTGGTAGGACCCAGCGATCCATTTCTCCCTGTAGCGACAATGCCTGACATGCGGTCACATGCTGTTCCAATTAGTAATTCCTTGTTTCCAAACACATCCTTCGTTGTCTTTTTAGACAACGGGTCTGTCCACGGCGTTGCTAAGTCGGCTTGGACATGTCAAAATGGCAATCTGGTGCTCCCCAGAGGGACATTTTAGTCACAAAAGGAAACCTGTTCTGGACAATCTCCTCTAAAACCCCCATTTCAGCATGGACTTCCTGTGACTTTACAGCCTCGTGACATTCCACACACACACACACACACACACACACACACACACACTCGTGGACTTTCAACCAGAAACCCACCACGAGATGCAACTGAAGCACATTTCCATTTATGGACTTCCACATAGTAAAATTTCATTTTACCATTCATTACAAATTTATAATAGAGGTGTGACTTGCTAGAGTAAAATCTTTAATTCTGAAGGTTCATGAAAGAAGTTCCTCAATAGTGTCTTGTGGTAACCCTACCTAAGACCATAAAACTTTACAACCCAGGAAAACTAACATTCCAGCGAGTCACGTCCCAAACGCACCACACACACACACACAGATTTCCCATTGACTTACCCACATAGGACATTACCAAAATGGTGATATATTTCTGAGGTGCTTTTTGTTATGACCATGTCATATTGGGGTGTCTACGATTTTGTCATGTGGTAATCAAAACTTTAAATGTGTATAATTCTGCATATCTCCTGTAACTTTGCATTTCTACAACCTTCATGTGATGTGTCTGATGTCTATGGAATTCTCTCAATATAACAGAGCCAAATTCCAATAGCAGAATGCAGTAATATACATTGTTTACACATTTCATATTTCTGGAACTGGAAGGTTTAAGTCAATCGTCCCTGTAACTCGAGCCAGGAGATCGTTCCAAACGAACAAAGGATCTTCCCGCTAGAAAAGATCTCGACAGCTGATTCGTCCTCCACGAAGAAGGGGGGCGGTACATGGGACACTGATAAAAGTCCAAACCTTCAGTTTCCTCCCTCTCTTCTCTCTTCGATCGCTCTGACCTCCTCCTCTCCTTCCTGGCAACGCTTCTCCAGGGACCTCTGGGAAGGCTTTGGGCCTTCTCCTCGGACCAACACATGTTCGAGTAGCTGCCTTGCCTTTGCAACTAAGCTCATCCATGCCTTTCCCCTCAAAATGGGAAATGATCTAACTTTCTCGGTAACTTAAATTCAAGTAAGCCTTTACATCGTCTTGCGAAACGACCTAGAAGACGAAGCCAGACGCAAACCAGCCGGACACGCGCGCCTCTTTTACAGCATCGCACTGAAAGAGCACAGAATTCTGCAAGTATATTGAGTTGATAAAAGTTGATTTCCTGGTGTCTCTGAGGTCTGTGAATTAAGTTACCCTTCTTCCTCTTCTCTTTTCTTTCTTTCTTTCTTTCTTTCTTTCTTTCATTTCATTCTGATCACTTATGTTATTGTTTGGTTATATGTTGTTTGTTTATTGTTTGCATTTTTACGTACGTTTATATTCGTAGCTCATAATCTCTAGTTTTGCATTTATTAAAATTCATAAATACTTTTCACTGTCTCTGTGTTTGAAAAATCCACCTTATAAGTCAATGAATCTAAAAGATCTAAGCTACAAGCTCGATATTAGACTACATTCAGTAGTTTTAATTAATAAACTCAGAAAGTTTGATGTCCGTGGCCAGGACATAAACTCTCTCGAAGTTTGTGAATACCTCTTCTTGACTGTAATGATTTTACATTTGTTTTGCTGGACGAATTAAATGTTGGTCAGACAGTTATAGAACAAGGTAATCTCGATAATTGATAAAATAAATGTACATGCGACTTATGAATTATGACCATGAGTCATAAATATTAATATTCACAAGATTCCCCATATTCTTGAGCTAATTCATATTTACCCAGAGTTGTAAACGCTACATCCCCTTTGCTTACCTTGTTTATTCGTGTAGCCAGCCCTCCAGATAATCAATATGCACTTGCTTAGCATTTTTTTTCCCATTGGGTTATTATGGAATCAAACTAATCAAGAGTTCGAGACTTTGACAGGTTCTTCTTATTTGCTTTCATGTTACTATAGACAACTATACCTAGGGTTTTGAAGTTCTATCACACCACATTTAGTCACTTACATGTATGCTTACTTGGCATATGTAATTCTTTAGGTATTTACAACACCATTGTTCACTATATGATAAAAGTGAGAAAATTAATCGTAAGAAGAAGTTTATATTAGTTCAAGTTTGCTCTCTGTGTATGTATTGTTCTGTTCCAGTGATGTTCTTTCACTACATCTGAAGGGAAAATATATCACCTATGGGGTCAAAGCCTGTTCCCCAATGGTATCTGCTGAAGCTTTTGCAAGAGGCATATATACCCCTCGGGTCCCAGCAAGTTTTCACCAAGGTGGTAGGACCCAGCGATCCATTTCGCCCCTTTGCTTAACTTGTTTATTTGTGTAGCCAGCCCTCCAGATAATCAATATGCACTTGCTTAGCATTTTTTCCATTGGGTCATTATGGAATCAAACTAATCAAGAGTTCGAGACTTTGACAGGTTCTTCTTATTTGCTTTCATGTTACTATAGACAACTATGCCTAGGGTTTTGAAGTTATATCACACCACATGTAGTCACTTACATGTATGCTTACTTGGCATATGTAACTCTTTAGGTATTTACAACACCATTGTTCACTATATGATAAAAGTGTGAAAATGAATCGTAAGAAGAAGTTTATATTAGTTCAAGTTTGCTCTGTGTGGATGTATTGATCTGTTCCAGTGATGTTCTTTGACTAAATCTGAAGGGAAAATATTTCACCAATGGGGTCAAAGCCTGTTCCCCAATGGTATCTGCTGCAGCTTTTGCAAGAGGCATATATACCCCTCGGGTCCCAGCAACTTTTCAGCAAGGTGGTAGGACCCAGCGATCCATTGCGCCACTTTGCATACCTTGTTTATTCGTGTAGCCTGTCCTCCAGATAATAAATATGCACTTGCTTTGCAATTCATCCATTTTGGTTATTATGGAATCAAACTAATCAACAGTTCTAGATTTTGATGGGTTCTTCTTATTTGCTTTCATGTTGCTGTTCTCATGATTGCTGTATGAGATTTTTATAGACAACTATGTCTGGGGTCTTGAAGTTTTATCACACCACATGTAGTCACTTATATGTTTTCTTACTTGGCATATGTAACTCTTTAGGTATTTACAACACCACCGGTCACTACATGATAAAAGTGTTAAAATTAATCGTAAGAAATTTATATAAGTTCCAGTTTGCTCTGTGTGGATGTATTGTTCTGTTCCAGTAATGTTCTTTGACTAAATCTGAAGGGAAACGGTACCACCTATGGGGTCAAAGCCTCTTCCCCAATGGTATCTGCTCAAGCTTATGCAAGAGGCATATATACCCTTGGGTCCCAGCAAGTTTTCACCAAGGTGGTAGAACCCAGCGTTCCATTTTGCACCTTTGCATACCTTGTTTATTCGTGTAGCCTGCCCTCCAGATAATCAATATGCACTTGCTTAACATTTTTTTCCATTGGGTTATTATGGATTCAAACCAATCAAGAGTTCTAGACTTTGACAGGTTCTTCTTATTTGCTTTCATGTTACTATAGACAACTATGCCTAGGGTTTTGAAGTTCTATCACACCACATGTAGTCACTTACATGTATGCTTACTTGGCATATGTAACTCTTTAGGTATTTACAACACCACTGGTCACTATATGATAAAATTGTGAAAATTAATCGTAAGAAGAAGTTTATATTAGTTCAAGTTTCCTCTGTGTGGATGTATTGTTCTTTTCCAGTGATGTTCTTTGACTAAATCTGAAGGGCAAAGATATCACCTATGGGGTCAAAGCCTGTTCCCCAATGGTACCCACTGAAGCTTTTGCAAGAGGCATATATTCCCCTCGGCTCCCAGCAAGTTTTCACCAAGGTGGTAGTACCCAGCGATCCATTTTGCCCCTTTGCATACCTTGTTTATTCGTGTAGCCTGCCTTCCAGATAATCAATATGCACTTGCTTGGCATTTCTTCCATTGGGTTATTATGGAATCAAACAAATTAAGAGTTCTAGAATTTGACAGGTTCTTCTTATTTGCTTTCATGTTACTATACAAGACTATGCCTAGGGTCTTGAAGTTCTATCACTCCACATGTAGTCACTTACATTACCTGTATGCTTACTTGGCATATGTAATTCTTTAGGTATTTACAACACCATTGTTCACTGTATGATAAAAGTGAGAAAATTAATCGTAAGAAGAAGTTTATATTAGTTAAAGTTTGCTCTCTGTGTATGTATTGTTCTGTTCCAGTGATGTTTTGTGACTAAATCTGAAGGAAAAAGATACCACCTATGGGGTCAAAGCCTGTTCCCCAATGGTATCTGCTGAAGCTTTTGCAAGAGGCATACCCCTCGGGTCCCAGCAAGTTTTCACCAAGGCGGTAGGACCCAGCGATCCATTTCGCCCCTTTGCATACCTTGTTTATTCGTGTAGCCTGCCTTCCAGATAATCAGTATGCACTTGCTTAGCATTTCTTCCATTGAGTTGTTACGGAATCAAACGAATCAAGAGTTCTAGACTTTGACAGGTTCTTCTTATTTGCTTTCATGTTACTATAGACAACTATGCCTAGGGTCTTGAAGTTCTATCACACCACATGTAGTCACTTACATGTATGCTTACTTGGCATATGTAATTATTTTGGTATTTACAACACCATTGTTCACTATATGATAAAAGTGAGAAAATTAATCGTAAGAAGAAGTTTATATTAGTTCAAGTTTGCTCTCTGTGTATGTATTGTTCTGTTCCAGTGATGTTCTTTGACTACATCTGAAGGGAAAAGATATCACCTACGGGGTCGAAGCCTGTTCCCCAATGGTATCTGCTGAAGCTTTTGCAAGAGGCATATATACCCCTCGGGTCCCAGAAAGTTTTCACCAAGGTGGTAGGACCCAGCGATCCATTTCGCCCCTTTGCTTACCTTGTTTATTCGTGTAGCCAGCCCTCCAGATAATCAATATGCACTTGCTTAGCATTTTTTTTTTCCATTGGGTTATTATGGAATCAAACTAATCAAGATTTCTAGACTTTGACAGGTTCTTCTTATCTGCTTTCATGTTACTATAGACAACTATGCCTAGGGTTTTGAAGTTCTATCACACCACATGTAGTCACTTACATGTATGCTTACTTGGCATATGTAATTCTTTCGGTATTTACAACACCATTGTTCACTGTATGATAACAGTGAGAAAATTAATCGTAAGAAGAAGTTTATATTAGTTAAAGTTTGCTCTCTGTGTATGTATTGTTCTGTTCCAGTGATGTTCTTTGATTAAATCTGAAGGGAAAAGATATCACCTATGGGGTCAAAGCCTGTTCCCCAATGGTATCTGCTGAAGCTTTTGCAAGAGGCATATATACCCCTCGGGTCCCAGCAAGTTTTCACCAAGGCAGTAGGACCCAGCGATCCATTTCGCCCCTTTGCATACCTTGTTTATTCGTGTAGCCTGCCTTCCAGATAATCAATATGCACTTGCTTAGCATTTCTTCCATTGGGTTATTACGGAATCAAACGAATCAAGATTTCTAGACTTTGACAGGTTCTTCTTATCTGCTTTCATGTTACTATAGACAACTATGCCTAGGGTTTTGAAGTTATATCACACCACATGTAGTCACTTACATGTATGCTTACTTGGCATATGTAATTCTTTTGGTATTTACAACACCATTGTTCACTATATGATAAAAGTGAGAAAATTAATCGTAAGAAGAAGTTTATATCAGTTCAAGTTTGCTCTCTGTGTATGTATTGTTCTGTTCCAGTGATGTTTTGTGACTAAATCTGAAGGAAAAAGATATCACCTATGGGGTCAAAGCCTGTTCCCCAATGGTATCTGCTGAAGCTTTTGCAAGAGGCATACCCCTCGGGTCCCAGCAAGTTTTCACCAAGGCGGTAGGACCCAGCGATCCATTTCGCCCCTTTGCATACCTTGTTTATTCGTGTAGCCTGCCTTCCAGATAATCAGTATGCACTTGCTTAGCATTTCTTCCATTGAGTTGTTACGGAATCAAACGAATCAAGAGTTCTAGACTTTGACAGGTTCTTCTTATTTGCTTTCATGTTACTATAGACAACTATGCCTAGGGTCTTGAAGTTCAATCACACCACATGTAGTCACTTACATGTATGCTTACTTGGCATATGTAATTCTTTAGGTATTTACAACACCATTGTTCACTATATGATAAAAGTGAGAAAATTAATCGTAAGAAGAAGTTTATATTAGTTCAAGTTTGCTCTCTGTGTATGTATTGTTCTGTTCCAGTGATGTTCTTTGACTACATCTGAAGGGAAAAGATATCACCTATGGGGTCAAAGCCTGTTCCCCAATGGTATCTGCTGAAGCTTTTGCAAGAGGCATATATACCCCTCGGGTCCCAGCAAGTTTTCACCAAGGTGGTAGGACCCAGCGATCCATTTCGCCCCTTTGCTTACCTTGTTTATTCGTGTAGCCAGCCCTCCAGATAATCAATATGCACTTGCTTAGCTTTTTTTTTTCCATTGGGTTATTATGGAATCAAACTAATCAAGATTTCTAGACTTTGACAGGTTCTTCTTATCTGCTTTCATGTTACTATAGACAACTATGCCCAGGGTTTTGAAGTTATATCACACCACATGTAGTCACTTACATGTATGCTTACTTGGCATATGTAATTCTTTTGGTATTTACAACACCATTGTTCACTATATGATAAAAGTGAGAAAATTAATCGTAAGAAGAAGTTTATATTAGTTCAAGTTTGCTCTCTGTGTATGTATTGTTCTGTTCCAGTGATGTTCTTTGATTAAATCTGAAGGGAAAAGATATCACTTAAGGGGTCAAAGCCTGTTCCCCAATGGTATCTGCTGAAGATTTTGCAAGAGGCATATATAACCCTCGGGTCCCAGCAAGTTTTCACCAAGGTGGTAGGACCCAGCGATCCATTTCGCCCCTTTGCATACCTTGTTTATTCGTGTAGCCTGCCTTTCAGATAATCAATATGCACTTGCTTAGCATTTCTTCCATTGGGTTATTACGGAATCAAACAAATCAAGATTTCTAGACTTTGACAGGTTCTTCTTATTTGCTTTCATGTTACTATAGACAACTATGCCTAGGGTTTTGAAGTTATATCACACTACATGTAGTCACTTACATGTATGCTTACTTGGTATATGTAAATCTTTAGGTATTTACAACACCATTGTTCACTGTATGATAAAAGTGAGAAAATTAATCGTAAGAAGAAGTTTATATTAGTTCAAGTTTGCTCTGTGTGTATGTATTGTTCTGTTCCAGTGATGTTCTTTGACTAAATCTGAAGGGAAAAGATACCACCTATGGGGTCAAAGCCTGTTCCCCAATGGTATCTGCTGAAGCTTTTGCAAGAGGCATATATACCCCTCGGGTCCCAGCAAGTTTTCACCAAGGTGGTAGGACCCAGCGATCCATTTTGCCCCTTTCCTTACCTTGTTTATTCGTGTAGCCAGCCCTCCAGATAATCAATATGCACTTGCTTAGCATTTTTTTTCCATTGGGTTATTATGGAATCAAACTAATCAAGATTTCTAGACTTTGACAGGTTCTTCTTATTTGCTTTCATGTTACTATAGACAACTATGCCTAGGGTTTTGAAGTTCTATCACACCACATGTAGTCACTTACATGTATGCTTACTTGACATATGTAATTCTTTCGGTATTTACAACACCATTGTTCACTGTATGATAACAGTGAGAAAATTAATCGTAAGAAGAAGTTTATATTAGTTAAAGTTTGCTCTCTGTGTATGTATTGTTCTGTTCCAGTGATGTTCTTTGATTAAATCTGAAGGGAAAAGATATCACCTATGGGGTCAAAGCCTGTTCCCCAATGGTATCTGCTGAAGCTTTTGCAAGAGGCATATATACCCCTCGGGTCCCAGCAAGTTTTCACCAAGGCGGTAGGACCCAGCGATCCATTTCGCCCCTTTGCATACCTTGTTTATTCGTGTAGCCTGCCTTCCAGATAATCAGTATGCACTTGCTTAGCATTTCTTCCATTGAGTTGTTACGGAATCAAACGAATCAAGAGTTCTAGACTTTGACAGGTTCTTCTTATTTGCTGTCATGTTACTATAGACAACTATGCCTAGGGTCTTGAAGTTCTATCACACCACATGTAGTCACTTACATGTATGCTTACTTGGCATATGTAATTCTTTAGGTATTTACAACACCATTGTTCACTATATGATAAAAGTGAGAAAATTAATCGTGAGAAGAAGTTTATATTAGTTCAAGTTTGCTCTCTGTGTATGTATTGTTCTGTTCCAGTGATGTTCTTTGACTACATCTGAAGGGAAAAGATATCACCTATGGGGTCAAAGCCTGTTCCCCAATGGTATCTGCTGAAGCTTTTGCAAGAGGCATTTATAACCCTCGGGTCCCAGCAAGTTTTCACCAAGGTGGTAGGACCCAGCGGTCCATTTCGCCCCTTTGCATACCTTGTTTATTCGTGTAGCCTGCCTTCCAGATAATCAATATGCACTTGCTTAGCATTTCTTCCATTGGGTTATTACGGAATCAAACGAATCAAGATTTCTAGACTTTGACAGGTTCTTCTTATCTGCTTTCATGTTACTATAGTCAACTATGCCTAGGGTTTTGAAGTTATATCACACCACATGTAGTCACTTACATGTATGCTTACTTGGCATATGTAATTCTTTTGGTATTTACAACACCATTGTTCACTATATGATAAAAGTGAGAAAATTAATCGTAAGAAGAAGTTTATATCAGTTCAAGTTTGCTCTCTGTGTATGTATTGTTCTGTTCCAGTGATGTTCTTTGATTAAATCTGAAGGGAAAAGATATCACCTATGGGGTCAAAGCCTGTTCCCCAATGGTATCAGCTGAAGCTTTTGCAAGAGGTATATATACCCCTCGGGTCCCAGCAAGTTTTCACCAAGGCGGTAGGACCCAGCGATCCTTTTCGCCCCTTTGCATACCTTGTTTATTCGTGTAGCCTGCCTTCCAGATAATCAGTATGCACTTGCTTAGCATTTCTTCCATTGAGTTGTTACGGAATCAAACGAATCAAGAGTTCTAGACTTTGACAGGTTCTTCTTATTTGCTTTCATGTTACTATAGACAACTATGCCTAGGGTCTTGAAGTTCTATCACACCACATGTAGTCACTTACATGTATGCTTACTTGGCATATGTAACTCTTTAGGTATTTACAACACCACTGGTCACTGTATGATAAAATTGTGAAAATTAATCGTAAGAAGTTTATATTAGTTCAAGTTTGCTCTGTGTGGATGTATTGTTCTGTTCCAGTGATGTTCTTTGACTAAATCTGAAGGGAAAAGATACCACCTATGGGGTCAAAGCCTGTTCCCCAATGGTATCTGCTGAAGCTTTTGCAAGAGGCATATATACCCCTCGGGTCCCAGCAAGTTTTCACCAAGGTGGTAGGACCCAGCAATCCATTTCGCCCCTTTGCTTACCTTGTTTATTCGTGTAGCCAGCCCTCCAGATAATCAATATGCACTTGCTTAGCATTTTTTTTCCATTGGGTTATTATGGAATCAAACTAATCAAGAGTTCTAGACTTTGACAGGTTCTTCTTATTTGCTTTCATGTTACTATAGACAACTATACCTAGGGTTTTGAAGTTCTATCACACCACATGTAGTCACTTACATGTATGCTTACTTGGCATATGTAATTCTTTTGGTATTTACAACACCATTGTTCACTATATGATAAAAGTGAGAAAATTAATCGTAAGAAGAAGTTTATATTAGTTAAAGTTTGCTCTCTGTGTATGTATTGTTCTGTTCCAGTGATGTTCTTTGATTAAATCTGAAGGGAAAGATATCACCTATGGGGTCAAAGCCTGTTCCCCAATGGTATCTGCTGAAGCTTTTGCAAGAGGCATATATACCCCTCGGGTCCCAGCAAGTTTTCACCAAGGCGGTAGGACCCAGCGATCCATTTTGCCCCTTTCCTTACCTTGTTTATTCGTGTAGCCAGCCCTCCAGATAATCAATATGCACTTGCTTAGCATTTTTTTTCCATTGGGTTATTATGGAATCAAACTAATCAAGATTTCTAGACTTTGACAGGTTCTTCTTATTTGCTTTCATGTTACTATAGACAACTATGCCTAGGGTTTTGAAGTTCTATCACACCACATGTAGTCACTTACATGTATGCTTACTTGACATATGTAATTCTTTCGGTATTTACAACACCATTGTTCACTGTATGATAACAGTGAGAAAATTAATCGTAAGAAGAAGTTTATATTAGTTAAAGTTTGCTCTCTGTGTATGTATTGTTCTGTTCCAGTGATGTTCTTTGATTAAATCTGAAGGGAAAAGATATCACCTATGGGGTCAAAGCCTGTTCCCCAATGGTATCTGCTGAAGCTTTTGCAAGAGGCATATATACCCCTCGGGTCCCAGCAAGTTTTCACCAAGGCGGTAGGACCCAGCGATCCATTTCGCCCCTTTGCATACCTTGTTTATTCGTGTAGCCTGCCTTCCAGATAATCAGTATGCACTTGCTTAGCATTTCTTCCATTGAGTTGTTACGGAATCAAACGAATCAAGAGTTCTAGACTTTGACAGGTTCTTCTTATTTGCTGTCATGTTACTATAGACAACTATGCCTAGGGTCTTGAAGTTCTATCACACCACATGTAGTCAGTTACATGTATGCTTACTTGGCATATGTAATTCTTTAGGTATTTACAACACCACTGGCCACTATATGATAAAAGTGTGAAAATGAATCGTAAGAAGAAGTTTATATTAGTTCAAGTTTGCTCTGTGTGGATGTATTGTTCTGTTCCAGTGATGTTTTGTGACTAAATCTGAAGGAAAAATATACAACCTATGGGGTCAAAGCCTGTTCCCCAATGGTATCTGCTGAAGCTTTTGCAAGAGGCACATATACCCCTCGGGTCCCAGCAAGTTTTCACCAAGGTTGTAGGACCCAGCGATCCATTTCTCCCCTTTGCTTACCTTGTTTATTCGTGTAGCCAGCCCTCCAGATAATCAATATGCACTTGCTTAGCATTTTTTCCATTGGGTTATTATGGAATCAAACTAATCAAGAGTTCTAGACTTTGACAGGTTCTTCTTATTTGCTTTCATGTTACTATAGACAACTATGCTTAGGGTTTTGAAGTTATATCACACCACATGTAGTCACTTACATGTATGCTTACTTGGTATATGTAATTCTTTAGGTATTTACAACACCATTGTTCACTATATGATAAAAGTGAGAAAATTAATCATAAGAAGAAGTTTATATTAGTTAAAGTTTGCTCTCTGTGTATGTATTGTTCTGTTCCAGTGATGTTCTTTGATTAAATCTGAAGGGAAAAGATATCACCTAAGGGGTCAAAGCCTGTTCCCCAATGGTATCTGCTGAAGCTTTTGCAAGAGGCATATATAACCCTCGGGTCCCAGCAAGTTTTCACCAAGGTGGTAGGACTCAGCGATCCATTTCGCCCCTTTGCATACCTTGTTTATTTGTGTAGCCTGCCTTCCAGATAATCAGTATGCACTTGCTTAGCATTTCTTCCATTGAGTTGTTACGGAATCAAACGAATCAAGAGTTCTAGACTTTGACAGGTTCTTCTTATTTGCTTTCATGTTACTATAGACAACTATGCCTAGGGTCTTGAAGTTCTATCACACCACATGTAGTCACTTACATATATGCTTACTTGGCATATGTAATTCTTTAGGTATTTACAACACCATTGTTCACTATATGATAAAAGTGAGAAAATTAATCGTAAGAAGAAGTTTATATTAGTTCAAGTTTGCTCTCTGTGTATGTATTGTTCTGTTCCAGTGATGTTCTTTGACTACATCTGAAGGGAAAAGATATCACCTATGGGGTCAAAGCCTGTTCCCCAATGGTATCTGCTGAAGCTTTTGCAAGAGGCATATATAACCCTCGGGTCCCAGCAAGTTTTCACCAAGGTGCTAGGACCCAGCGATCCATTTCGCCCCTTTGCATACCTTGTTTATTCGTGTAGCCTGCCTTTCAGATAATCAATATGCACTTGCTTAGCATTTTTTCCATTGGGTTATTATGGAATCAAACTAATCAAGAGTTCTAGACTTTGACAGGTTCTTCTTATTTGCTTTCATGTTACTATAGACAACTATGCCTAGGGTTTTGAAGTTATATCACACCACATGTAGTCACTTACATGTATGCTTACTTGGCATATGTAATTCTTTTGGTATTTACAACACCATTGTTCACTATATGATAAAAGTGAGAAAATGAATCGTAAGAAGAAGTTTATATCAGTTCAAGTTTGCTCTCTGTGTATGTATTGTTCTGTTCCAGTGATGTTCTTTGATTAAATCTGAAGGGAAAAGATATCACCTATGGGGTCAAAGCCTGTTCCCCAATGGTATCTGCTGAAGCTTTTGCAAGAGGCTTATATAACCCTCGGGTCCCAGCAAGTTTTCACCAAGGTGGTAGGACCCAGCGATCCATTTCGCGCCTTTGCTTAAATTGTTTATTCGTGTAGCCAGCCCTCCAGATAATCAATATGCACTTGCTTAGCATTTTTTCCATTATGGAATCAAACTAATCAAGAGTTCTAGACTTTGACAGGTTCTTCTTATTTGCTTTCATGTTACTATAGACAACTATGCCTAGGGTTTTGAAGTTATATCACACCGCATGTAGTCACTTACATGTATGCTTACTTGGCATATGTAATTCTTTAGGTATTTACAACACCATTGTTCACTATATGATAAAAGTGAGAAAATTTATCGTAAGAAGAAGTTTATATTAGTTCAAGTTTGCTCTCTGTGTATGTATTGTTCTGTTCCAGTGATGTTCTTAGATTAAATCTGAAGGGAAAAGATATCACTTAAGGGGTCAAAGCCTGTTCCCCAATGGTATCTGCTGAAGCTTTTGCAAGAGGCATATATAACCCTCGGGTCCCAGCAAGTTTTCACCAAGGTGCTAGGACCCAGCGATCCATTTTGCCCCTTTGCATACCTTGTTTATTCGTGTAGCCTGCCTTTCAGATAATCAATATGCACTTGCTTAGCATTTTTTTTTTCCATTGGGTTATTATGGAATCAAACTAATCAAGAGTTCTAGACTTTGACAGGTTCTTCTTATTTGCTTTCATGTTACTATAGACAACTATGCCTAGGGTTTTGAAGTTATATCACACCACATGTAGTCACTTACATGTATGCTTACTTGGCATATGTAATTCTTTTGGTATTTACAACACCATTGTTCACTTTATGATAAAAGTGAGAAAATTAATCGTAAGAAGAAGTTTATATTAGTTAAAGTTTGCTCTCTGTGTATGTATTGTTCTGTTCCAGTGATGTTCTTTGATTAAATCTGAAGGGAAAAGATATCACCTAAGGGGTCAAAGCCTGTTCCCCAATGGTATATGCTGAAGCTTTTGCAAGAGGCATTTATAACCCTCGGGTCCCAGCAAGTTTTCACCAAGGTGGTAGGACCCAGCGATCCATTTCGCCCCTTTGCTTACCTTGTTTATTCGTGTAGCCAGCCCTCCAGATAATCAATATGCACTTGCTTAGCATTTTTTCCATTGGGTTTTTATGGAATCAAACTAATCAAGAGTTCTAGACTTTGACAGGTTCTTCTTATTTGCTTTCATGTTACTATAGACAACTATGCCTAGGGTTTTGAAGTTATATCACACCACATGTAGTCACTTACATGTATGCTTACTTGGCATATGTAATTCTTTTGGTATTTACAACACCATTGTTCACTATATGATAAAAGTGAGAAAATGAATCTTAAGAAGAAGTTTATATTAGTTAAAGTTTGCTCTCTGTGTATGTATTGTTCTGTTCCAGTGATGTTCTTTGATTAAATCTGAAGGGAAAAGATACCACCTATGGGGTCAAAGCCTGTTCCCCAATGGTATCTGCTGATGCTTTTGCAAGAGGCATATATACCCCTCAGGTCCCAGCAAGTTTTCACCAAGGTGGTAGGACCCAGCGATCCATTTTGCGCCTTTGCTTACCTTGTTTATTCGTGTAGCCAGCCCTCCAGATAATCAATATGCACTTGCTTAGCATTTTTTCCATTGGGTTATTATGGTATCAAACAAATCAAGAGTTCTAGACTTTGACAGGTTCTTCTTATTTGCTTTTATGTTACTATAGACAACTATGCCTAGGGTCTTGAAGTTCTATCACACCACATGTAGTCACTTACATGTATGCTTACTTGGCATATGTAACTCTTTAGGTATTTACAACACCACTGGTCAATGTATGATAAAATTGTGAAAATTAATCGTAAGAAGTTTATATTAGTTCAAGTTTGCTCTGTGTGGATGTATTGTTCTGTTCCAGTGATGTTCTTTGACTAAATCTGAAGGAAAATGATACCACCTATGGGGTCAAAGCCTGTTCCCCAATGGTATCTGCTGAAGCTTTTGCAAGAGGCATTTATAACCCTCGGGTCCCAGCAAGTTTTCACCAAGGTGGTAGGACCCAGCGGTCCATTTCGCCCCTTTGCATACCTTGTTTATTCGTGTAGCCTGCCTTCCAGATAATCAATATGCACTTGCTTAGCATTTCTTCCATTGGGTTATTATGGAATCAAACTAATCAAGAGTTCTAGACTTTGACAGGTTCTTCTTATTTGCTTTCATGTTACTATAGACAACTATGCCTAGGGTTTTGAAGTTATATCACACCACATGTAGTCACTTACATGTATGCTTACTTGGCATATGTAATTATTTAGTTATTTACAACACCATTGTTCACTGTATGATAAAAGTGAGAAAATTAATCGTAAGAAGAAGTTTATATTAGTTAAAGTTTGCTCTCTGTGTATGTATTGTTCTGTTCCAGTGATGTTCTTTGACCAAATCTGAAGGGAAAAGATCCCACCTATGGGGTCAAAGCCTGTTCCCCAATGGTATCTGCTGAAGCTTTTGCAAGAGGCATATATACCCCTCGGGTCCCAGCAAGTTTTCACCAAGGTGGTAGGACCCAGCGATCCATTTCGCCCCTTTGCTTACCTTGTTTATTCGTGTAGCCTGCCTTTCAGATAATCAATATGCACTTGCTTAGCATTTTTTCCATTGGGTTATTATGGAATCAAACTAATCAAGAGTTCTAGACTTTGACAGGTTCTTCTTATTTGCTTTCATGTTACTATAGACAACTATGCCTAGGGTTTTGAAGTTCTATCACACCACATGTAGTCACTTACATGTATGCTTACTTGGCATATGTAATTCTTTTGGTATTTACAACACCATTGTTCACTATATGATGAAAGTGAGAAAATTAATCGTAAGAAGAAGTTTATATTAGTTAAAGTTTGCTCTCTGTGTATGTATTGTTCTGTTCCAGTGATGTTCTTTGATTAAATCTGAAGGGAAAAGATACCACCTATGGGGTCAAAGCCTGTTCCCCAATGGTATCTGCTGATGCTTTTGCAAGAGGCATATATACCCCTCAGGTCCCAGCAAGTTTTCACCAAGGTGGTAGGACCCAGCGATCCATTTTGCGCCTTTGCTTACCTTGTTTATTCGTGTAGCCAGCCCTCCAGATAATCAATATGCACTTGCTTAGCATTTTTTCCATTGGGTTATTATGGAATCAAACAAATCAAGAGTTCTAGACTTTGACAGGTTCTTCTTATTTGCTTTTATGTTACTATAGACAACTATGCCTAGGGTCTTGAAGTTCTATCACACCACATGTAGTCACTTAAATGTATGCTTACTTGGCATATGTAACTCTTTAGGTATTTACAACACCACTGGCCACTATATGATAAAAGTGTGAAAATTAATCGTAAGAAGAAGTTTATATTAGTTCAAGTTTGCTCTGTGTGGATGTATTGTTCTGTTCCAGTGATGTTTTGTGACTAAATCTGAAGGAAAAATATACAACCTATGGGGTCAAAGCCTGTTCCCCAATGGTATCTGCTGAAGCTTTTGCAAGAGGCATATATACCCCTCGGGTCCCAGCAAGTTTTCAAAAAGGTTGTAGGACCCAGCGATCCATTTCTCCCCTTTGCTTACCTTGTTTATTCGTGTAGCCAGCCCTCCAGATAATCAATATGCACTTGCTTAGCATTTTTTCCATTGGGTTATTATGGAATCAAACTAATCAAGATTTCTAGACTTTGACAGGTTCTTCTTATTTGCTTTCATGTTACTATAGACAACTATGCCTAGGGTCTTGAAGTTCTATCACACCACATGTAGTCACTTACATGTATGCTTACTTGGCATATGTAACTCTTTAGGTATTTACAACACCACTGGTCACTGTATGATAAAATTGTGAAAATTAATCGTAAGAAGTTTATATTAGTTCAAGTTTGCTCTGTGTGGATGTATTGTTCTGTTCCAGTGATGTTCTTTGACTAAATCTGAAGGAAAATGATACCACCTATGGGGTCAAAGCCTGTTCCCCAATGGTATCTGCTAAAGCTTTTGCAAGAGGCATTTATAACCCTCGGGTCCCAGCAAGTTTTCACCAAGGTGGTAGGACCCAGCGGTCCATTTCGCCCCTTTGCATACCTTGTTTATTCGTGTAGCCTGCCTTCCAGATAATCAATATGCACTTGCTTAGCATTTCTTCCATTGGGTTATTATGGAATCAAACTAATCAAGAGTTCTAGACTTTGACAGGTTCTTCTTATTTGCTTTCATGTTACTTTAGACAACTATGCCTAGGGTTTTGAAGTTATATCACACCACATGTAGTCACTTACATGTATGCTTACTTGGCATATGTAATTATTTAGTTATTTACAACACCATTGTTCACTGTATGATAAAAGTGAGAAAATTAATCGTAAGAAGAAGTTTATATTAGTTAAAGTTTGCTCTCTGTGTATGTATTGTTCTGTTCCAGTGATGTTCTTTGACCAAATCTGAAGGGAAAAGATCCCACCTATGGGGTCAAAGCCTGTTCCCCAATGGTATCTGCTGAAGCTTTTGCAAGAGGCATATATACCCCTCGGGTCCCAGCAAGTTTTCACCAAGGTGGTAGGACCCAGCGATCCATTTCGCCCCTTTGCTTACCTTGTTTATTCGTGTAGCCTGCCTTTCAGATAATCAATATGCACTTGCTTAGCATTTTTTCCATTGGGTTATTATGGAATCAAACTAATCAAGAGTTCTAGACTTTGACAGGTTCTTCTTATTTGCTTTCATGTTACTATAGACAACTATGCCTAGGGTTTTGAAGTTCTATCACACCACATGTAGTCACTTAAATGTATGCTTACTTGGCATATGTAATTCTTTTGGAATTTACAACACCATTGTTCACTATATGATGAAAGTGAGAAAATTAATCGTAAGAAGAAGTTTATATTAGTTAAAGTTTGCTCTCTGTGTATGTATTGTTCTGTTCCAGTGATGTTCTTTGATTAAATCTGAAGGAAAATGATACCACCTATGGGGTCAAAGCCTGTTCCCCAATGGTATCTGCTGAAGCTTTTGCAAGAGGCATTTATAACCCTCGGGTCCCAGCAAGTTTTCACCAAGGTGGTAGGACCCAGCGGTCCATTTCGCCCCTTTGCATACCTTGTTTATTCGTGTAGCCTGCCTTCCAGATAATCAATATGCACTTGCTTAGCATTTCTTCCATTGGGTTATTATGGAATCAAACTAATCAAGAGTTCTAGACTTTGACAGGTTCTTCTTATTTGCTTTCATGTTACTATAGACAACTATGCCTAGGGTTTTGAAGTTATATCACACCACATGTAGTCACTTACATGTATGCTTACTTGGCATATGTAATTATTTAGTTATTTACAACACCATTGTTCACTGTATGATAAAAGTGAGAAAATTAATCGTAAGAAGAAGTTTATATTAGTTAAAGTTTGCTCTCTGTGTATGTATTGTTCTGTTCCAGTGATGTTCTTTGACCAAATCTGAAGGGAAAAGATCCCACCTATGGGGTCAAAGCCTGTTCCCCAATGGTATCTGCTGAAGCTTTTGCAAGAGGCATATATACCCCTCGGGTCCCAGCAAGTTTTCACCAAGGTGGTAGGACCCAGCGATCCATTTCGCCCCTTTGCTTACCTTGTTTATTCGTGTAGCCTGCCTTTCAGATAATCAATATGCACTTGCTTAGCATTTTTTCCATTGGGTTATTATGGAATCAAACTAATCAAGAGTTCTAGACTTTGACAGGTTCTTCTTATTTGCTTTCATGTTACTATAGACAACTATGCCTAGGGTTTTGAAGTTCTATCACACCACATGTAGTCACTTACATGTATGCTTACTTGGCATATGTAATTCTTTTGGTATTTACAACACCATTGTTCACTATATGATGAAAGTGAGAAAATTAATCGTAAGAAGAAGTTTATATTAGTTAAAGTTTGCTCTCTGTGTATGTATTGTTCTGTTCCAGTGATGTTCTTTGATTAAATCTGAAGGGAAAAGATACCACCTATGGGGTCAAAGCCTGTTCCCCAATGGTATCTGCTGATGCTTTTGCAAGAGGCATATATACCCCTCAGGTCCCAGCAAGTTTTCACCAAGGTGGTAGGACCCAGCGATCCATTTTGCGCCTTTGCTTACCTTGTTTATTCGTGTAGCCAGCCCTCCAGATAATCAATATGCACTTGCTTAGCATTTTTTCCATTGGGTTATTATGGAATCAAACAAATCAAGAGTTCTAGACTTTGACAGGTTCTTCTTATTTGCTTTTATGTTACTATAGACAACTATGCCTAGGGTCTTGAAGTTCTATCACACCACATGTAGTCACTTAAATGTATGCTTACTTGGCATATGTAACTCTTTAGGTATTTACAACACCACTGGCCACTATATGATAAAAGTGTGAAAATTAATCGTAAGAAGAAGTTTATATTAGTTCAAGTTTGCTCTGTGTGGATGTATTGTTCTGTTCCAGTGATGTTTTGTGACTAAATCTGAAGGAAAAATATACAACCTATGGGGTCAAAGCCTGTTCCCCAATGGTATCTGCTGAAGCTTTTGCAAGAGGCATATATACCCCTCGGGTCCCAGCAAGTTTTCAAAAAGGTTGTAGGACCCAGCGATCCATTTCTCCCCTTTGCTTACCTTGTTTATTCGTGTAGCCAGCCCTCCAGATAATCAATATGCACTTGCTTAGCATTTTTTCCATTGGGTTATTATGGAATCAAACTAATCAAGATTTCTAGACTTTGACAGGTTCTTCTTATTTGCTTTCATGTTACTATAGACAACTATGCCTAGGGTCTTGAAGTTCTATCACACCACATGTAGTCACTTACATGTATGCTTACTTGGCATATGTAACTCTTTAGGTATTTACAACACCACTGGTCACTGTATGATAAAATTGTGAAAATTAATCGTAAGAAGTTTATATTAGTTCAAGTTTGCTCTGTGTGGATGTATTGTTCTGTTCCAGTGATGTTCTTTGACTAAATCTGAAGGAAAATGATACCACCTATGGGGTCAAAGCCTGTTCCCCAATGGTATCTGCTAAAGCTTTTGCAAGAGGCATTTATAACCCTCGGGTCCCAGCAAGTTTTCACCAAGGTGGTAGGACCCAGCGGTCCATTTCGCCCCTTTGCATACCTTGTTTATTCGTGTAGCCTGCCTTCCAGATAATCAATATGCACTTGCTTAGCATTTCTTCCATTGGGTTATTATGGAATCAAACTAATCAAGAGTTCTAGACTTTGACAGGTTCTTCTTATTTGCTTTCATGTTACTTTAGACAACTATGCCTAGGGTTTTGAAGTTATATCACACCACATGTAGTCACTTACATGTATGCTTACTTGGCATATGTAATTATTTAGTTATTTACAACACCATTGTTCACTGTATGATAAAAGTGAGAAAATTAATCGTAAGAAGAAGTTTATATTAGTTAAAGTTTGCTCTCTGTGTATGTATTGTTCTGTTCCAGTGATGTTCTTTGACCAAATCTGAAGGGAAAAGATCCCACCTATGGGGTCAAAGCCTGTTCCCCAATGGTATCTGCTGAAGCTTTTGCAAGAGGCATATATACCCCTCGGGTCCCAGCAAGTTTTCACCAAGGTGGTAGGACCCAGCGATCCATTTCGCCCCTTTGCTTACCTTGTTTATTCGTGTAGCCTGCCTTTCAGATAATCAATATGCACTTGCTTAGCATTTTTTCCATTGGGTTATTATGGAATCAAACTAATCAAGAGTTCTAGACTTTGACAGGTTCTTCTTATTTGCTTTCATGTTACTATAGACAACTATGCCTAGGGTTTTGAAGTTCTATCACACCACATGTAGTCACTTAAATGTATGCTTACTTGGCATATGTAATTCTTTTGGAATTTACAACACCATTGTTCACTATATGATGAAAGTGAGAAAATTAATCGTAAGAAGAAGTTTATATTAGTTAAAGTTTGCTCTCTGTGTATGTATTGTTCTGTTCCAGTGATGTTCTTTGATTAAATCTGAAGGAAAATGATACCACCTATGGGGTCAAAGCCTGTTCCCCAATGGTATCTGCTGAAGCTTTTGCAAGAGGCATTTATAACCCTCGGGTCCCAGCAAGTTTTCACCAAGGTGGTAGGACCCAGCGGTCCATTTCGCCCCTTTGCATACCTTGTTTATTCGTGTAGCCTGCCTTCCAGATAATCAATATGCACTTGCTTAGCATTTCTTCCATTGGGTTATTATGGAATCAAACTAATCAAGAGTTCTAGACTTTGACAGGTTCTTCTTATTTGCTTTCATGTTACTATAGACAACTATGCCTAGGGTTTTGAAGTTATATCACACCACATGTAGTCACTTACATGTATGCTTACTTGGCATATGTAATTATTTAGTTATTTACAACACCATTGTTCACTGTATGATAAAAGTGAGAAAATTAATCGTAAGAAGAAGTTTATATTAGTTAAAGTTTGCTCTCTGTGTATGTATTGTTCTGTTCTAGTGATGTTCTTTGACCAAATCTGAAGGGAAAAGATCCCACCTATGGGGTCAAAGCCTGTTCCCCAATGGTATCTGCTGAAGCTTTTGCAAGAGGCATATATACCCCTCGGGTCCCAGCAAGTTTTCACCAAGGTGGTAGGACCCAGCGATCCATTTCGCCCCTTTGCTTACCTTGTTTATTCGTGTAGCCTGCCTTTCAGATAATCAATATGCACTTGCTTAGCATTTTTTCCATTGGGTTATTATGGAATCAAACTAATCAAGAGTTCTAGACTTTGACAGGTTCTTCTTATTTGCTTTCATGTTACTATAGACAACTATGCCTAGGGTTTTGAAGTTCTATCACACCACATGTAGTCACTTACATGTATGCTTACTTGGCATATGTAATTCTTTTGGTATTTACAACACCATTGTTCACTATATGATGAAAGTGAGAAAATTAATCGTAAGAAGAAGTTTATATTAGTTAAAGTTTGCTCTCTGTGTATGTATTGTTCTGTTCCAGTGATGTTCTTTGATTAAATCTGAAGGGAAAAGATACCACCTATGGGGTCAAAGCCTGTTCCCCAATGGTATCTGCTGATGCTTTTGCAAGAGGCATATATACCCCTCAGGTCCCAGCAAGTTTTCACCAAGGTGGTAGGACCCAGCGATCCATTTTGCGCCTTTGCCTACCTTGTTTATTCGTGTAGCCAGCCCTCCAGATAATCAATATGCACTTGCTTAGCATTTTTTTCCATTGGGTTATTATGGAATCAAACAAATCAAGAGTTCTAGACTTTGACAGGTTCTTCTTATTTGCTTTTATGTTACTATAGACAACTATGCCTATGGTCTTGAAGTTCTATCACACCACATGTAGTCACTTAAATGTATGCTTACTTGGCATATGTAACTCTTTAGGTATTTACAACACCACTGGCCACTATATGATAAAAGTGTGAAAATTAATCGTAAGAAGAAGTTTATATTAGTTCAAGTTTGCTCTGTGTGGATGTATTGTTCTGTTCCAGTGATGTTTTGTGACTAAATCTGAAGGAAAAATATACAACCTATGGGGTCAAAGCCTGTTCCCCAATGGTATCTGCTGAAGCTTTTGCAAGAGGCATATATACCCCTCGGGTCCCAGCAAGTTTTCAAAAAGGTTGTAGGACCCAGCGATCCATTTCTCCCCTTTGCTTACCTTGTTTATTCGTGTAGCCAGCCCTCCAGATAATCAATATGCACTTGCTTAGCATTTTTTCCATTGGGTTATTATGGAATCAAACTAATCAATATTTCTAGACTTTGACAGGTTCTTCTTATTTGCTTTCATGTTACTATAGACAACTATGCCTAGGGTCTTGAAGTTCTATCACACCACATGTAGTCACTTACATGTATGCTTACTTGGCATATGTAACTCTTTAGGTATTTACAACACCACTGGTCACTGTATGATAAAATTGTGAAAATTAATCGTAAGAAGTTTATATTAGTTTAAGTTTGCTCTGTGTGGATGTATTGTTCTGTTCCAGTGATGTTCTTTGACTAAATCTGAAGGAAAATGATACCACCTATGGGGTCAAAGCCTGTTCCCCAATGGTATCTGCTGAAGCTTTTGCAAGAGGCATTTATAACCCTCGGGTCCCAGCAAGTTTTCACCAAGGTGGTAGGACCCAGCGGTCCATTTCGCCCCTTTGCATACCTTGTTTATTCGTGTAGCCTGCCTTCCAGATAATCAATATGCACTTGCTTAGCATTTCTTCCATTGGGTTATTATGGAATCAAACTAATCAAGAGTTCTAGACTTTGACAGGTTCTTCTTATTTGCTTTCATGTTACTATAGACAACTATGCCTAGGGTTTTGAAGTTATATCACACCACATGTAGTCACTTACATGTATGCTTACTTGGCATATGTAATTATTTAGTTATTTACAACACCATTGTTCACTGTATGATAAAAGTGAGAAAATTAATCGTAAGAAGAAGTTTATATTAGTTAAAGTTTGCTCTCTGTGTATGTATTGTTCTGTTCCAGTGATGTTCTTTGACCAAATCTGAAGGGAAAAGATCCCACCTATGGGGTCAAAGCCTGTTCCCCAATGGTATCTGCTGAAGCTTTTGCAAGAGGCATATATACCCCTCGGGTCCCAGCAAGTTTTCACCAAGGTGGTAGGACCCAGCGATCCATTTCGCCCCTTTGCTTACCTTGTTTATTCGTGTAGCCTGCCTTTCAGATAATCAATATGCACTTGCTTAGCATTTTTTCCATTGGGTTATTATGGAATCAAACTAATCAAGAGTTCTAGACTTTGACAGGTTCTTCTTATTTGCTTTCATGTTACTATAGACAACTATGCCTAGGGTTTTGAAGTTCTATCACACCACATGTAGTCACTTACATGTATGCTTACTTGGCATATGTAATTCTTTTGGTATTTACAACACCATTGTTCACTATATGATGAAAGTGAGAAAATTAATCGTAAGAAGAAGTTTATATTATTTAAAGTTTGCTCTCTGTGTATGTATTGTTCTGTTCCAGTGATGTTCTTTGATTAAATCTGAAGGAAAATGATACCACCTATGGGGTCAAAGCCTGTTCCCCAATGGTATCTGCTGAAGCTTTTGCAAGAGGCATTTATAACCCTCGGGTCCCAGCAAGTTTTCACCAAGGTGGTAGGACCCAGCGGTCCATTTCGCCCCTTTGCATACCTTGTTTATTCGTGTAGCCTGCCTTCCAGATAATCAATATGCACTTGCTTAGCATTTCTTCCATTGGGTTATTATGGAATCAAACTAATCAAGAGTTCTAGACTTTGACAGGTTCTTCTTATTTGCTTTCATGTTACTTTAGACAACTATGCCTAGGGTTTTGAAGTTATATCACACCACATGTAGTCACTTACATGTATGCTTACTTGGCATATGTAATTATTTAGTTATTTACAACACCATTGTTCACTGTATGATAAAAGTGAGAAAATTAATCGTAAGAAGAAGTTTATATTAGTTAAAGTTTGCTCTCTGTGTATGTATTGTTCTGTTCCAGTGATGTTCTTTGACCAAATCTGAAGGGAAAAGATCCCACCTATGGGGTCAAAGCCTGTTCCCCAATGGTATCTGCTGAAGCTTTTGCAAGAGGCATATATACCCCTCGGGTCCCAGCAAGTTTTCACCAAGGTGGTAGGACCCAGCGATCCATTTCGCCCCTTTGCTTACCTTGTTTATTCGTGTAGCCTGCCTTTCAGATAATCAATATGCACTTGCTTAGCATTTTTTCCATTGGGTTATTATGGAATCAAACTAATCAAGAGTTCTAGACTTTGACAGGTTCTTCTTATTTGCTTTCATGTTACTATAGACAACTATGCCTAGGGTTTTGAAGTTCTATCACACCACATGTAGTCACTTACATGTATGCTTACTTGGCATATGTAATTCTTTTGGTATTTACAACACCATTGTTCACTATATGATAAAAGTGAGAAAATTAATCGTAAGAAGAAGTTTATATTAGTTAAAGTTTGCTCTCTGTGTATGTATTGTTCTGTTCCAGTGATGTTCTTTGATTAAATCTGAAGGGAAAAGATATCCCCTAAGGGGTCAAAGCCTGTTCCCCAATGGTATCTGCTGAAGCTTTTGCAAGAGGCATATATAACCCTCGGGTCCCAGCAAGTTTTCACCAAGGTGGTAGGACCCAGCGATCCATTTCGCGCCTTTGCATACCTTGTTTATTCGTGTAGCCAGCCCTCCAGATAATCAATATGCACTTGCTTAGCATTTTTTCCATTGGGTTATTATGGAATCAAACTAATCAAGAGTTCTAGACTTTGACAGGTTCTTCTTATTTGCTTTCATGTTACTATAGACAACTATACCTAGGGTTTTGAAGTTCTATCACACCACATGTAGTCACTTACATGTATGCTTACTTGGCATATGTAATTCTTTTGGTATTTACAACACCATTGTTCACTATATGATAAAAGTGAGAAAATTAATCGTAAGAAGAAGTTTATATTAGTTAAAGTTTGCTCTCTGTGTATGTATTGTTCTGTTCCAGTGATGTTCTTTGATTAAATCTGAAGGGAAAAGATACCACCTATGGGGTCAAAGCCTGTTCCCCAATGGTATCTGCTGATGCTTTTGCAAGAGGCATATATACCCCTCAGGTCCCAGCAAGTTTTCACCAAGGTGGTAGGACCCAGCGATCCAATTTGCGCCTTTGCTTACCTTGTTTATTCGTGTAGCCAGCCCTCCAGATAATCAATATGCACTTGCTTAGCATTTTTTCCATTGGGTTATTATGGAATCAAACAAATCAAGAGTTCTAGACTTTGACAGGTTCTTCTTATTTGCTTTTATGTTACTATAGACAACTATGCCTAGGGTCTTGAAGTTCTATCACACCACATGTAGTCACTTAAATGTATGCTTACTTGGCATATGTAACTCTTTAGGTATTTACAACACCACTGGCCACTATATGATAAAAGTGTGAAAATTAATCGTAAGAAGAAGTTTATATTAGTTCAAGTTTGCTCTGTGTGGATGTATTGTTCTGTTCCAGTGATGTTTTGTGACTAAATCTGAAGGAAAAATATACAACCTATGGGGTCAAAGCCTGTTCCCCAATGGTATCTGCTCAAGCTTTTGCAAGAGGCATATATACCCCTCGGGTCCCAGCAAGTTTTCAAAAAGGTTGTAGGACCCAGCGATCCATTTCTCCCCTTTGCTTACCTTGTTTATTCGTGTAGCCAGCCCTCCAGATAATCAATATGCACTTGCTTAGCATTTTTTCCATTGGGTTATTATGGAATCAAACTAATCAAGAGTTCTAGACTTTGACAGGTTCTTCTTATTTGCTTTCATGTTACTAGAGACAACTATGCCTAGGGTTTTGAAGTTATATCACACTACATGTAGTCACTTACATGTATGCTTACTTGGCATATGTAATTCTTTCGGTATTTACAACACCATTGTTCACTGTATGATAACAGTGAGAAAATTAATCGTAAGAAGAAGTTTATATTAGTTAAAGTTTGCTCTCTGTGTATGTATTGTTCTGTTCCAGTGATGTTCTTTGACTAAATCTGAAGGGAAAAGATATCACCTAAGGGGTCAAAGCCTGTTCCCCAATGGTATCTGCTGAAGCTTTTGCAAGAGGCATATATACCCCTCGAGTCCCAGAAAGTTTTCACCAAGGTGGTAGGACCCAGCAATCAATGTCGCCCCTTTGCTTACCTTGTTTATTCGTGTAGCCAGCCCTCCAGATAATCAATATGCACTTGCTTAGCATTTTTTTTTTCCATTGGGTTATTATGGAATCAAACTAATCAAGAGTTCTAGACTTTGACAGGTTCTTCTTATTTGCTTTCATGTTACTATAGACAACTATACCTAGGGTTTTGAAGTTCTATCACACCACATGTAGTCACTTACATGTATGCTTACTTGGCATATGTAATTCTTTTGGTATTTACAACACCATTGTTCTCTATATGATAAAAGTGAGAAAATTTATCGTAAGAAGAAGTTTATATTAGTTAAAGTTTGCTCTGTGTGGATGTATTGTTCTGTTCCAGTGATGTTCTTTGACTAAATCTGAAGGAAAAAGATACCACCTATGGGGTCAAAGCCTGTTCCCCAATGGTATCTGCTGAAGCTTTTGCAAGAGGCATATATACCCCTCGGGTCCCAGCAAGTTTTCACCAAGGCGGTAGGACCCAGCGATCCATTTTGCCCCTTTGCATACCTTGTTTATTCGTGTAGCCTGCCTTCCAGATAATCAGTATGCACTTGCTTAGCATTTCTTCCATTGAGTTGTTACGGAATCAAACGAATCAAGAGTTCTAGACTTTGACAGGTTCTTCTTATTTGCTTTCATGTTACTATAGACAACTATGCCTAGAGTCTTGAAGTTCTATCACACCACATGTAGTCACTTACATGTATGCTTACTTGGCATATGTAACTCTTTAGGTATTTACAACACCACTGGTCACTGTATGATAAAATTGTGAAAATTAATCGTAAGAAGTTTATATTAGTTCAAGTTTGCTCTGTGTGGATGTATTGTTCTGTTCCAGTGATGTTCTTTGACTAAATCTGAAGGAAAATGATACCACCTATGGGGTCAAAGCCTGTTCCCCAATGGTATCTGCTGAAGCTTTTGCAAGAGGCATATATACCCCTCGGGTCCCAGCAAGTTTTCACCAAGGTGGTAGGACCCAGTGACCCATTTCGTCCCTTTGCATACCTTGTTTATTCGTGTAGCCAGCCCTCCAGATAATCAATATGCACTTGCTTAGCATTTTTTTTTCCATTGGGTTATTATGGAATCAAACTAATCAAGAGTTCTAGACTTTGACAGGTTCTTCTTATTTGCTTTCATGTTACTATAGACAACTATACCTAGGGTTTTGAAGTTCTATCACACCACATGTAGTCACTTACATGTATGCTTACTTGGCATATGTAATTCTTTTGGTATTTACAACACCATTGTTCACTATATGATAAAAGTGAGAAAATTAATCGTAAGAAGAAGTTTATATTAGTTAAAGTTTGCTCTCTGTGTATGTATTGTTCTGTTCCAGTGATGTTCTTTGATTAAATCTGAAGGGAAAAGATATCCCCTAAGGGGTCAAAGCCTGTTCCCCAATGGTATCTGCTGAAGCTTTTGCAAGAGGCATATATAACCCTCGGGTCCCAGCAAGTTTTCACCAAGGTGGTAGGACCCAGCGATCCATTTCGCCCCTTTGCTTACCTTGTTTATTCGTGTAGCCAGCCCTCCAGATAATCAATATGCACTTGCTTAGCATTTTTTCCATTGGGTTATTATGGAATCAAACTAATCAAGAGTTCTAGACTTTGACAGGTTCTTCTTATTTGCTTTCATGTTACTATAGACAACTATGCCTAGGGTTTTGAAGTTATATCACACCACATGTAGTCACTTACATGTATGCTTACTTGGCATATGTAATTCTTTAGGTATTTACAACACCATTGTTCACTGTGTGATAAAAGTGAGAAAATTAATCGTAAGAAGAAGTTTATATTAGTTAAAGTTTGCTCTCTGTGTATGTATTGTTCTGTTCCAGTGATGTTCTTTGACTAAATCTGAAGGGAAAAGATACCACCTATGGGGTCAAAGCCTGTTCCCCAATGGTATCTGCTGAAGCTTTTGCAAGAGGCATATATACCCCTCGGGTCCCAGCAAGTTTTCACCAAGGTGGTAGGAACCAGCAATCCATTTCGCCCCTTTGCTTACCTTGTTTATTCGTGTAGCCAGCCCTCCAGATAATCAATATGCACTTGCTTAGCATTTTTTTTCCATTGGGTTATTATGGAATCAAACTAATCAAGATTTCTAGACTTTGACAGGTTCTTCTTATTTGCTTTCATGTTACTATAGACAACTATGCCTAGGGTTTTGAAGTTCTATCACACCACATGTAGTCACTTACATGTATGCTTACTTGACATATGTAATTCTTTCGGTATTTACAACACCATTGTTCACTGTATGATAACAGTGAGAAAATTAATCGTAAGAAGAAGTTTATATTAGTTAAAGTTTGCTCTCTGTGTATGTATTGTTCTGTTCCAGTGATGTTCTTTGACTAAATCTGAAGGAAAAAGATATCCCCTAAGGGGTCAAAGCCTGTTCCCCAATGGTATCTGCTGAAGCTTTTGCAAGAGGCATATATAACCCTCGGGTCCCAGCAAGTTTTCACCAAGGTGGTAGGACCCAGCGATCCATTTCGCGCCTTTGCTTAAATTGTTTATTCGTGTAGCCAGCCCTCCAGATAATCAATATGCACTTGCTTAGCATTTTTTCCATTGGGTTATTATGGAATCAAACTAATCAAGAGTTCTAGACTTTGACAGGTTCTTCTTATTTGCTTTCATGTTACTATAGACAACTATGCCTAGGGTTTTGAAGTTATATCACACCACATGTAGTCACTTACATGTATGCTTACTTGGCATATGTAATTCTTTAGGTATTTACAACACCATTGTTCACTGTGTGATAACAGTGAGAAAATTAATCGTAAGAAGAAGTTTATATTAGTTAAAGTTTGCTCTCTGTGTATGTATTGTTCTGTTCCAGTGATGTTCTTTGACTAAATCTGAAGGGAAAAGATACCACCTATGGGGTCAAAGCCTGTTCCCCAATGGTATCTGCTGAAGCTTTTGCAAGAGGCATATATACCCCTCGGGTCCCAGCAAGTTTTCACCAAGGTGGTAGGAACCAGCAATCCATTTCGCCCCTTTGCTTACCTTGTTTATTCGTGTAGCCAGCCCTCCAGATAATCAATATGCACTTGCTTAGCATTTTTTCCATTGGGTTATTATGGAATCAAACTAATCAAGAGTTCTAGACTTTGACAGGTTCTTCTTATTTGCTTTCATGTTACTATAGACAACTATGCCTAGGGTTTTGAAGTTATATCACACCACATGTAGTCACTTACATGTATGCTTACTTGGCATATGTAATTCTTTAGGTATTTACAACACCATTGTTCACTGTGTGATAACAGTGAGAAAATTAATCGTAAGAAGAAGTTTATATTAGTTAAAGTTTGCTCTCTGTGTATGTATTGTTCTGTTCCAGTGATGTTCTTTGACTAAATCTGAAGGGAAACGATATCACCTAAGGGGTCAAAGCCTGTTCCCTAATGGTATCTGCTGAAGCTTTTGCAAGAGGCATATATACCCCTCGGGTCCCAGCAAGTTTTCACCAAGGTGGTAGGACCCAGCGATCCATTTCGCCCCTTTGCTTACCTTGTTTATTCGTGTAGCCAGCCCTCCAGATAATCAATATGCACTTGCTTAGCATTTTTTTTTCCATTGGGTTATTATGGAATCAAACTAATCAAGATTTCTAGACTTTGACAGGTTCTTCTTATTTGCTTTCATGTTACTATAGACAACTATGCCTAGGGTTTTGTAGTTCTATCACACCACATGTAGTCACTTACATGTATGCTTACTTGGCATATGTAATTCTTTCGGTATTTACAACACCATTGTTCACTGTATGATAACAGTGAGAAAATTAATCGTAAGAAGAAGTTTATATTAGTTAAAGTTTGCTCTGTGTGGATGTATTGTTCTGTTCCAGTGATGTTCTTTGACTAAATCTGAAGGAAAATGATACCACCTATGGGGTCAAAGCCTGTTCCCCAATGGTATCTGCTGAAGCTTTTGCAAGAGGCATATATACCCCTCGGGTCCCAGCAAGTTTTCACCAAGGTGGTAGGACCCAGTGATCCATTTCGTCCCTTTGCATACCTTGTTTATTCGTGTAGCCAGCCCTCCAGATAATCAATATGAACTTGCTTAGCATTTTTTTTTCCATTGGGTTATTATGGAATCAAACTAATCAAGAGTTCTAGACTTTGACAGGTTCTTCTTATTTGCTTTCATGTTACTATAGACAACTATACCTAGGGTTTTGAAGTTCTATAACACCACATGTAGTCACTTACATGTATGCTTACTTGGCATATGTAATTCTTTTGGTATTTACAACACCATTGTTCACTATATGATAAAAGTGAGAAAATTAATCGTAAGAAGAAGTTTATATTAGTTAAAGTTTGCTCTCTGTGTATGTATTGTTCTGTTCCAGTGATGTTCTTTGATTAAATCTGAAGGGAAAAGATATCCCCTAAGGGGTCAAAGCCTGTTCCCCAATGGTATCTGCTGAAGCTTTTGCAAGAGGCATATATAACCCTCGGGTCCCAGCAAGTTTTCACCAAGGTGGTAGGACCCAGCGATCCATTTTGCCCCTTTCCTTACCTTGTTTATTCGTGTAGCCAGCCCTCCAGATAATCAATATGCACTTGCTTAGCATTTTTTTTTCCATTGGGTTATTATGGAATCAAACTAATCAAGATTTCTAGACTTTGACAGGTTCTTCTTATTTGCTTTCATGTTACTATAGACAACTATGCCTAGGGTTTTGTAGTTCTATCACACCACATGTAGTCACTTACATGTATGCTTACTTGGCATATGTAATTCTTTCGGTATTTACAACACCATTGTTCACTGTATGATAACAGTGAGAAAATTAATCGTAAGAAGAAGTTTATATTAGTTAAAGTTTGCTCTGTGTGGATGTATTGTTCTGTTCCAGTGATGTTCTTTGACTAAATCTGAAGGAAAATGATACCACCTATGGGGTCAAAGCCTGTTCCCCAATGGTATCTGCTGAAGCTTTTGCAAGAGGCATATATACCCCTCGGGTCCCAGCAAGTTTTCACCAAGGTGGTAGGACCCAGTGATCCATTTCGTCCCTTTGCATACCTTGTTTATTCGTGTAGCCAGCCCTCCAGATAATCAATATGCACTTGCTTAGCATTTTTTTTTCCATTGGGTTATTATGGAATCAAACTAATCAAGAGTTCTAGACTTTGACAGGTTCTTCTTATTTGCTTTCATGTTACTATAGACAACTATACCTAGGGTTTTGAAGTTCTATAACACCACATGTAGTCACTTACATGTATGCTTACTTGGCATATGTAATTCTTTTGGTATTTACAACACCATTGTTCACTATATGATAAAAGTGAGAAAATTAATCGTAAGAAGAAGTTTATATTAGTTAAAGTTTGCTCTCTGTGTATGTATTGTTCTGTTCCAGTGATGTTCTTTGATTAAATCTGAAGGGAAAAGATATCCCCTAAGGGGTCAAAGCCTGTTCCCCAATGGTATCTGCTGAAGCTTTTGCAAGAGGCATATATAACCCTCGGGTCCCAGCAAGTTTTCACCAAGGTGGTAGGACCCAGCGATCCATTTCGCCCCTTTGCTTACCTTGTTTATTCGTGTAGCCAGCCCTCCAGATAATCAATATGCACTTGCTTAGCATTTTTTCCATTGGGTTATTATGGAATCAAACTAATCAAGAGTTCTAGACTTTGACAGGTTCTTCTTATTTGCTTTCATGTTACTATAGACAACTATGCCTAGGGTTTTGAAGTTATATCACACCACATGTAGTCACTTACATGTATGCTTACTTGGCATATGTAATTCTTTAGGTATTTACAACACCATTGTTCACTGTGTGATAACAGTGAGAAAATTAATCGTAAGAAGAAGTTTATATTAGTTAAAGTTTGCTCTCTGTGTATGTATTGTTCTGTTCCAGTGATGTTCTTTGACTAAATCTGAAGGGAAAAGATATCACCTAAGGGGTCAAAGCCTGTTCCCTAATGGTATCTGCTGAAGCTTTTGCAAGAGGCATATATACCCCTCGGGTCCCAGCAAGTTTTCACCAAGGTGGTAGGACCCAGCGATCCATTTCGCCCCTTTGCTTACCTTGTTTATTCGTGTAGCCAGCCCTCCAGATAATCAATATGCACTTGCTTAGCATTTTTTTTTCCATTGGGTTATTATGGAATCAAACTAATCAAGATTTCTAGACTTTGACAGGTTCTTCTTATTTGCTTTCATGTTACTATAGACAACTATGCCTAGGGTTTTGAAGTTCTATCACACCACATGTAGTCACTTACATGTATGCTTACTTGACATATGTAATTCTTTCGGTATTTACAACACCATTGTTCACTGTATGATAACAGTGAGAAAATTAATCGTAAGAAGAAGTTTATATTAGTTAAAGTTTGCTCTCTGTGTATGTATTGTTCTGTTCCAGTGATGTTCTTTGACTAAATCTGAAGGAAAAAGATATCCCCTAAGGGGTCAAAGCCTGTTCCCCAATGGTATCTGCTGAAGCTTTTGCAAGAGGCATATATAACCCTCGGGTCCCAGCAAGTTTTCACCAAGGTGGTAGGACCCAGCGATCCATTTCGCGCCTTTGCTTAAATTGTTTATTCATGTAGCCAGCCCTCCAGATAATCAATATGCACTTGCTTAGCATTTTTTCCATTGGGTTATTATGGAATCAAACTAATCAAGAGTTCTAGACTTTGACAGGTTCTTCTTATTTGCTTTCATGTTACTATAGACAACTATGCCTAGGGTTTTGAAGTTATATCACACCACATGTAGTCACTTACATGTATGCTTACTTGGCATATGTAATTCTTTAGGTATTTACAACACCATTGTTCACTGTGTGATAACAGTGAGAAAATTAATCGTAAGAAGAAGTTTATATTAGTTAAAGTTTGCTCTCTGTGTATGTATTGTTCTGTTCCAGTGATGTTCTTTGATTAAATCTGAAGGGAAAAGATATCACCTAAGGGGTCAAAGCCTGTTTCCCAATGGTATCTGCTGAAGCTTTTGCAAGAGGCATATATACCCCTCGGGTCCCAGAAAGTTTTCACCAAGGTGGTAGGACCCAGCAATCAATGTCGCCCCTTTGCTTACCTTGTTTATTCGTGTAGCCAGCCCTCCAGATAATCAATATGCACTTGCTTAGCCTTTTTTTCCCATTGGGTTATTATGGAATCAAACTAATCAAGAGTTCTAGACTTTGACAGGTTCTTCTTATTTGCTTTCATGTTACTATAGACAACTATACCTAGGGTTTTGAAGTTCTATCACACCACATGTAGTCACTTACATGTATGCTTACTTGGCATATGTAATTCTTTTGGTATTTACAACACCATTGTTCACTATATGATAAAAGTGAGAAAATTAATCGTAAGAAGAAGTTTATATTAGTTAAAGTTTGCTCTCTGTGTATGTATTGTTCTGTTCCAGTGATGTTCTTTGATTAAATCTGAAGGGAAAAGATACCACCTATGGGGTCAAAGCCTGTTCCCCAATGGTATCTGCTGATGCTTTTGCAAGAGGCATATATACCCCTCAGGTCCCAGCAAGTTTTCACCAAAGTGGTAGGACCCAGCGATCCATTTTGCGCCTTTGCTTACCTTGTTTATTCGTGTAGCCAGCCCTCCAGATAATCAATATGCACTTGCTTAGCATTTTTTCCATTGGGTTATTATGGAATCAAACAAATCAAGAGTTCTAGACTTTGACAGGTTCTTCTTATTTGCTTTTATGTTACTATAGACAACTATGCCTAGGGTCTTGAAGTTCTATCACACCACATGTAGTCACTTAAATGTATGCTTACTTGGCATATGTAACTCTTTAGGTATTTACAACACCACTGGCCACTATATGATAAAAGTGTGAAAATTAATCATAAGAAGAAGTTTATATTAGTTCAAGTTTGCTCTGTGTGGATGTATTGTTCTGTTCCAGTGATGTTTTGTGACTAAATCTGAAGGAAAAATATACAACCTATGGGGTCAAAGCCTGTTCCCCAATGTATCTGCTGAAGCTTTTGCAAGAGGCATATATACCCCTCGGGTCCCAGCAAGTTTTCAAAAAGGTTGTAGGACCCAGCGATCCATTTCTCCCCTTTGCTTACCTTGTTTATTCGTGTAGCCAGCCCTCCAGATAATCAATATGCACTTGCTCAGCATTTTTTCCATTGGGTTATTATGGAATCAAACTAATCAAGAGTTCTAGACTTTGACAGGTTCTTCTTATTTGCTTTCATGTTACTATAGACAACTATGCCTAGGGTTTTGAAGTTATATCACACTACATGTAGTCACTTACATGTATGCTTACTTGGCATATGTAATTCTTTAGGTATTTACAACACCATTGTTCACTGTATGATAAAAGTGAGAAAATTAATCGTAAGAAGAAGTTTATATTAGTTAAAGTTTGCTCTCTGTGTATGTATTGTTCTGTTCCAGTGATGTTCTTTGACTAAATCTGAAGGGAAAAGATACCACCTATGGGGTCAAAGCCTGTTCCCCAATGGTATCTGCTGAAGCTTTTGCAAGAGGCATATATACCCCTCGGGTCCCAGCAAGTTTTCACCAAGGTGGTAGGACCCAGCGATCCATTTCGCCCCTTTGCTTACCTTGTTTATTCGTGTAGCCAGCCCTCCAGATAATCAATATGCACTTGCTTAGCATTTTTTTTTCCATTGGGTTATTATGGAATCAAACTAATCAAGATTTCTAGACTTTGACAGGTTCTTCTTATTTGCTTTCATGTTACTATAGACAACTATGCCTAGGGTTTTGAAGTTCTATCACACCACATGTAGTCACTTACATGTATGCTTACTTGGCATATGTAATTCTTTCAGTATTTACAACACCATTGTTCACTGTATGATAACAGTGAGAAAATTAATCGTAAGAAGAAGTTTATATTAGTTAAAGTTTGCTCTCTGTGTATGTATTGTTCTGTTCCAGTGATGTTCTTTGACTAAATCTGAAGGGAAAAGATAGCACCTAAGGGGTCAAAGCCTGTTCCCCAATGGTATCTGCTGAAGCTTTTGCAAGAGGCATATATACCCCTCGAGTCCCAGAAAGTTTTCACCAAGGTGGTAGGACCCAGCAATCAATGTCGCCCCTTTGCTTACCTTGTTTATTCGTGTAGCCAGCCCTCCAGATAATCAATATGCACTTGCTTAGCATTTTTTTTTTCCATTGGGTTATTATGGAATCAAACTAATCAAGAGTTCTAGACTTTGACAGGTTCTTCTTATTTGCTTTCATGTTACTATAGACAACTATACCTAGGGTTTTGAAGTTCTATCACACCACATGTAGTCACTTACATGTATGCTTACTTGGCATATGTAATTATTTTGGTATTTACAACACCATTGTTCTCTATATGATAAAAGTGAGAAAATTTATCGTAAGAAGAAGTTTATATTAGTTAAAGTTTGCTCTCTGTGTATGTATTGTTCTGTTCCAGTGATGTTCTTTGATTAAATCTGAAGGGAAAAGATATCACCTAAGGGGTCAAAGCCTGTTCCCCAATGGTATCTGCTGAAGCTTTTGCAAGAGGCATATATACCCCTCGGGTCCCAGCAAGTTTTCACCAAGGCGGTAGGACCCAGCGATCCATTTCGCCCCTTTGCATACCTTGTTTATTCGTGTAGCCTGCCTTCCAGATAGTCAGTATGCACTTGCTTAGCATTTCTTCCATTGAGTTGTTACGGAATCAAACGAATCAAGAGTTCTAGACTTTGACATGTTCTTCTTATTTGCTTTCATGTTACTAAAGACAACTTTGCCTAGGGTCTTGAAGTTCTATCACACCACATGTAGTCACTTACATGTATGCTTACTTGGCATATGTAACTCTTTAAGTATTTACAACACCACTGGTCACTGTATGATAAAATTGTGAAAATTAATCGTAAGAAGTTTATATTAGTTCAAGTTTGCTCTGTGTGGATGTATTGTTCTGTTCCAGTGATGTTCTTTGACTAAATCTGAAGGGAAAAGATACCACCTATGGGGTCAAAGCCTGTTCCCCAATGGTATCTGCTGAAGCTTTTGCAAGAGGCATATATACCCCTCGGGTCCCAGCAAGTTTTCACCAAGGTGGTAGGACCCAGCAATCCATTTCGCCCCTTTGCTTACCTTGTTTATTCGTGTAGCCAGCCCTCCAGATAATCAATATGCACTTGCTTAGCATTTTTTTTTCCATTGGGTTATTATGGAATCAAACTAATCAAGAGTTCTAGACTTTGACAGGTTCTTCTTATTTGCTTTCATGTTACTATAGACAACTATACCTAGGGTTTTGAAGTTCTATCACACCACATGTAGTCACTTACATGTATGCTTACTTGGCATATGTAATTCTTTTGGTATTTACAACACCATTGTTCACTATATGATAAAAGTGAGAAAATTAATCGTAAGAAGAAGTTTATATTAGTTAAAGTTTGCTCTCTGTGTATGTATTGTTCTGTTCCAGTGATGTTCTTTGATTAAATCTGAAGGGAAAAGATATCACCTAAGGGGTCAAAGCCTGTTCCCCAATGGTATCTGCTGAAGCTTTTGTAAGAGGCATATATAACCCTCAGGTCCCAGCAAGTTTTCACCAAGGTGGTAGGACCCAGCGATCCATTTCGCGCCTTTGCTTACCTTGTTTATTCGTGTAGCCAGCCCTCCAGATAATCAATATGCACTTGCTTAGCATTTTTTCCATTGGGTTATTATGGAATCAAACTAATCAAGAGTTCTAGACTTTGACAGGTTCTTCTTATTTGCTTTCATGTTACTATAGACAACTATGCCTAGGGTTTTGAAGTTATATCACACTACATGTAGTCACTTACATGTATGCTTACTTGGCATATGTAAATCTTTAGGTATTTACAACACCATTGTTCACTGTATGATAAAAGTGAGAAAATTAATCGTAAGAAGAAGTTTATATTAGTTCAAGTTTGCTCTGTGTGGATGTATTGTTCTGTTCCAGTGATGTTCTTTGACTAAATCTGAAGGGAAAAGATACCACCTATGGGGTCAAAGCCTGTTCCCCAGTGGTATCTGCTGAAGCTTTTGCAAGAGGCATATATACCCCTCGGGTCCCAGCAAGTTTTCACCAAGGTGGTAGGACCCAGCAATCCATTTCGCCCCTTTGCTTACCTTGTTTATTCGTGTAGCCAGCCCTCCAGATAATCAATATGCACTTGCTTAGCATTTTTTTTTCCATTGGGTTATTATGGAATCAAACTAATCAAGAGTTCTAGACTTTGACAGGTTCTTCTTATTTGCTTTCATGTTACTATAGACAACTATACCTAGGGTTTTGAAGTTCTATCACACCACATGTAGTCACTTACATGTATGCTTACTTGGCATATGTAATTCTTTTGGTATTTACAACACCATTGTTCACTATATGATAAAAGTGAGAAAATTAATCGTAAGAAGAAGTTTATATTAGTTAAAGTTTGCTCTCTGTGTATGTATTGTTCTGTTCCAGTGATGTTCTTTGATTAAATCTGAAGGGAAAAGATATCACCTAAGGGGTCAAAGCCTGTTCCCAATGGTATCTGCTGAAGCTTTTGCAAGAGGCATATATAACCCTCAGATCCCAGCAAGTTTTCACCAAGGTGGTAGGACCCAGCGATCCATTTCGCGCCTTTGCTTACCTTGTTTATTCGTGTAGCCAGCCCTCCAGATAATCAATATGCACTTGCTTAGCATTTTTTTCCATTGGGTTATTATGGAATCAAACTAATCAAGAGTTCTAGACTTTGACAGGTTCTTCTTATTTGCTTTCATGTTACTATAGACAACTATGCCTAGGGTTTTGAAGTTATATCACACCGCATGTAGTCACTTACATGTATGCTTACTTGGCATATGTAATTCTTTAGGTATTTACAACACCATTGTTCACTATATGATAAAAGTGAGAAAATTAATCGTAAGAAGAAGTTTATATCAGTTCAAGTTTGCTCTCTGTGTATGTATTGTTCTGTTCCAGTGATGTTCTTTGATTAAATCTGAAGGGAAAAGATATCACCTATGGGGTCAAAGCCTGTTCCCCAATGGTATCTGCTGAAGCTTTTGCAAGAGGCATATATACCCCTCGGGTCCCAGCAAGTTTTCACCAAGGCGGTAGGACCCAGCGATCCATTGCGCCCCTTTGCATACCTTGTTTATTCGTGTAGCCTGCCTTCCAGATAATCAGTATGCACTTGCTTAGCATTTCTTCCATTGAGTTGTTACGGAATCAAACGAATCAAGAGTTCTAGACTTTGACAGGTTCTTCTTATTTGCTGTCATGTTACTATAGACAACTATGCCTAGGGTCTTGAAGTTCTATCACACCACATGTAGTCACTTACATGTATGCTTACTTGGCATATGTAATTCTTTAGGTATTTACAACACCATTGTTCACTATATGATAAAAGTGAGAAAATTAATCGTGAGAAGAAGTTTATATTAGTTCAAGTTTGCTCTCTGTGTATGTATTGTTCTGTTCCAGTGATGTTCTTTGACTACATCTGAAGGGAAAAGATATCACCTATGGGGTCAAAGCCTGTTCCCCAATGGTATCTGCTGAAGCTTTTGCAAGAGGCATTTATAACCCTCGGGTCCCAGCAAGTTTTCACCAAGGTGGTAGGACCCAGCGGTCCATTTCGCCCCTTTGCATACCTTGTTTATTCGTGTAGCCTGCCTTCCAGATAATCAATATGCACTTGCTTAGCATTTCTTCCATTGGGTTATTACGGAATCAAACGAATCAAGATTTCTAGACTTTGACAGGTTCTTCTTATCTGCTTTCATGTTACTATAGACAACTATGCCTAGGGTTTTGAAGTTATATCACACCACATGTAGTCACTTACATGTATGCTTACTTGACATATGTAATTCTTTCGGTATTTACAACACCATTGTTCACTGTATGATAACAGTGAGAAAATTAATCGTAAGAAGAAGTTTATATTAGTTAAAGTTTGCTCTCTGTGTATGTATTGTTCTGTTCCAGTGATGTTCTTTGACTAAATCTGAAGGGAAAAGATACCACCTATGGGGTCAAAGCCTGTTCCCCAATGGTATCTGCTGAAGCTTTTGCAAGAGGCATATATACCCCTCGGGTCCCAGCAAGTTTTCACCAAGGTGGTAGGACCCAGCGATCCATTTCGCCCCTTTGCTTACCTTGTTTATTCGTGTAGCCAGCCCTCCAGATAATCAATATGCACTTGCTTAGCATTTTTTTTTTCCATTGGGTTATTATGGAATCAAACTAATCAAGATTTCTAGACTTTGACAGGTTCTTCTTATCTGCTTTCATGTTACTATAGACAACTATGCCCAGGGTTTTGAAGTTATATCACACCACATGTAGTCACTTACATGTATGCTTACTTGGCATATGTAATTCTTTTGGTATTTACAACACCATTGTTCACTATATGATAAAAGTGAGAAAATTAATCGTAAGAAGAAGTTTATATTAGTTCCAGTTTGCTCTCTGTGTATGTATTGTTCTGTTCCAGTGATGTTCTTTGATTAAATCTGAAGGGAAAAGATATCACTTAAGGGGTCAAAGCCTGTTCCCCAATGGTATCTGCTGAAGCTTTTGCAAGAGGCATATATAACCCTCGGGTCCCAGCAAGTTTTCACCAAGGTGCTAGGACCCAGCGATCCATTTCGCCCCTTTGCATACCTTGTTTATTCGTGTAGCCTGCCTTTCAGATAATCAATATGCACTTGCTTAGCATTTCTTCCATTGGGTTATTACGGAATCAAACGAATCAAGATTTCTAGACTTTGACAGGTTCTTCTTATTTGCTTTCATGTTACTATAGACAACTATGCCTAGGGTTTTGAAGTTATATCACACTACATGTAGTCACTTACATGTATGCTTACTTGGCATATGTAAATCTTTAGGTATTTACAACACCATTGTTCACTGTATGATAAAAGTGAGAAAATTAATCGTAAGAAGAAGTTTATATTAGTTAAAGTTTGCTCTCTGTGTATGTATTGTTCTGTTCCAGTGATGTTCTTTGACTAAATCTGAAGGGAAAAGACACCACCTATGGGGTCAAAGCCTGTTCCCCAATGGTATCTGCTGAAGCTTTTGCAAGAGGCATATATACCCCTCGGGTCCCAGCAAGTTTTCACCAAGGTGGTAGGACCCAGCGATCCATTTCGCCCCTTTGCTTACCTTGTTTATTCGTGTAGCCAGCCCTCCAGATAATCAATATGCACTTGCTTAGCATTTTTTTTTTCATTGGGTTATTATGGAATCAAACTAATCAAGATTTCTAGACTTTGACAGGTTCTTCTTATTTGCTTTCATGTTACTATAGACAACTATGCCTAGGGTTTTGAAGTTCTATCACACCACATGTAGTCACTTACATGTATGCTTACTTGACATATGTAATTCTTTCGGTATTTACAACACCATTGTTCACTGTATGATAACAGTGAGAAAATTAATCGTAAGAAGAAGTTTATATCAGTTAAAGTTTGCTCTCTGTGTATGTATTGTTCTGTTCCAGTGATGTTCTTTGACTAAATCTGAAGGGAAAAGATACCACCTATGGGGTCAAAGCCTGTTCCCCAATGGTATCTGCTGAAGCTTTTGCAAGAGGCATATATACCCCTCGGGTCCCAGCAAGTTTTCACCAAGGTGGTAGGACCCAGCAATCCATTTCGCCCCTTTGCTTACCTTGTTTATTCGTGTAGCCAGCCCTCCAGATAATCAATATGCACTTGCTTAGCATTTTTTTTCCATTGGGTTATTATGGAATCAAACTAATCAAGAGTTCTAGACTTTGACAGGTTCTTCTTATTTGCTTTCATGTTACTATAGACAACTATACCTAGGGTTTTGAAGTTCTATCACACCACATGTAGTCACTTACATGTATGCTTACTTGGCATATGTAATTCTTTTGGTATTTACAACACCATTGTTCACTATATGATAAAAGTGAGAAAATTAATCGTAAGAAGAAGTTTATATTAGTTAAAGTTTGCTCTCTGTGTATGTATTGTTCTGTTCCAGTGATGTTCTTTGATTAAATCTGAAGGGAAAAGATATCACCTAAGGGGTCAAAGCCTGTTCCCCAATGGTATCTGCTGAAGCTTTTGCAAGAGGCATATATAACCCTCAGGTCCCAGCAAGTTTTCACCAAGGTGGTAGGACCCAGCGATCCATTTCGTGCCTTTGCTTACCTTGTTTATTCGTGTAGCCAGCCCTCCAGATAATCAATATGCACTTGCTTAGCATTTTTTTCATTGGGTTATTATGGAATCAAACTAATCAAGAGTTCTAGACTTTGACAGGTTCTTCTTATTTGCTTTCATGTTACTATAGACAACTATGCCTAGGGTTTTGAAGTTATATCACACCGCATGTAGTCACTTACATGTATGCTTACTTGGCATATGTAATTCTTTAGGTATTTACAACACCATTGTTCACTATATGATAAAAGTGAGAAAATTAATCGTAAGAAGAAGTTTATATCAGTTCAAGTTTGCTCTCTGTGTATGTATTGTTCTGTTCCAGTGATGTTCTTTGACTACATCTGAAGGGAAAAGATATCACCTATGGGGTCAAAGCCTGTTCCCCAATGGTATCTGCTGAAGTTTTTGCAAGAGGCATTTATAACCCTCGGGTCCCAGCAAGTTTTCACCAAGGTGGTAGGACCCAGCGGTCCATTTCGCCCCTTTGCATACCTTGTTTATTCGTGTAGCCTGCCTTCCAGATAATCAATATGCACTTGCTTAGCATTTCTTCCATTGGGTTATTACGGAATCAAACGAATCAAGATTTCTAGACTTTGACAGGTTCTTCTTATCTGCTTTCATGTTACTATAGACAACTATGCCTAGGGTTTTGAAGTTATATCACACCACATGTAGTCACTTACATGTATGCTTACTTGGTATATGTAATTCTTTTGGTATTAACAACACCATTGTTCACTATATGATAAAAGTGAGAAAATGAATCGTAAGAAGAAGTTTATATCAGTTCAAGTTTGCTCTCTGTGTATGTATTGTTCTGTTCCAGTGATGTTCTTTGATTAAATCTGAAGGGAAAAGATATCACCTATGGGGTCAAAGCCTGTTCCCCAATGGTATCAGCTGAAGCTTTTGCAAGAGGTATATATACCCCTCGGGTCCCAGCAAGTTTTCAACAAGGCGGTAGGACCCAGCGATCCTTTTCGTCCCTTTGCATACCTTGTTTATTCGTGTAGCCTGCCTTCCAGATAATCAGTATGCACTTGCTTAGCATTTCTTTCATTGAGTTGTTACGGAATCAAACGAATCAAGAGTTCTAGACTTTGACAGGTTCTTCTTATTTGCTTTCATGTTACTATAGACAACTATGCCTAGGGTCTTGAAGTTCTATCACACCACATGTAGTCACTTACATGTATGCTTACTTGGCATATGTAACTCTTTAGGTATTTACAACACCACTGGTCACTGTATGATAAAATTGTGAAAATTAATCGTAAGAAGTTTATATTAGTTCAAGTTTGCTCTGTGTGGATGTATTGTTCTGTTCCAGTGATGTTCTTTGACTAAATCTGAAGGGAAAAGATACCACCTATGGGGTCAAAGCCTGTTCCCCAATGGTATCTGCTGAAGCTTTTGCAAGAGGCATATATACCCCTCGGGTCCCAGCAAGTTTTCACCAAGGTGGTAGGACCCAGCAATCCATTTCGCCCCTTTGCTTACCTTGTTTATTCGTGTAGCCAGCCCTCCAGATAATCAATATGCACTTGCTTAGCATTTTTTTTTTTCCATTGGGTTATTATGGAATCAAACTAATCAAGAGTTCTAGACTTTGACAGGTTCTTCTTATTTGCTTTCATGTTACTATAGACAACTATACCTAGGGTTTTGAAGTTCTATCACACCACATGTAGTCACTTACATGTATGCTTACTTGGCATATGTAATTCTTTTGGTATTTACAACACCATTGTTCACTATATGATAAAAGTGAGAAAATGAATCGTAAGAAGAAGTTTATATCAGTTCAAGTTTGCTCTCTGTGTATGTATTGTTCTGTTCCAGTGATGTTCTTTGATTAAATCTGAAGGGAAAAGATATCACCTATGGGGTCAAAGCCTGTTCCCCAATGGTATCAGCTGAAGCTTTTGCAAGAGGTATATATACCCCTCGGGTCCCAGCAAGTTTTCACCAAGGCGGTAGGACCCAGCGATCCTTTTCGCCCCTTTGCATACCTTGTTTATTCGTGTAGCCTGCCTTCCAGATAATCAGTATGCACTTGCTTAGCATTTCTTCCATTGGGTTATTATGGAATCAAACTAATCAAGAGTTCTAGACTTTGACAGGTTCTTCTTATTTGCTTTCATGTTACTATAGACAACTATGCCTAGGGTCTTGAAGTTCTATCACACCACATGTAGTCACTTACATGTATGCTTACTTGGCATATGTAATTCTTTAGGTATTTACAACACCATTGTTCACTATATGATAAAAGTGAGAAAATTAATCGTGAGAAGAAGTTTATATTAGTTCAAGTTTGCTCTCTGTGTATGTATTGTTCTGTTCCAGTGAAGTTCTTTGACTACATCTGAAGGGAAAAGATATCACCTATGGGGTCAAAGCCTGTTCCCCAATGGTATCTGCTGAAGCTTTTGCAAGAGGCATTTATAACCCTCGGGTCCCAGCAAGTTTTCACCAAGGTGGTAGGACCCAGCGGTCCATTTCGCCCCTTTGCATACCTTGTTTATTCGTGTAGCCTGCCTTCCAGATAATCAATATGCACTTGCTTAGCATTTCTTCCATTGGGTTATTACGGAATCAAACGAATCAAGATTTCTAGACTTTGACAGGTTCTTCTTATCTGCTTTCATGTTACTATAGACAACTATGCCTAGGGTTTTGAAGTTATATCACACCACATGTAGTCACTTACATGTATGCTTACTTGGCATATGTAATTCTTTTGGTATTTACAACACCATTGTTCACTATATGATAAAAGTGAGAAAATGAATCGTAAGAAGAAGTTTATATCAGTTCAAGTTTGCTCTCTGTGTATGTATTGTTCTGTTCCAGTGATGTTCTTTGATTAAATCTGAAGGGAAAAGATATCACCTATGGGGTCAAAGCCTGTTCCCCAATGGTATCAGCTGAAGCTTTTGCAAGAGGTATATATACCCCTCGGGTCCCAGCAAGTTTTCACCAAGGCGGTAGGACCCAGCGATCCTTTTCGCCCCTTTGCATACCTTGTTTATTCGTGTAGCCTGCCTTCCAGATAATCAGTATGCACTTGCTTAGCATTTCTTCCATTGGGTTATTATGGAATCAAACTAATCAAGAGTTCTAGACTTTGACAGGTTCTTCTTATTTGCTTTCATGTTACTATAGACAACTATACCTAGGGTTTTGAAGTTCTATCACACCACATGTAGTCACTTACATGTATGCTTACTTGGCATATGTAATTCTTTTGGTATTTACAACACCATTGTTCACTATATGATAAAAGTGAGAAAATTAATCGTAAGAAGAAGTTTATATTAGTTAAAGTTTGCTCTCTGTGTATGTATTGTTCTGTTCCAGTGATGTTCTTTGATTAAATCTGAAGGGAAAAGATATCACCTAAGGGGTCAAAGCCTGTTCCCCAATGGTATCTGCTGAAGCTTTTGCAAGAGGCATATATAACCCTCGGGTCCCAGCAAGTTTTCACCAAGGTGGTAGGACCCAGCGATCCATTTCGCGCCTTTGCTTACCTTGTTTATTCGTGTAGCCAGCCCTCCAGATAATCAATATGCACTTGCTTAGCATTTTTTACATTGGGTTATTATGGAATCAAACTAATCAAGAGTTCTAGACTTTGACAGGTTCTTCTTATTTGCTTTAATGTTACTATAGACAACTATACCTAGGGTTTTGAAGTTCTATCACACCACATGTAGTCACTTACATGTATGCTTACTTGGCATATGTAATTCTTTTGGTATTTACAACACCATTGTTCACTATATGATAAAAGTGAGAAAATTAATCGTAAGAAGAAGTTTATATTAGTTAAAGTTTGCTCTCTGTGTATGTATTGTTCTGTTCCAGTGATGTTCTTTGATTAAATCTGAAGGGAAAAGATATCACTTAAGGGGTCAAAGCCTGTTCCCCAATGGTATCTGCTGAAGCTTTTGCAAGAGGCATATATACCCCTCGGGTCCCAGCAAGTTTTCACCAAGGTGGTAGGACCCAGCGATCCATTTCGCCCCTTTGCTTACCTTGTTTATTCGTGTAGCCAGCCCTCCAGATAATCAATATGCACTTGCTTAGCATTTTTTTTTCCATTGGGTTATTATGGAATCAAACTAATCAAGATTTCTAGACTTTGACAGGTTCTTCTTATTTGCTTTCATGTTACTATAGACAACTATGCCTAGGGTTTTGAAGTTCTATCACACCACATGTAGTCACTTACATGTATGCTTACTTGGCATATGTAATTCTTTTGGTATTTACAACACCATTGTTCACTGTATGATAACAGTGAGAAAATTAATCGTAAGAAGAAGTTTATATTAGTTAAAGTTTGCTCTGTGTGGATGTATTGTTCTGTTCCAGTGATGTTCTTTGACTAAATCTGAAGGAAAATGATACCACCTATGGGGTCAAAGCCTGTTCCCCAATGGTATCTGCTGAAGCTTTTGCAAGAGGCATATATACCCCTCGGGTCCCAGCAAGTTTTCACCAAGGTGGTAGGACCCAGTGATCCATTTCGTCCCTTTGCATACCTTGTTTATTCGTGTAGCCAGCCCTCCAGATAATCAATATGCACTTGCTTAGCATTTTTTTTTCCATTGGGTTATTATGGAATCAAACTAATCAAGAGTTCTAGACTTTGACAGGTTCTTCTTATTTGCTTTCATGTTACTATAGACAACTATACCTAGGGTTTTGAAGTTCTATCACACCACATGTAGTCACTTACATGTATGCTTACTTGGCATATGTAATTCTTTTGGTATTTACAACACCATTGTTCACTATATGATAAAAGTGAGAAAATTAATCGTAAGAAGAAGTTTATATTAGTTAAAGTTTGCTCTCTGTGTATGTATTGTTCTGTTCCAGTGATGTTCTTTGATTAAATCTGAAGGGAAAAGATATCCCCTAAGGGGTCAAAGCCTGTTCCCCAATGGTATCTGCTGAAGCTTTTGCAAGAGGCATATATAACCCTCGGGTCCCAGCAAGTTTTCACCAAGGTGGTAGGACCCAGCGATCCATTTCGCGCCTTTGCATACCTTGTTTATTCGTGTAGCCAGCCCTCCAGATAATCAATATGCACTTGCTTAGCATTTTTTCCATTGGGTTATTATGGAATCAAACTAATCAAGAGTTCTAGACTTTGACAGGTTCTTCTTATTTGCTTTCATGTTACTATAGACAACTATACCTAGGGTTTTGAAGTTCTATCACACCACATGTAGTCACTTACATGTATGCTTACTTGGCATATGTAATTCTTTTGGTATTTACAACACCATTGTTCACTATATGATAAAAGTGAGAAAATTAATCGTAAGAAGAAGTTTATATTAGTTAAAGTTTGCTCTCTGTGTATGTATTGTTCTGTTCCAGTGATGTTCTTTGATTAAATCTGAAGGGAAAAGATACCACCTATGGGGTCAAAGCCTGTTCCCCAATGGTATCTGCTGATGCTTTTGCAAGAGGCATATATACCCCTCAGGTCCCAGCAAGTTTTCACCAAGGTGGTAGGACCCAGCGATCCATTTTGCGCCTTTGCTTACCTTGTTTATTCGTGTAGCCAGCCCTCCAGATAATCAATATGCACTTGCTTAGCATTTTTTCCATTGGGTTATTATGGAATCAAACAAATCAAGAGTTCTAGACTTTGACAGGTTCTTCTTATTTGCTTTTATGTTACTATAGACAACTATGCCTAGGGTCTTGAAGTTCTATCACACCACATGTAGTCACTTAAATGTATGCTTACTTGGCATATGTAACTCTTTAGGTATTTACAACACCACTGGCCACTATATGATAAAAGTGTGAAAATTAATCGTAAGAAGAAGTTTATATTAGTTCAAGTTTGCTCTGTGTGGATGTATTGTTCTGTTCCAGTGATGTTTTGTGACTAAATCTGAAGGAAAAATATACAACCTATGGGGTCAAAGCCTGTTCCCCAATGGTATCTGCTCAAGCTTTTGCAAGAGGCATATATACCCCTCGGGTCCCAGCAAGTTTTCAAAAAGGTTGTAGGACCCAGCGATCCATTTCTCCCCTTTGCTTACCTTGTTTATTCGTGTAGCCAGCCCTCCAGATAATCAATATGCACTTGCTTAGCATTTTTTCCATTGGGTTATTATGGAATCAAACTAATCAAGAGTTCTAGACTTTGACAGGTTCTTCTTATTTGCTTTCATGTTACTAGAGACAACTATGCCTAGGGTTTTGAAGTTATATCACACTACATGTAGTCACTTACATGTATGCTTACTTGGCATATGTAATTCTTTCGGTATTTACAACACCATTGTTCACTGTATGATAACAGTGAGAAAATTAATCGTAAGAAGAAGTTTATATTAGTTAAAGTTTGCTCTCTGTGTATGTATTGTTCTGTTCCAGTGATGTTCTTTGACTAAATCTGAAGGGAAAAGATATCACCTAAGGGGTCAAAGCCTGTTCCCCAATGGTATCTGCTGAAGCTTTTGCAAGAGGCATATATACCCCTCGAGTCCCAGAAAGTTTTCACCAAGGTGGTAGGACCCAGCAATCAATGTCGCCCCTTTGCTTACCTTGTTTATTCGTGTAGCCAGCCCTCCAGATAATCAATATGCACTTGCTTAGCATTTTTTTTTCCATTGGGTTATTATGGAATCAAACTAATCAAGAGTTCTAGACTTTGACAGGTTCTTCTTATTTGCTTTCATGTTACTATAGACAACTATACCTAGGGTTTTGAAGTTCTATCACACCACATGTAGTCACTTACATGTATGCTTACTTGGCATATGTAATTCTTTTGGTATTTACAACACCATTGTTCTCTATATGATAAAAGTGAGAAAATTTATCGTAAGAAGAAGTTTATATTAGTTAAAGTTTGCTCTGTGTGGATGTATTGTTCTGTTCCAGTGATGTTCTTTGACTAAATCTGAAGGAAAAAGATACCACCTATGGGGTCAAAGCCTGTTCCCCAATGGTATCTGCTGAAGCTTTTGCAAGAGGCATATATACCCCTCGGGTCCCAGCAAGTTTTCACCAAGGCGGTAGGACCCAGCGATCCATTTTGCCCCTTTGCATACCTTGTTTATTCGTGTAGCCTGCCTTCCAGATAATCAGTATGCACTTGCTTAGCATTTCTTCCATTGAGTTGTTACGGAATCAAACGAATCAAGAGTTCTAGACTTTGACAGGTTCTTCTTATTTGCTTTCATGTTACTATAGACAACTATGCCTAGAGTCTTGAAGTTCTATCACACCACATGTAGTCACTTACATGTATGCTTACTTGGCATATGTAACTCTTTAGGTATTTACAACACCACTGGTCACTGTATGATAAAATTGTGAAAATTAATCGTAAGAAGTTTATATTAGTTCAAGTTTGCTCTGTGTGGATGTATTGTTCTGTTCCAGTGATGTTCTTTGACTAAATCTGAAGGAAAATGATACCACCTATGGGGTCAAAGCCTGTTCCCCAATGGTATCTGCTGAAGCTTTTGCAAGAGGCATATATACCCCTCGGGTCCCAGCAAGTTTTCACCAAGGTGGTAGGACCCAGTGACCCATTTCGTCCCTTTGCATACCTTGTTTATTCGTGTAGCCAGCCCTCCAGATAATCAATATGCACTTGCTTAGCATTTTTTTTTCCATTGGGTTATTATGGAATCAAACTAATCAAGAGTTCTAGACTTTGACAGGTTCTTCTTATTTGCTTTCATGTTACTATAGACAACTATACCTAGGGTTTTGAAGTTCTATCACACCACATGTAGTCACTTACATGTATGCTTACTTGGCATATGTAATTCTTTTGGTATTTACAACACCATTGTTCACTATATGATAAAAGTGAGAAAATTAATCGTAAGAAGAAGTTTATATTAGTTAAAGTTTGCTCTCTGTGTATGTATTGTTCTGTTCCAGTGATGTTCTTTGATTAAATCTGAAGGGAAAAGATATCCCCTAAGGGGTCAAAGCCTGTTCCCCAATGGTATCTGCTGAAGCTTTTGCAAGAGGCATATATAACCCTCGGGTCCCAGCAAGTTTTCACCAAGGTGGTAGGACCCAGCGATCCATTTCGCCCCTTTGCTTACCTTGTTTATTCGTGTAGCCAGCCCTCCAGATAATCAATATGCACTTGCTTAGCATTTTTTTTCCATTGGGTTATTATGGAATCAAACTAATCAAGATTTCTAGACTTTGACAGGTTCTTCTTATTTGCTTTCATGTTACTATAGACAACTATGCCTAGGGTTTTGAAGTTCTATCACACCACATGTAGTCACTTACATGTATGCTTACTTGACATATGTAATTCTTTCGGTATTTACAACACCATTGTTCACTGTATGATAACAGTGAGAAAATTAATCGTAAGAAGAAGTTTATATTAGTTAAAGTTTGCTCTCTGTGTATGTATTGTTCTGTTCCAGTGATGTTCTTTGACTAAATCTGAAGGAAAAAAATTTCCCCTAAGGGGTCAAAGCCTGTTCCCCAATGGTATCTGCTGAAGCTTTTGCAAGAGGCATATATAACCCTCGGGTCCCAGCAAGTTTTCACCAAGGTGGTAGGACCCAGCGATCCATTTCGCGCCTTTGCTTAAATTGTTTATTCGTGTAGCCAGCCCTCCAGATAATCAATATGCACTTGCTTAGCATTTTTTCCATTGGGTTATTATGGAATCAAACTAATCAAGAGTTCTAGACTTTGACAGGTTCTTCTTATTTGCTTTCATGTTACTATAGACAACTATGCCTAGGGTTTTGAAGTTATATCACACCACATGTAGTCACTTACATGTATGCTTACTTGGCATATGTAATTCTTTAGGTATTTACAACACCATTGTTCACTGTGTGATAACAGTGAGAAAATTAATCGTAAGAAGAAGTTTATATTAGTTAAAGTTTGCTCTCTGTGTATGTATTGTTCTGTTCCAGTGATGTTCTTTGACTAAATCTGAAGGGAAAAGATATCACCTAAGGGGTCAAAGCCTGTTCCCCAATGGTATCTGCTGAAGCTTTTGCAAGAGGCATATATACCCCTCGGGTCCCAGCAAGTTTTCACCAAGGTGGTAGGACCCAGCGATCCATTTCGCCCCTTTGCTTACCTTGTTTATTCGTGTAGCCAGCCCTCCAGATAATCAATATGCACTTGCTTAGCATTTTTTTTTCCATTGGGTTATTATGGAATCAAACTAATCAAGATTTCTAGACTTTGACAGGTTCTTCTTATTTGCTTTCATGTTACTATAGACAACTATGCCTAGGGTTTTGAAGTTCTATCACACCACATGTAGTCACTTACATGTATGCTTACTTGGCATATGTAATTCTTTCGGTATTTACAACACCATTGTTCACTGTATGATAACAGTGAGAAAATTAATCGTAAGAAGAAGTTTATATTAGTTAAAGTTTGCTCTGTGTGGATGTATTGTTCTGTTCCAGTGATGTTCTTTGACTAAATCTGAAGGAAAATGATACCACCTATGGGGTCAAAGCCTGTTCCCCAATGGTATCTGCTGAAGCTTTTGCAAGAGGCATATATACCCCTCGGGTCCCAGCAAGTTTTCACCAAGGTGGTAGGACCCAGTGATCCATTTCGTCCCTTTGCATACCTTGTTTATTCGTGTAGCCAGCCCTCCAGATAATCAATATGCACTTGCTTAGCATTTTTTTTTTCCATTGGGTTATTATGGAATCAAACTAATCAAGAGTTCTAGACTTTGACAGGTTCTTCTTATTTGCTTTCATGTTACTATAGACAACTATACCTAGGGTTTTGAAGTTCTATCACACCACATGTAGTCACTTACATGTATGCTTACTTGGCATATGTAATTCTTTTGGTATTTACAACACCATTGTTCACTATATGATAAAAGTGAGAAAATTAATCGTAAGAAGAAGTTTATATTAGTTAAAGTTTGCTCTCTGTGTATGTATTGTTCTGTTCCAGTGATGTTCTTTGATTAAATCTGAAGGGAAAAGATATCCCCTAAGGGGTCAAAGCCTGTTCCCCAATGGTATCTGCTGAAGCTTTTGCAAGAGGCATATATAACCCTCGGGTCCCAGCAAGTTTTCACCAAGGTGGTAGGACCCAGCGATCCATTTCGCCCCTTTGCTTACCTTGTTTATTCGTGTAGCCAGCCCTCCAGATAATCAATATGCACTTGCTTAGCATTTTTTCCATTGGGTTATTATGGAATCAAACTAATCAAGAGTTCTAGACTTTGACAGGTTCTTCTTATTTGCTTTCATGTTACTATAGACAACTATGCCTAGGGTTTTGAAGTTATATCACACCACATGTAGTCACTTACATGTATGCTTACTTGGCATATGTAATTCTTTAGGTATTTACAACACCATTGTTCACTGTGTGATAAAAGTGAGAAAATTAATCGTAAGAAGAAGTTTATATTAGTTAAAGTTTGCTCTCTGTGTATGTATTGTTCTGTTCCAGTGATGTTCTTTGACTAAATCTGAAGGGAAAAGATACCACCTATGGGGTCAAAGCCTGTTCCCCAATGGTATCTGCTGAAGCTTTTGCAAGAGGCATATATACCCCTCGGGTCCCAGCAAGTTTTCACCAAGGTGGTAGGAACCAGCAATCCATTTCGCCCCTTTGCTTACCTTGTTTATTCGTGTAGCCAGCCCTCCAGATAATCAATATGCACTTGCTTAGCATTTTTTTTTCCATTGGGTTATTATGGAATCAAACTAATCAAGATTTCTAGACTTTGACAGGTTCTTCTTATTTGCTTTCATGTTACTATAGACAACTATGCCTAGGGTTTTGAAGTTCTATCACACCACATGTAGTCACTTACATGTATGCTTACTTGGCATATGTAATTCTTTTGGTATTTACAACACCATTGTTCACTATATGATAAAAGTGAGAAAATTAATCGTAAGAAGAAGTTTATATTAGTTAAAGTTTGCTCTCTGTGTATGTATTGTTCTGTTCCAGTGATGTTCTTTGATTAAATCTGAAGGGAAAAGATATCACTTAAGGGGTCAAAGCCTGTTCCCCAATGGTATCTGCTGAAGCTTTTGCAAGAGGCATATATACCCCTCGGGTCCCAGCAAGTTTTCACCAAGGTGGTAGGACCCAGCGATCCATTTCGCCCCTTTGCTTACCTTGTTTATTCGTGTAGCCAGCCCTCCAGATAATCAATATGCACTTGCTTAGCATTTTTTTTTCCATTGGGTTATTATGGAATCAAACTAATCAAGATTTCTAGACTTTGACAGGTTCTTCTTATTTGCTTTCATGTTACTATAGACAACTATGCCTAGGGTTTTGAAGTTCTATCACACCACATGTAGTCACTTACATGTATGCTTACTTGGCATATGTAATTCTTTCGGTATTTACAACACCATTGTTCACTGTATGATAACAGTGAGAAAATTAATCGTAAGAAGAAGTTTATATTAGTTAAAGTTTGCTCTGTGTGGATGTATTGTTCTGTTCCAGTGATGTTCTTTGACTAAATCTGAAGGAAAATGATACCACCTATGGGGTCAAAGCCTGTTCCCCAATGGTATCTGCTGAAGCTTTTGCAAGAGGCATATATACCCCTCGGGTCCCAGCAAGTTTTCACCAAGGTGGTAGGACCCAGTGATCCATTTCGTCCCTTTGCATACCTTGTTTATTCGTGTAGCCAGCCCTCCAGATAATCAATATGCACTTGCTTAGCATTTTTTTTTCCATTGGGTTATTATGGAATCAAACTAATCAAGAGTTCTAGACTTTGACAGGTTCTTCTTATTTGCTTTCATGTTACTATAGACAACTATACCTAGGGTTTTGAAGTTCTATCACACCACATGTAGTCACTTACATGTATGCTTACTTGGCATATGTAATTCTTTTGGTATTTACAACACCATTGTTCACTATATGATAAAAGTGAGAAAATTAATCGTAAGAAGAAGTTTATATTAGTTAAAGTTTGCTCTCTGTGTATGTATTGTTCTGTTCCAGTGATGTTCTTTGATTAAATCTGAAGGGAAAAGATATCCCCTAAGGGGTCAAAGCCTGTTCCCCAATGGTATCTGCTGAAGCTTTTGCAAGAGGCATATATAACCCTCGGGTCCCAGCAAGTTTTCACCAAGGTGGTAGGACCCAGCGATCCATTTCGCGCCTTTGCATACCTTGTTTATTCGTGTAGCCAGCCCTCCAGATAATCAATATGCACTTGCTTAGCATTTTTTCCATTGGGTTATTATGGAATCAAACTAATCAAGAGTTCTAGACTTTGACAGGTTCTTCTTATTTGCTTTCATGTTACTATAGACAACTATACCTAGGGTTTTGAAGTTCTATCACACCACATGTAGTCACTTACATGTATGCTTACTTGGCATATGTAATTCTTTTGGTATTTACAACACCATTGTTCACTATATGATAAAAGTGAGAAAATTAATCGTAAGAAGAAGTTTATATTAGTTAAAGTTTGCTCTCTGTGTATGTATTGTTCTTTTCCAGTGATGTTCTTTGATTAAATCTGAAGGGAAAAGATACCACCTATGGGGTCAAAGCCTGTTCCCCAATGGTATCTGCTGATGCTTTTGCAAGAGGCATATATACCCCTCGGGTCCCAGCAAGTTTTCACCAAGGCGGTAGGACCCAGCGATCCATTTCGCCCCTTTGCATACCTTGTTTATTCGTGTAGCCTGCCTTCCAGATAATCAGTATGCACTTGCTTAGCATTTCTTCCATTGAGTTGTTACGGAATCAAACGAATCAAGAGTTCTAGACTTTGACAGGTTCTTCTTATTTGCTTTCATGTTACTATAGACAACTATGCCTAGGGTTTTGAAGTTATATCACACTACATGTAGTCACTTACATGTATGCTTACTTGGCATATGTAATTCTTTAGGTATTTACAACACCATTGTTCACTGTATGATAAAAGTGAGAAAATTAATCGTAAGAAGAGGTTTATATTAGTTAAAGTTTGCTCTCTGTGTATGTATTTTTCTGTTCCAGTGATGTTCTTTGACTAAATCTGAAGGGAAAAGATACCACCTATGGGGTCAAAGCCTGTTCCCCAATGGTATCTGCTGAAGCTTTTGCAAGAGGCATATATACCCCTCGGGTCCCAGCAAGTTTTCACCAAGGTGGTAGGACCCAGCGATCCATTTCGCCCCTTTGCTTACCTTGTTTATTCGTGTAGCCAGCCCTCCAGATAATCAATATGCACTTGCTTAGCATTTTTTTTCCATTGGGTTATTATGGAATCAAACTAATCAAGATTTCTAGACTTTGACAGGTTCTTCTTATTTGCTTTCATGTTACTATAGACAACTATGCCTAGGGTTTTGAAGTTCTATCACACCACATGTAGTCACTTACATGTATGCTTACTTGACATATGTAATTCTTTCGGTATTTACAACACCATTGTTCACTGTATGATAACAGTGAGAAAATTAATCGTAAGAAGAAGTTTATATTAGTTAAAGTTTGCTCTCTGTGTATGTATTGTTCTGTTCCAGTGATGTTCTTTGACTAAATCTGAAGGGAAAAGATATCACCTAAGGGGTCAAAGCCTGTTCCCCAATGGTATCTGCTGAAGCTTTTGCAAGAGGCATATATAGCCCTCGGGTCCCAGCAAGTTTTCACCAAGGTGGTAGGACCCAGCAATCCATTTCGCCCCTTTGCATACCTTGTTTATTCGTGTAGCCTGCCTTCCAGATAATCAGTATGCACTTGCTTAGCATTTCTTCCATTGAGTTGTTACGGAATCAAACGAATCAAGAGTTCTAGACTTTGACAGGTTCTTCTTATTTGCTTTCATGTTACTATAGACAACTATGCCTAGGGTCTTGAAGTTCTATCACACCACATGTAGTCACTTACATGTATGCTTACTTGGCATATGTAACTCTTTAAGTATTTACAACACCACTGGTCACTGTATGATAAAATTGTGAAAATTAATCGTAAGAAGTTTATATTAGTTCAAGTTTGCTCTGTGTGGATGTATTGTTCTGTTCCAGTTATGTTCTTTGACTAAATCTGAAGGAAAAAGATACCACCTATGGGGTCAAAGCCTGTTCCCCAATGGTATCTGCTGAAGCTTTTGCAAGAGGCATATATACCCCTCGGGTCCCAGCAAGTTTTCACCAAGGCGGTAGGACCCAGCGATCCATTTTGCCCCTTTGCATACCTTGTTTATTCGTGTAGCCTGCCTTCCAGATAATCAGTATGCACTTGCTTAGCATTTCTTCCATTGAGTTGTTACGGAATCAAACGAATCAAGAGTTCTAGACTTTGACAGGTTCTTCTTATTTGCTTTCATGTTACTATAGACAACTATGCCTAGGGTCTTGAAGTTCTATCACACCACATGTAGTCACTTACATGTATGCTTACTTGGCATATGTAACTCTTTAGGTATTTACAACACCACTGGTCACTGTATGATAAAATTGTGAAAATTAATCGTAAGAAGTTTATATTAGTTCAAGTTTGCTCTGTGTGGATGTATTGTTCTGTTCCAGTGATGTTCTTTGACTAAATCTGAAGGAAAATGATACCACCTATGGGGTCAAAGCCTGTTCCCCAATGGTATCTGCTGAAGCTTTTGCAAGAGGCATACCCCTCGGGTCCCAGCAAGTTTTCACCAAGGTGGTAGGACCCAGCGATCCATTTCGCCCCTTTGCTTACCTTGTTTATTCGTGTAGCCAGCCCTCCAGATAATCAATATGTACTTGCTTAGCATTTTTTCCATTGGGTTATTATGGAATCAAACTAATCAAGAGTTCTAGACTTTGACAGGTTCTTCTTATTTGCTTTCATGTTACTATAGACAACTATGCCTAGGGATTTGAAGTTCTATCCCACCACATGTAGTCACTTACATGTATGCTTACTTGGCATATGTAATTCTTTAGGTATTTACAACACCATTGTTCACTGTATGATAAAAGTGAGAAATTTAATTGTAAGAAGAAGTTTATATTAGTTAAAGTTTGCTCTCTGTGTATGTATTGTTCTGTTCCAGTGATATTCTTTGACTAAATCTGAAGGGAAAAGATACCACCTATGGGGTCAAAGCCTGTTCCCTAATGGTATCTGCTGAAGCTTTTGCAAGAGGCATTTATAACCCTCGGGTCCCAGCAAGTTTTCACCAAGGTGGTAGGACCCAGCGGTCCATTTCGCCCCTTTGCATACCTTGTTTATTCGTGTAGCCAGCCCTCCAGATAATCAATATGTACTTGCTTAGCATTTTTTCCATTGGGTTATTATGGAATCAAACTAATCAAGAGTTCTAGACTTTGACAGGTTCTTCTTATTTGCTTTCATGTTACTATAGACAACTATACCTAGGGTTTTGAAGTTCTATCACACCGCATGTAGTCACTTACATGTATGCTTACTTGGCATATGTAACTCTTTAGGTATTTACAACACCATTGTTCTCTATATGATAAAAGTGAGAAAATTTATCGTAAGAAGAAGTTTATATTAGTTCAAGTTTGCTCTCTGTGTATGTATTGTTCTGTTCCAGTGATGTTCTTTGATTAAATCAGAAGGGAAAAGATATCACTTAAGGGGTCAAAGCCTGTTCCCCAATGGTATCTGCTGAAGCTTTTGCAAGAGGCATATATAACCCTCGGGTCCCAGCAAGTTTTCACCAAGGTGCTAGGACCCAGCGATCCATTTCGCCCCTTTGCATACCTTGTTTATTCGTGTAGCCTGCCTTTCAGATAATCAATATGCACTTGCTTAGCATTTTTTCCATTGGGTTATTACGGAATCAAACTAATCAAGAGTTCTAGACTTTGACAGGTTCTTCTTATTTGCTTTCATGTTACTATAGACAACTATGCCTAGGGTTTTGAAGTTCTATCACACCACATGTAGTCACTTACATGTATGCTTACTTGGCATATGTAATTCTTTAGGTATTTACAACACCATTGTTCACTGTATGATAAAAGTGAGAAAATTAATCGTAAGAAGAAGTTTATATTAGTTAAAGTTTGCTCTCTGTGTATGTATTGTTCTGTTCCAGTGATGTTCTTTGACTAAATCTGAAGGGAAAAGATACCACCTATGGGGTCAAAGCCTGTTCCCCAATGGTATCTGCTGAAGCTTTTGCAAGAGGCTTATATACCCCTCGGGTCCCAGCAAGTTTTCACCAAGGTGGTAGGACCCAGCAATCCATTTCGCCCCTTTGCTTACCTTGTTTATTCGTGTAGCCAGCCCTCCAGATAATCAATATGCACTTGCTTAGCATTTTTTTTTCCATTGGGTTATTATGGAATCAAACTAATCAAGAGTTCTAGACTTTGACAGGTTCTTCTTATTTGCTTTCATGTTACTATAGACAACTATACCTAGGGTTTTGAAGTTCTATCACACCACATGTAGTCACTTACATGTATGCTTACTTGGCATATGTAATTCTTTTGGTATTTACAACACCATTGTTCACTATATGATAAAAGTGAGAAAATTAATCGTAAGAAGAAGTTTATATTAGTTAAAGTTTGCTCTCTGTGTATGTATTGTTCTGTTCCAGTGATGTTCTTTGATTAAATCTGAAGGGAAAAGATATCACCTAAGGGGTCAAAGCCTGTTCCCCAATGGTATCTGCTGAAGCTTTTGCAAGAGGCATATATAACCCTCGGGTCCCAGCAAGTTTTCACCAAGGTGGTAGGACCCAGCGATCCATTTCCCGCCTTTGCTTACCTTGTTTATTCGTGTAGCCAGCCCTCCAGATAATCAATATGCACTTGCTTAGCATTTTTTCCATTGGGTTATTATGGAATCAAACCAATCAAGCGTTCTAGACTTTGACAGGTTCTTCTTATTTGCTTTCATGTTACTATAGACAACTATGCCTAGGGTTTTGAAGTTATATCACACCGCATGTAGTCACTTACATGTATGCTTACTTGGCATATGTAATTCTTTAGGTATTTACAACACCATTGTTCACTATATGATAAAAGTGAGAAAATTAATCGTAAGAAGAAGTTTATATCAGTTCAAGTTTGCTCTCTGTGTATGTATTGTTCTGTTCCAGTGATGTTCTTTGATTAAATCTGAAGGGAAAAGATATCACCTATGGGGTCAAAGCCTGTTCCCCAATGGTATCTGCTGAAGCTTTTGCAAGAGGCATATATACCCCTCGGGTCCCAGCAAGTTTTCACCAAGGCGGTAGGACCCAGCGATCCATTTCGCCCCTTTGCATACCTTGTTTATTCGTGTAGCCTGCCTTCCAGATAATCAGTATGCACTTGCTTAGCATTTCTTCCATTGAGTTGTTACGGAATCAAACGAATCAAGAGTTCTAGACTTTGACAGGTTCTTCTTATTTGCTTTCATGTTACTATAGACAACTATGCCTAGGGTCTTGAAGTTCTATCACACCACATGTAGTCACTTACATGTATGCTTACTTGGCATATGTAATTCTTTAGGTATTTACAACACCATTGTTCACTATATGATAAAAGTGAGAAAATTAATCGTGAGAAGAAGTTTATATTAGTTCAAGTTTGCTCTCTGTGTATGTATTGTTCTGTTCCAGTGATGTTCTTTGACTACATCTGAAGGGAAAAGATATCACCTATGGGGTCAAAGCCTGTTCCCCAATGGTATCTGCTGAAGCTTTTGCAAGAGGCATTTATAACCCTCGGGTCCCAGCAAGTTTTCACCAAGGTGGTAGGACCCAGCGGTCCATTTCGCCCCTTCGCATACCTTGTTTATTCGTGTAGCCTGCCTTCCAGATAATCAATATGCACTTGCTTAGCATTTCTTCCATTGGGTTATTACGGAATCAAACGAATCAAGATTTATAGACTTTGACAGGTTCTTCTTATTTGCTTTCATGTTACTATAGACAACTATGCCTAGGGTTTTGAAGTTATATCACACTACATGTAGTCACTTACATGTATGCTTACTTGGCATATGTAATTCTTTAGGTATTTACAACACCATTGTTCACTGTATGATAAAAGTGAGAAAATTAATCGTAAGAAGAAGTTTATATTAGTTAAAGTTTGCTCTCTGTGTATGTATTTTTCTGTTCCAGTGATGTTCTTTGACTAAAACTGAAGGGAAAAGATACCACCTATGGGGTCAAAGCCTGTTCCCCAATGGTATCTGCTGAAGCTTTTGCAAGAGGCATATATACCCCTCGGGTCCCAGCAAGTTTTCACCAAGGTGGTAGGACCCAGCAATCCATTTCGCCCCTTTGCATACCTTGTTTATTCGTGTAGCCTGCCTTCCAGATAATCAGTATGCACTTGCTTAGCATTTCTTCCATTGAGTTGTTACGGAATCAAACGAATCAAGAGTTCTAGACTTTGACAGGTTCTTCTTATTTGCTTTCATGTTACTATAGACAACTATGACTAGGGTCTTGAAGTTCTATCACACCACATGTAGTCACTTACATGTATGCTTACTTGGCATATGTAACTCTTTAAGTATTTACAACACCACTGGTCACTGTATGATAAAATTGTGAAAATTAATCGTAAGAAGTTTATATTAGTTCAAGTTTGCTCTGTGTGGATGTATTGTTCTGTTCCAGTGATGTTCTTTGACTAAATCTGAAGGAAAAAGATACCACCTATGGGGTCAAAGCCTGTTCCCCAATGGTATCTGCTGAAGCTTTTGCAAGAGGCATATATACCCCTCGGGTCCCAGCAAGTTTTCACCAAGGCGGTAGGACCCAGCAATCCATTTTGCCCCTTTGCATACCTTGTTTATTCGTGTAGCCTGCCTTCCAGATAATCAGTATGCACTTGCTTAGCATTTCTTCCATTGAGTTGTTACGGAATCAAACGAATCAAGAGTTCTAGACTTTGACAGGTTCTTCTTATTTGCTTTCATGTTACTATAGACAACTATGCCTAGGGTCTTGAAGTTCTATCACACCACATGTAGTCACTTACATGTATGCTTACTTGGCATATGTAACTCTTTAGGTATTTACAACACCACTGGTCACTGTATGATAAAAGTGAGAAAATTAATCGTAAGAAGTTTATATTAGTTCAAGTTTGCTCTGTGTGGATGTATTGTTCTGTTCCAGTGATGTTCTTTGACTAAATCTGAAGGAAAATGATACCACCTATGGGGTCAAAGCCTGTTCCCCAATGGTATCTGCTGAAGCTTTTGCAAGAGGCATACCCCTCGGGTCCCAGCAAGTTTTCACCAAGGTGGTAGGACCCAGCGATCCATTTCGCCCCTTTGCTTACCTTGTTTATTCGTGTAGCCAGCCCTCCAGATAATCAATATGTACTTGCTTAGCATTTTTTCCATTGGGTTATTATGGAATCAAACTAATCAAGAGTTCTAGAGTTTGACAGGTTCTTCTTATTTGCTTTCATGTTACTATAGACAACTATGCCTAGGGATTTGAAGTTCTATCCCACCACATGTAGTCACTTACATGTATGCTTACTTGGCATATGTAATTCTTTAGGTATTTACAACACCATTGTTCACTGTATGATAAAAGTGAGAAATTTAATTGTAAGAAGAAGTTTATATTAGTTAAAGTTTGCTCTCTGTGTATGTATTGTTCTGTTCCAGTGATATTCTTTGACTAAATCTGAAGGGAAAAGATACCACCTATGGGGTCAAAGCCTGTTCCCCAATGGTATCTGCTGAAGCTTTTGCAAGAGGCATTTATAACCCTCGGGTCCCAGCAAGTTTTCACCAAGGTGGTAGGACCCAGCGGTCCATTTCGCCCCTTTGCATACCTTGTTTATTCGTGTAGCCAGCCCTCCAGATAATCAATATGTACTTGCTTAGCATTTTTTCCATTGGGTTATTATGGAATCAAACTAATCAAGAGTTCTAGACTTTGACAGGTTCTTCTTATTTGCTTTCATGTTACTATAGACAACTATACCTAGGGTTTTGAAGTTCTATCACACCGCATGTAGTCACTTACATGTATGCTTACTTGGCATATGTAATTCTTTAGGTATTTACAACACCATTGTTCTCTATATGATAAAAGTGAGAAAATTTATCGTAAGAAGAAGTTTATATTAGTTCAAGTTTGCTCTCTGTGTATGTATTGTTCTGTTCCAGTGATGTTCTTTGATTAAATCTGAAGGGAAAAGATATCACCTAAGGGGTCAAAGCCTGTTCCCCAATGGTATCTGCTGAAGCTTTTGCAAGAGGCATATATAACCCTCGGGTCCCAGCAAGTTTTCACCAAGGTGGTAGGACCCAGCGATCCATTTCCCGCCTTTGCTTACCTTGTTTATTCGTGTAGCCAGCCCTCCAGATAATCAATATGCACTTGCTTAGCATTTTTTCCATTGGGTTATTATGGAATCAAACTAATCAAGCGTTCTAGACTTTGACAGGTTCTTCTTATTTGCTTTCATGTTACTATAGACAACTATGCCTAGGGTTTTGAAGTTATATCACACAGCATGTAGTCACTTACATGTATGCTTACTTGGCATATGTAATTCTTTAGGTATTTACAACACCATTGTTCACTATATGATAAAAGTGAGAAAATTAATCGTAAGAAGAAGTTTATATCAGTTCAAGTTTGCTCTCTGTGTATGTATTGTTCTGTTCCAGTGATGTTCTTTGATTAAATCTGAAGGGAAAAGATATCACCTATGGGGTCAAAGCCTGTTCCCCAATGGTATCTGCTGAAGCTTTTGCAAGAGGCATATATACCCCTCGGGTCCCAGCAAGTTTTCACCAAGGCGGTAGGACCCAGCGATCCATTTCGCCCCTTTGCATACCTTGTTTATTCGTGTAGCCTGCCTTCCAGATAATCAGTATGCACTTGCTTAGCATTTCTTCCATTGAGTTGTTACGGAATCAAACGAATCAAGAGTTCTAGACTTTGACAGGTTCTTCTTATTTGCTTTCATGTTACTATAGACAACTATGCCTAGGGTCTTGAAGTTCTATCACACCACATGTAGTCACTTACATGTATGCTTACTTGGCATATGTAATTCTTTAGGTATTTACAACACCATTGTTCACTATATGATAAAAGTGAGAAAATTAATCGTGAGAAGAAGTTTATATTAGTTCAAGTTTGCTCTCTGTGTATGTATTGTTCTGTTCCAGTGATGTTCTTTGACTACATCTGAAGGGAAAAGATATCACCTATGGGGTCAAAGCCTGTTCCCCAATGGTATCTGCTGAAGCTTTTGCAAGAGGCATTTATAACCCTCGGGTCCCAGCAAGTTTTCACCAAGGTGGTAGGACCCAGCGGTCCATTTCGCCCCTTCGCATACCTTGTTTATTCGTGTAGCCTGCCTTCCAGATAATCAATATGCACTTGCTTAGCATTTCTTCCATTGGGTTATTACGGAATCAAACGAATCAAGATTTCTAGACTTTGACAGGTTCTTCTTATTTGCTTTCATGTTACTATAGACAACTATGCCTAGGGTTTTGAAGTTATATCACACTACATGTAGTCACTTACATGTATGCTTACTTGGCATATGTAATTCTTTAGGTATTTACAACACCATTGTTCACTGTATGATAAAAGTGAGAAAATTAATCGTAAGAAGAAGTTTATATTAGTTAAAGTTTGCTCTCTGTGTATGTATTTTTCTGTTCCAGTGATGTTCTTTGACTAAATCTGAACTGAAAAGATACCACCTATGGGGTCAAAGCCTGTTCCCCAATGGTATCTGCTGAAGCTTTTGCAAGAGGCATATATACCCCTCGGGTCCCAGCAAGTTTTCACCAAGGTGGTAGGACCCAGCGATCCATTTCGCCCCTTTGCTTACCTTGTTTATTCGTGTAGCCAGCCCTCCAGATAATCAATATGCACTTGCTTAGCATTTTTTTTCCATTGGGTTATTATGGAATCAAACTAATCAAGATTTCTAGACTTTGACAGGTTCTTCTTATTTGCTTTCATGTTACTATAGACAACTATGCCTAGGGTTTTGAAGTTCTATCACACCACATGTAGTCACTTACATGTATGCTTACTTGACATATGTAATTCTTTCGGTATTTACAACACCATTGTTCACTGTATGATAACAGTGAGAAAATTAATCGTAAGAAGAAGTTTATATTAGTTAAAGTTTGCTCTCTGTGTATGTATTGTTCTGTTCCAGTGATGTTCTTTGACTAAATCTGAAGGGAAAAGATATCACCTATGGGGTCAAAGCCTGTTCCCCAATGGTATCTGCTGAAGCTTTTGCAAGAGGCATATATACCCCTCGGGTCCCAGCAAGTTTTCACCAAGGCGGTAGGACCCAGCGATCCATTTTGCCCCTTTGCATACCTTGTTTATTCGTGTAGCCTGCCTTCCAGATAATCAGTATGCACTTGCTTAGCATTTCTTCCATTGAGTTGTTACGGAATCAAACGAATCAAGAGTTCTAGACTTTGACAGGTTCTTCTTATTTGCTTTCATGTTACTATAGACAACTATGCCTAGGGTCTTGAAGGTCTATCACACCACATGTAGTCACTTACATGTATGCTTACTTGGCATATGTAACTCTTTAGGTATTTACAACACCACTGGTCACTGTATGATAAAATTGTGAAAATTAATCGTAAGAAGTTTATATTAGTTCAAGTTTGCTCTGTGTGGATGTATTGTTCTGTTCCAGTGATGTTCTTTGACTAAATCTGAAGGAAAATGATACCACCTATGGGGTCAAAGCCTGTTCCCCAATGGTATCTGCTGAAGCTTTTGCAAGAGGCATACCCCTCGGGTCCCAGCAAGTTTTCACCAAGGTGGTAGGACCCAGCGATCCATTTCGCCCCTTTGCTTACCTTGTTTATTCGTGTAGCCAGCCCTCCAGATAATCAATATGTACTTGCTTAGCATTTTTTCCATTGAGTTATTATGGAATCAAACTAATCAAGAGTTCTAGACTTTGACAGGTTCTTCTTATTTGCTTTCATGTTACTATAGACAACTATGCCTAGGGATTTGAAGTTCTATCCCACCACATGTAGTCACTTACATGTATGCTTACTTGGCATATGTAATTCTTTAGGTATTTACAACACCATTGTTCACTGTATGATAAAAGTGAGAAAATTAATCGTAAGAAGAAGTTTATATTAGTTAAAGTTTGCTCTCTGTGTATGTATTGTTCTGTTCCAGTGATATTCTTTGACTAAATCTGAAGGGAAAAGATACCACCTATGGGGTCAAAGCCTGTTCCCCAATGGTATCTGCTGAAGCTTTTGCAAGAGGCAATTATAACCCTCGGGTCCCAGCAAGTTTTCACCAAGGTGGTAGGACCCAGCGGTCCATTTCGCCCCTTTGCATACCTTGTTTATTCGTGTAGCCAGCCCTCCAGATAATCAATATGTACTTGCTTAGCATTTTTTCCATTGGGTTATTATGGAATCAAACTAATCAAGAGTTCTAGACTTTGACAGGTTCTTCTTATTTGCTTTCATGTTACTATAGACAACTATACCTAGGGTTTTGAAGTTCTATCACACCGCATGTAGTCACTTACATGTATGCTTACTTGGCATATGTAATTCTTTAGGTATTTACAACACCATTGTTCTCTATATGATAAAAGTGAGAAAATTTATCGTAAGAAGAAGTTTATATTAGTTCAAGTTTGCTCTCTGTGTATGTATTGTTCTGTTCCAGTGATGTTCTTTGATTAAATCAGAAGGGAAAAGATATCGCTTAAGGGGTCAAAGCCTGTTCCCCAATGGTATCTGCTGAAGCTTTTGCAAGAGGCATATATAACCCTCGGGTCCCAGCAAGTTTTCACCAAGGTGCTAGGACCCAGCGATCCATTTCGCCCCTTTGCATACCTTGTTTATTCGTGTAGCCTGCCTTTCAGATAATCAATATGCACTTGCTTAGCATTTTTTCCATTGGGTTATTACGGAATCAAACTAATCAAGAGTTCTAGACTTTGACAGGTTCTTCTTATTTGCTTTCATGTTACTATAGACAACTATGCCTAGGGTTTTGAAGTTCTATCACACCACATGTAGTCACTTACATGTATGCTTACTTGGCATATGTAATTCTTTAGGTATTTACAACACCATTGTTCACTGTATGATAAAAGTGAGAAAATTAATCGTAAGAAGAAGTTTATATTAGTTAAAGTTTGCTCTCTGTGTATGTATTGTTCTGTTCCAGTGATGTTCTTTGACTAAATCTGAAGGGAAAAGATACCACCTATGGGGTCAAAGCCTGTTCCCCAATGGTATCTGCTGAAGCTTTTGCAAGAGGCATTTATAACCCTCGGGTCCCAGCAAGTTTTCACCAAGGTGGTAGGACCCAGCGGTCCATTTCGCCCCTTTGCATACCTTGTTTATTCGTGTAGCCAGCCCTCCAGATAATCAATATGTACTTGCTTAGCATTTTTTCCATTGGGTTATTATGGAATCAAACTAATCAAGAGTTCTAGACTTTGACAGGTTCTTCTTATTTGCTTTCATGTTACTATAGACAACTATACCTAGGGTTTTGAAGTTCTATCACACCGCATGTAGTCACTTACATGTATGCTTACTTGGCATATGTAATTCTTTAGGTATTTACAACACCATTGTTCTCTATATGATAAAAGTGAGAAAATTTATCGTAAGAAGAAGTTTATATTAGTTCAAGTTTGCTCTCTGTGTATGTATTGTTCTGTTCCAGTGATGTTCTTTGATTAAATCAGAAGGGAAAAGATATCACTTAAGGGGTCAAAGCCTGTTCCCCAATGGTATCTGCTGAAGCTTTTGCAAGAGGCATATATAACCCTCGGGTCCCAGCAAGTTTTCACCAAGGTGCTAGGACCCAGCGATCCATTTCGCCCCTTTGCATACCTTGTTTATTCGTGTAGCCTGCCTTTCAGATAATCAATATGCACTTGCTTAGCATTTTTTCCATTGGGTTATTACGGAATCAAACTAATCAAGAGTTCTAGACTTTGACAGGTTCTTCTTATTTGCTTTCATGTTACTATAGACAACTATGCCTAGGGTTTTGAAGTTCTATCACACCACATGTAGTCACTTACATGTATGCTTACTTGGCATATGTAATTCTTTAGGTATTTACAACACCATTGTTCACTGTATGATAAAAGTGAGAAAATTAATCGTAAGAAGAAGTTTATATTAGTTAAAGTTTGCTCTCTGTGTATGTATTGTTCTGTTCCAGTGATGTTCTTTGACTAAATCTGAAGGGAAAAGATACCACCTATGGGGTCAAAGCCTGTTCCCCAATGGTATCTGCTGAAGCTTTTGCAAGAGGCTTATATACCCCTCGGGTCCCAGCAAGTTTTCACCAAGGTGGTAGGACCCAGCAATCCATTTCGCCCCTTTGCTTACCTTGTTTATTCGTGTAGCCAGCCCTCCAGATAATCAATATGCACTTGCTTAGCATTTTTTTTTCCATTGGGTTATTATGGAATCAAACTAATCAAGAGTTCTAGACTTTGACAGGTTCTTCTTATTTGCTTTCATGTTACTATAGACAACTATACCTAGGGTTTTGAAGTTCTATCACACCACATGTAGTCACTTACATGTATGCTTACTTGGCATATGTAATTCTTTTGGTATTTACAACACCATTGTTCACTGTATGATAACAGTGAGAAAATTAATCGTAAGAAGAAGTTTATATTAGTTAAAGTTTGCTCTCTGTGTATGTATTGTTCTGTTCCAGTGATGTTCTTTGATTAAATCTGAAGGGAAAAGATATCACCTAAGGGGTCAAAGCCTGTTCCCCAATGGTATCTGCTGAAGCTTTTGCAAGAGGCATATATAACCCTCGGGTGCCAGCAAGTTTTCACCAAGGTGGTAGGACCCAGCGATCCATTTCCCGCCTTTGCTTACCTTGTTTATTCGTGTAGCCAGCCCTCCAGATAATCAATATGCACTTGCTTAGCATTTTTTCCATTGGGTTATTATGGAATCAAACCAATCAAGCGTTCTAGACTTTGACAGGTTCTTCTTATTTGCTTTCATGTTACTATAGACAACTATGCCTAGGGTTTTGAAGTTATATCACACCGCATGTAGTCACTTACATGTATGCTTACTTGGCATATGTAATTCTTTAGGTATTTACAACACCATTGTTCACTATATGATAAAAGTGAGAAAATTAATCGTAAGAAGAAGTTTATATCAGTTCAAGTTTGCTCTCTGTGTATGTATTGTTCTGTTCCAGTGATGTTCTTTGATTAAATCTGAAGGGAAAAGATATCACCTATGGGGTCAAAGCCTGTTCCCCAATGGTATCTGCTGAAGCTTTTGCAAGAGGCATATATACCCCTCGGGTCCCAGCAAGTTTTCACCAAGGCGGTAGGACCCAGCGATCCATTTCGCCCCTTTGCATACCTTGTTTATTCGTGTAGCCTGCCTTCCAGATAATCAGTATGCACTTGCTTAGCATTTCTTCCATTGAGTTGTTACGGAATCAAACGAATCAAGAGTTCTAGACTTTGACAGGTTCTTCTTATTTGCTTTCATGTTACTATAGACAACTATGCTTAGGGTTTTGAAGTTATATCACACTACATGTAGTCACTTACATGTATGCTTACTTGGCATATGTAATTCTTTAGGTATTTACAACACCATTGTTCACTGTATGATAAAAGTGAGAAAATTAATCGTAAGAAGAGGTTTATATTAGTTAAAGTTTGCTCTCTGTGTATGTATTTTTCTGTTCCAGTGATGTTCTTTGACTAAATCTGAAGGGAAAAGATACCACCTATGGGGTCAAAGCCTGTTCCCCAATGGTATCTGCTGAAGCTTTTGCAAGAGGCATACCCCTCGGGTCCCAGCAAGTTTTCACCAAGGTGGTAGGACCCAGCGATCCATTTCGCCCCTTTGCTTACCTTGTTTATTCGTGTAGCCAGCCCTCCAGATAATCAATATGTACTTGCTTAGCATTTTTTCCATTGGGTTATTATGGAATCAAACTAATCAAGAGTTCTAGACTTTGACAGGTTCTTCTTATTTGCTTTCATGTTACTATAGACAACTATGCCTAGGGATTTGAAGTTCTATCCCACCACATGTAGTCACTTACATGTATGCTTACTTGGCATATGTAATTCTTTAGGTATTTACAACACCATTGTTCACTGTATGATAAAAGTGAGAAATTTAATTGTAAGAAGAAGTTTATATTAGTTAAAGTTTGCTCTCTGTGTATGTATTGTTCTGTTCCAGTGATATTCTTTGACTAAATCTGAAGGGAAAAGATACCACCTATGGGGTCAAAGCCTGTTCCCTAATGGTATCTGCTGAAGCTTTTGCAAGAGGCATTTATAACCCTCGGGTCCCAGCAAGTTTTCACCAAGGTGGTAGGACCCAGCGGTCCATTTCGCCCCTTTGCATACCTTGTTTATTCGTGTAGCCAGCCCTCCAGATAATCAATATGTACTTGCTTAGCATTTTTTCCATTGGGTTATTATGGAATCAAACTAATCAAGAGTTCTAGACTTTGACAGGTTCTTCTTATTTGCTTTCATGTTACTATAGACAACTATACCTAGGGTTTTGAAGTTCTATCACACCGCATGTAGTCACTTACATGTATGCTTACTTGGCATATGTAATTCTTTTGGTATTTACAACACCATTGTTCACTATATGATAAAAGTGAGAAAATTAATCGTAAGAAGAAGTTTATATTAGTTAAAGTTTGCTCTCTGTGTATGTATTGTTCTGTTCCAGTGATGTTCTTTGATTAAATCTGAAGGGAAAAGATATCACCTAAGGGGTCAAAGCCTGTTCCCCAATGGTATCTGCTGAAGCTTTTGCAAGAGGCATATATAACCCTCGGGTCCCAGCAAGTTTTCACCAAGGTGGTAGGACCCAGCGATCCATTTCCCGCCTTTGCTTACCTTGTTTATTCGTGTAGCCAGCCCTCCAGATAATCAATATGCACTTGCTTAGCATTTTTTCCATTGGGTTATTATGGAATCAAACCAATCAAGCGTTCTAGACTTTGACAGGTTCTTCTTATTTGCTTTCATGTTACTATAGACAACTATGCCTAGGGTTTTGAAGTTATATCACACCGCATGTAGTCACTTACATGTATGCTTACTTGGCATATGTAATTCTTTAGGTATTTACAACACCATTGTTCACTATATGATAAAAGTGAGAAAATTAATCGTAAGAAGAAGTTTATATCAGTTCAAGTTTGCTCTCTGTGTATGTATTGTTCTGTTCCAGTGATGTTCTTTGATTAAATCTGAAGGGAAAAGATATCACCTATGGGGTCAAAGCCTGTTCCCCAATGGTATCTGCTGAAGCTTTTGCAAGAGGCATATATACCCCTCGGGTCCCAGCAAGTTTTCACCAAGGCGGTAGGACCCAGCGATCCATTTCGCCCCTTTGCATACCTTGTTTATTCGTGTAGCCTGCCTTCCAGATAATCAGTATGCACTTGCTTAGCATTTCTTCCATTGAGTTGTTACGGAATCAAACGAATCAAGAGTTCTAGACTTTGACAGGTTCTTCTTATTTGCTTTCATGTTACTATAGACAACTATGCCTAGGGTCTTGAAGTTCTATCACACCACATGTAGTCACTTACATGTATGCTTACTTGGCATATGTAATTCTTTAGGTATTTACAACACCATTGTTCACTATATGATAAAAGTGAGAAAATTAATCGTGAGAAGAAGTTTATATTAGTTCAAGTTTGCTCTCTGTGTATGTATTGTTCTGTTCCAGTGATGTTCTTTGACTACATCTGAAGGGAAAAGATATCACCTATGGGGTCAAAGCCTGTTCCCCAATGGTATCTGCTGAAGCTTTTGCAAGAGGCATTTATAACCCTCGGGTCCCAGCAAGTTTTCACCAAGGTGGTAGGACCCAGCGGTCCATTTCGCCCCTTCGCATACCTTGTTTATTCGTGTAGCCTGCCTTCCAGATAATCAATATGCACTTGCTTAGCATTTCTTCCATTGGGTTATTACGGAATCAAACGAATCAAGATTTATAGACTTTGACAGGTTCTTCTTATTTGCTTTCATGTTACTATAGACAACTATGCCTAGGGTTTTGAAGTTATATCACACTACATGTAGTCACTTACATGTATGCTTACTTGGCATATGTAATTCTTTAGGTATTTACAACACCATTGTTCACTGTATGATAAAAGTGAGAAAATTAATCGTAAGAAGAAGTTTATATTAGTTAAAGTTTGCTCTCTGTGTATGTATTTTTCTGTTCCAGTGATGTTCTTTGACTAAAACTGAAGGGAAAAGATACCACCTATGGGGTCAAAGCCTGTTCCCCAATGGTATCTGCTGAAGCTTTTGCAAGAGGCATATATACCCCTCGGGTCCCAGCAAGTTTTCACCAAGGTGGTAGGACCCAGCAATCCATTTCGCCCCTTTGCATACCTTGTTTATTCGTGTAGCCTGCCTTCCAGATAATCAGTATGCACTTGCTTAGCATTTCTTCCATTGAGTTGTTACGGAATCAAACGAATCAAGAGTTCTAGACTTTGACAGGTTCTTCTTATTTGCTTTCATGTTACTATAGACAACTATGACTAGGGTCTTGAAGTTCTATCACACCACATGTAGTCACTTACATGTATGCTTACTTGGCATATGTAACTCTTTAAGTATTTACAACACCACTGGTCACTGTATGATAAAATTGTGAAAATTAATCGTAAGAAGTTTATATTAGTTCAAGTTTGCTCTGTGTGGATGTATTGTTCTGTTCCAGTGATGTTCTTTGACTAAATCTGAAGGAAAAAGATACCACCTATGGGGTCAAAGCCTGTTCCCCAATGGTATCTGCTGAAGCTTTTGCAAGAGGCATATATACCCCTCGGGTCCCAGCAAGTTTTCACCAAGGCGGTAGGACCCAGCGATCCATTTTGCCCCTTTGCATACCTTGTTTATTCGTGTAGCCTGCCTTCCAGATAATCAGTATGCACTTGCTTAGCATTTCTTCCATTGAGTTGTTACGGAATCAAACGAATCAAGAGTTCTAGACTTTGACAGGTTCTTCTTATTTGCTTTCATGTTACTATAGACAACTATGCCTAGGGTCTTGAAGTTCTATCACACCACATGTAGTCACTTACATGTATGCTTACTTGGCATATGTAACTCTTTAGGTATTTACAACACCACTGGTCACTGTATGATAAAAGTGAGAAAATTAATCGTAAGAAGTTTATATTAGTTCAAGTTTGCTCTGTGTGGATGTATTGTTCTGTTCCAGTGATGTTCTTTGACTAAATCTGAAGGAAAATGATACCACCTATGGGGTCAAAGCCTGTTCCCCAATGGTATCTGCTGAAGCTTTTGCAAGAGGCATACCCCTCGGGTCCCAGCAAGTTTTCACCAAGGTGGTAGGACCCAGCGATCCATTTCGCCCCTTTGCTTACCTTGTTTATTCGTGTAGCCAGCCCTCCAGATAATCAATATGTACTTGCTTAGCATTTTTTCCATTGGGTTATTATGGAATCAAACTAATCAAGAGTTCTAGAGTTTGACAGGTTCTTCTTATTTGCTTTCATGTTACTATAGACAACTATGCCTAGGGATTTGAAGTTCTATCCCACCACATGTAGTCACTTACATGTATGCTTACTTGGCATATGTAATTCTTTAGGTATTTACAACACCATTGTTCACTGTATGATAAAAGTGAGAAATTTAATTGTAAGAAGAAGTTTATATTAGTTAAAGTTTGCTCTCTGTGTATGTATTGTTCTGTTCCAGTGATATTCTTTGACTAAATCTGAAGGGAAAAGATACCACCTATGGGGTCAAAGCCTGTTCCCCAATGGTATCTGCTGAAGCTTTTGCAAGAGGCATTTATAACCCTCGGGTCCCAGCAAGTTTTCACCAAGGTGGTAGGACCCAGCGGTCCATTTCGCCCCTTTGCATACCTTGTTTATTCGTGTAGCCAGCCCTCCAGATAATCAATATGTACTTGCTTAGCATTTTTTCCATTGGGTTATTATGGAATCAAACTAATCAAGAGTTCTAGACTTTGACAGGTTCTTCTTATTTGCTTTCATGTTACTATAGACAACTATACCTAGGGTTTTGAAGTTCTATCACACCGCATGTAGTCACTTACATGTATGCTTACTTGGCATATGTAATTCTTTAGGTATTTACAACACCATTGTTCTCTATATGATAAAAGTGAGAAAATTTATCGTAAGAAGAAGTTTATATTAGTTCAAGTTTGCTCTCTGTGTATGTATTGTTCTGTTCCAGTGATGTTCTTTGATTAAATCTGAAGGGAAAAGATATCACCTAAGGGGTCAAAGCCTGTTCCCCAATGGTATCTGCTGAAGCTTTTGCAAGAGGCATATATAACCCTCGGGTCCCAGCAAGTTTTCACCAAGGTGGTAGGACCCAGCGATCCATTTCCCGCCTTTGCTTACCTTGTTTATTCGTGTAGCCAGCCCTCCAGATAATCAATATGCACTTGCTTAGCATTTTTTCCATTGGGTTATTATGGAATCAAACTAATCAAGCGTTCTAGACTTTGACAGGTTCTTCTTATTTGCTTTCATGTTACTATAGACAACTATGCCTAGGGTTTTGAAGTTATATCACACCGCATGTAGTCACTTACATGTATGCTTACTTGGCATATATAATTCTTTAGGTATTTACAACACCATTGTTCACTATATGATAAAAGTGAGAAAATTAATCGTAAGAAGAAGTTTATATCAGTTCAAGTTTGCTCTCTGTGTATGTATTGTTCTGTTCCAGTGATGTTCTTTGATTAAATCTGAAGGGAAAAGATATCACCTATGGGGTCAAAGCCTGTTCCCCAATGGTATCTGCTGAAGCTTTTGCAAGAGGCATATATACCCCTCGGGTCCCAGCAAGTTTTCACCAAGGCGGTAGGACCCAGCGATCCATTTCGCCCCTTTGCATACCTTGTTTATTCGTGTAGCCTGCCTTCCAGATAATCAGTATGCACTTGCTTAGCATTTCTTCCATTGAGTTGTTACGGAATCAAACGAATCAAGAGTTCTAGACTTTGACAGGTTCTTCTTATTTGCTTTCATGTTACTATAGACAACTATGCCTAGGGTCTTGAAGTTCTATCACACCACATGTAGTCACTTACATGTATGCTTACTTGGCATATGTAATTCTTTAGGTATTTACAACACCATTGTTCACTATATGATAAAAGTGAGAAAATTAATCGTGAGAAGAAGTTTATATTAGTTCAAGTTTGCTCTCTGTGTATGTATTGTTCTGTTCCAGTGATGTTCTTTGACTACATCTGAAGGGAAAAGATATCACCTATGGGGTCAAAGCCTGTTCCCCAATGGTATCTGCTGAAGCTTTTGCAAGAGGCATTTATAACCCTCGGGTCCCAGCAAGTTTTCACCAAGGTGGTAGGACCCAGCGGTCCATTTCGCCCCTTCGCATACCTTGTTTATTCGTGTAGCCTGCCTTCCAGATAATCAATATGCACTTGCTTAGCATTTCTTCCATTGGGTTATTACGGAATCAAACGAATCAAGATTTCTAGACTTTGACAGGTTCTTCTTATTTGCTTTCATGTTACTATAGACAACTATGCCTAGGGTTTTGAAGTTATATCACACTACATGTAGTCACTTACATGTATGCTTACTTGGCATATGTAATTCTTTAGGTATTTACAACACCATTGTTCACTGTATGATAAAAGTGAGAAAATTAATCGTAAGAAGAAGTTTATATTAGTTAAAGTTTGCTCTCTGTGTATGTATTTTTCTGTTCCAGTGATGTTCTTTGACTAAATCTGAACTGAAAAGATACCACCTATGGGGTCAAAGCCTGTTCCCCAATGGTATCTGCTGAAGCTTTTGCAAGAGGCATATATACCCCTCGGGTCCCAGCAAGTTTTCACCAAGGTGGTAGGACCCAGCGATCCATTTCGCCCCTTTGCTTACCTTGTTTATTCGTGTAGCCAGCCCTCCAGATAATCAATATGCACTTGCTTAGCATTTTTTTTCCATTGGGTTATTATGGAATCAAACTAATCAAGATTTCTAGACTTTGACAGGTTCTTCTTATTTGCTTTCATGTTACTATAGACAACTATGCCTAGGGTTTTGAAGTTCTATCACACCACATGTAGTCACTTACATGTATGCTTACTTGACATATGTAATTCTTTCGGTATTTACAACACCATTGTTCACTGTATGATAACAGTGAGAAAATTAATCGTAAGAAGAAGTTTATATTAGTTAAAGTTTGCTCTCTGTGTATGTATTGTTCTGTTCCAGTGATGTTCTTTGACTAAATCTGAAGGGAAAAGATATCACCTATGGGGTCAAAGCCTGTTCCCCAATGGTATCTGCTGAAGCTTTTGCAAGAGGCATATATACCCCTCGGGTCCCAGCAAGTTTTCACCAAGGCGGTAGGACCCAGCGATCCATTTTGCCCCTTTGCATACCTTGTTTATTCGTGTAGCCTGCCTTCCAGATAATCAGTATGCACTTGCTTAGCATTTCTTCCATTGAGTTGTTACGGAATCAAACGAATCAAGAGTTCTAGACTTTGACAGGTTCTTCTTATTTGCTTTCATGTTACTATAGACAACTATGCCTAGGGTCTTGAAGGTCTATCACACCACATGTAGTCACTTACATGTATGCTTACTTGGCATATGTAACTCTTTAGGTATTTACAACACCACTGGTCACTGTATGATAAAATTGTGAAAATTAATCGTAAGAAGTTTATATTAGTTCAAGTTTGCTCTGTGTGGATGTATTGTTCTGTTCCAGTGATGTTCTTTGACTAAATCTGAAGGAAAATGATACCACCTATGGGGTCAAAGCCTGTTCCCCAATGGTATCTGCTGAAGCTTTTGCAAGAGGCATACCCCTCGGGTCCCAGCAAGTTTTCACCAAGGTGGTAGGACCCAGCGATCCATTTCGCCCCTTTGCTTACCTTGTTTATTCGTGTAGCCAGCCCTCCAGATAATCAATATGTACTTGCTTAGCATTTTTTCCATTGAGTTATTATGGAATCAAACTAATCAAGAGTTCTAGACTTTGACAGGTTCTTCTTATTTGCTTTCATGTTACTATAGACAACTATGCCTAGGGATTTGAAGTTCTATCCCACCACATGTAGTCACTTACATGTATGCTTACTTGGCATATGTAATTCTTTAGGTATTTACAACACCATTGTTCACTGTATGATAAAAGTGAGAAAATTAATCGTAAGAAGAAGTTTATATTAGTTAAAGTTTGCTCTCTGTGTATGTATTGTTCTGTTCCAGTGATATTCTTTGACTAAATCTGAAGGGAAAAGATACCACCTATGGGGTCAAAGCCTGTTCCCCAATGGTATCTGCTGAAGCTTTTGCAAGAGGCATTTATAACCCTCGGGTCCCAGCAAGTTTTCACCAAGGTGGTAGGACCCAGCGGTCCATTTCGCCCCTTTGCATACCTTGTTTATTCGTGTAGCCAGCCCTCCAGATAATCAATATGTACTTGCTTAGCATTTTTTCCATTGGGTTATTATGGAATCAAACTAATCAAGAGTTCTAGACTTTGACAGGTTCTTCTTATTTGCTTTCATGTTACTATAGACAACTATACCTAGGGTTTTGAAGTTCTATCACACCGCATGTAGTCACTTACATGTATGCTTACTTGGCATATGTAATTCTTTAGGTATTTACAACACCATTGTTCTCTATATGATAAAAGTGAGAAAATTTATCGTAAGAAGAAGTTTATATTAGTTCAAGTTTGCTCTCTGTGTATGTATTGTTCTGTTCCAGTGATGTTCTTTGATTAAATCAGAAGGGAAAAGATATCGCTTAAGGGGTCAAAGCCTGTTCCCCAATGGTATCTGCTGAAGCTTTTGCAAGAGGCATATATAACCCTCGGGTCCCAGCAAGTTTTCACCAAGGTGCTAGGACCCAGCGATCCATTTCGCCCCTTTGCATACCTTGTTTATTCGTGTAGCCTGCCTTTCAGATAATCAATATGCACTTGCTTAGCATTTTTTCCATTGGGTTATTACGGAATCAAACTAATCAAGAGTTCTAGACTTTGACAGGTTCTTCTTATTTGCTTTCATGTTACTATAGACAACTATGCCTAGGGTTTTGAAGTTCTATCACACCACATGTAGTCACTTACATGTATGCTTACTTGGCATATGTAATTCTTTAGGTATTTACAACACCATTGTTCACTGTATGATAAAAGTGAGAAAATTAATCGTAAGAAGAAGTTTATATTAGTTAAAGTTTGCTCTCTGTGTATGTATTGTTCTGTTCCAGTGATGTTCTTTGACTAAATCTGAAGGGAAAAGATACCACCTATGGGGTCAAAGCCTGTTCCCCAATGGTATCTGCTGAAGCTTTTGCAAGAGGCATTTATAACCCTCGGGTCCCAGCAAGTTTTCACCAAGGTGGTAGGACCCAGCGGTCCATTTCGCCCCTTTGCATACCTTGTTTATTCGTGTAGCCAGCCCTCCAGATAATCAATATGTACTTGCTTAGCATTTTTTTCCATTGGGTTATTATGGAATCAAACTAATCAAGAGTTCTAGACTTTGACAGGTTCTTCTTATTTGCTTTCATGTTACTATAGACAACTATACCTAGGGTTTTGAAGTTCTATCACACCGCATGTAGTCACTTACATGTATGCTTACTTGGCATATGTAATTCTTTAGGTATTTACAACACCATTGTTCTCTATATGATAAAAGTGAGAAAATTTATCGTAAGAAGAAGTTTATATTAGTTCAAGTTTGCTCTCTGTGTATGTATTGTTCTGTTCCAGTGATGTTCTTTGATTAAATCAGAAGGGAAAAGATATCACTTAAGGGGTCAAAGCCTGTTCCCCAATGGTATCTGCTGAAGCTTTTGCAAGAGGCATATATAACCCTCGGGTCCCAGCAAGTTTTCACCAAGGTGCTAGGACCCAGCGATCCATTTCGCCCCTTTGCATACCTTGTTTATTCGTGTAGCCTGCCTTTCAGATAATCAATATGCACTTGCTTAGCATTTTTTCCATTGGGTTATTACGGAATCAAACTAATCAAGAGTTCTAGACTTTGACAGGTTCTTCTTATTTGCTTTCATGTTACTATAGACAACTATGCCTAGGGTTTTGAAGTTCTATCACACCACATGTAGTCACTTACATGTATGCTTACTTGGCATATGTAATTCTTTAGGTATTTACAACACCATTGTTCACTGTATGATAAAAGTGAGAAAATTAATCGTAAGAAGAAGTTTATATTAGTTAAAGTTTGCTCTCTGTGTATGTATTGTTCTGTTCCAGTGATGTTCTTTGACTAAATCTGAAGGGAAAAGATACCACCTATGGGGTCAAAGCCTGTTCCCCAATGGTATCTGCTGAAGCTTTTGCAAGAGGCTTATATACCCCTCGGGTCCCAGCAAGTTTTCACCAAGGTGGTAGGACCCAGCAATCCATTTCGCCCCTTTGCTTACCTTGTTTATTCGTGTAGCCAGCCCTCCAGATAATCAATATGCACTTGCTTAGCATTTTTTTTTCCATTGGGTTATTATGGAATCAAACTAATCAAGAGTTCTAGACTTTGACAGGTTCTTCTTATTTGCTTTCATGTTACTATAGACAACTATACCTAGGGTTTTGAAGTTCTATCACACCACATGTAGTCACTTACATGTATGCTTACTTGGCATATGTAATTCTTTTGGTATTTACAACACCATTGTTCACTGTATGATAACAGTGAGAAAATTAATCGTAAGAAGAAGTTTATATTAGTTAAAGTTTGCTCTCTGTGTATGTATTGTTCTGTTCCAGTGATGTTCTTTGATTAAATCTGAAGGGAAAAGATATCACCTAAGGGGTCAAAGCCTGTTCCCCAATGGTATCTGCTGAAGCTTTTGCAAGAGGCATATATAACCCTCGGGTGCCAGCAAGTTTTCACCAAGGTGGTAGGACCCAGCGATCCATTTCCCGCCTTTGCTTACCTTGTTTATTCGTGTAGCCAGCCCTCCAGATAATCAATATGCACTTGCTTAGCATTTTTTCCATTGGGTTATTATGGAATCAAACCAATCAAGCGTTCTAGACTTTGACAGGTTCTTCTTATTTGCTTTCATGTTACTATAGACAACTATGCCTAGGGTTTTGAAGTTATATCACACCGCATGTAGTCACTTACATGTATGCTTACTTGGCATATGTAATTCTTTAGGTATTTACAACACCATTGTTCACTATATGATAAAAGTGAGAAAATTAATCGTAAGAAGAAGTTTATATCAGTTCAAGTTTGCTCTCTGTGTATGTATTGTTCTGTTCCAGTGATGTTCTTTGATTAAATCTGAAGGGAAAAGATATCACCTATGGGGTCAAAGCCTGTTCCCCAATGGTATCTGCTGAAGCTTTTGCAAGAGGCATATATACCCCTCGGGTCCCAGTAAGTTTTCACCAAGGCGGTAGGACCCAGCGATCCATTTCGCCCCTTTGCATACCTTGTTTATTCGTGTAGCCTGCCTTCCAGATAATCAGTATGCACTTGCTTAGCATTTCTTCCATTGAGTTGTTACGGAATCAAACGAATCAAGAGTTCTAGACTTTGACAGGTTCTTCTTATTTGCTTTCATGTTACTATAGACAACTATGCCTAGGGTTTTGAAGTTCTATCACACCACATGTAGTCACTTACATGTATGCTTACTTGGCATATGTAATTCTTTAGGTATTTACAACACCATTGTTCACTGTATGATAAAAGTGAGAAAATTAATCGTAAGAAGAAGTTTATATTAGTTAAAGTTTGCTCTCTGTGTATGTATTGTTCTGTTCCAGTGATGTTCTTTGACTAAATCTGAAGGGAAAAGATACCACCTATGGGGTCAAAGCCTGTTCCCCAATGGTATCTGCTGAAGCTTTTGCAAGAGGCTTATATACCCCTCGGGTCCCAGCAAGTTTTCACCAAGGTGGTAGGACCCAGCAATCCATTTCGCCCCTTTGCTTACCTTGTTTATTCGTGTAGCCAGCCCTCCAGATAATCAATATGCACTTGCTTAGCATTTTTTTTTTCCATTGGGTTATTATGGAATCAAACTAATCAAGAGTTCTAGACTTTGACAGGTTCTTCTTATTTGCTTTCATGTTACTATAGACAACTATACCTAGGGTTTTGAAGTTCTATCACACCACATGTAGTCACTTACATGTATGCTTACTTGGCATATGTAATTCTTTTGGTATTTACAACACCATTGTTCACTATATGATAAAAGTGAGAAAATTAATCGTAAGAAGAAGTTTATATTAGTTAAAGTTTGCTCTCTGTGTATGTATTGTTCTGTTCCAGTGATGTTCTTTGATTAAATCTGAAGGGAAAAGATATCACCTAAGGGGTCAAAGCCTGTTCCCCAATGGTATCTGCTGAAGCTTTTGCAAGAGGCATATATAACCCTCGGGTCCCAGCAAGTTTTCATCAAGGTGGTAGGACCCAGCGATCCATTTCCCGCCTTTGCTTACCTTGTTTATTCGTGTAGCCAGCCCTCCAGATAATCAATATGCACTTGCTTAGCATTTTTTCCATTGGGTTATTATGGAATCAAACCAATCAAGCGTTCTAGACTTTGACAGGTTCTTCTTATTTGCTTTCATGTTACTATAGACAACTATGCCTAGGGTTTTGAAGTTATATCACACCGCATGTAGTCACTTACATGTATGCTTACTTGGCATATGTAATTCTTTAGGTATTTACAACACCATTGTTCACTATATGATAAAAGTGAGAAAATTAATCGTAAGAAGAAGTTTATATCAGTTCAAGTTTGCTCTCTGTGTATGTATTGTTCTGTTCCAGTGATGTTCTTTGATTAAATCTGAAGGGAAAAGATATCACCTATGGGGTCAAAGCCTGTTCCCCAATGGTATCTGCTGAAGCTTTTGCAAGAGGCATATATACCCCTCGGGTCCCAGCAAGTTTTCACCAAGGCGGTAGGACCCAGCGATCCATTTCGCCCCTTTGCATACCTTGTTTATTCGTGTAGCCTGCCTTCCAGATAATCAGTATGCACTTGCTTAGCATTTCTTCCATTGAGTTGTTACGGAATCAAACGAATCAAGATTTCTAGACTTTGACAGGTTCTTCTTATTTGCTTTCATGTTACTATAGACAACTATGCCTAGGGTCTTGAAGTTCTATCACACCACATGTAGTCACTTACATGTATGCTTACTTGGCATATGTAATTCTTTAGGTATTTACAACACCATTGTTCACTATATGATAAAAGTGAGAAAATTAATCGTGAGAAGAAGTTTATATTAGTTCAAGTTTGCTCTCTGTGTATGTATTGTTCTGTTCCAGTGATGTTCTTTGACTACATCTGAAGGGAAAAGATATCACCTATGGGGTCAAAGCCTGTTCCCCAATGGTATCTGCTGAAGCTTTTGCAAGAGGCATTTATAACCCTCGGGTCCCAGCAAGTTTTCACCAAGGTGGTAGGACCCAGCGGTCCATTTCGCCCCTTCGCATACCTTGTTTATTCGTGTAGCCTGCCTTCCAGATAATCAATATGCACTTGCTTAGCATTTCTTCCATTGGGTTATTACGGAATCAAACGAATCAAGATTTCTAGACTTTGACAGGTTCTTCTTATTTGCTTTCATGTTACTATAGACAACTATGCCTAGGGTTTTGAAGTTATATCACACTACATGTAGTCACTTACATGTATGCTTACTTGGCATATGTAATTCTTTAGGTATTTACAACACCATTGTTCACTGTATGATAAAAGTGAGAAAATTAATCGTAAGAAGAAGTTTATATTAGTTAAAGTTTGCTCTCTGTGTATGTATTGTTCTGTTCCAGTGATGTTCTTTGACTAAATCTGAAGGGAAAAGATACCACCTATGGGGTCAAAGCCTGTTCCCCAATGGTATCTGCTGAAGCTTTTGCAAGAGGCATTTATAACCCTCGGGTCCCAGCAAGTTTTCACCAAGGTGGTAGGACCCAGCGGTCCATTTCGCCCCTTTGCATACCTTGTTTATTCGTGTAGCCAGCCCTCCAGATAATCAATATGTACTTGCTTAGCATTTTTTCCATTGGGTTATTATGGAATCAAACTAATCAAGAGTTCTAGACTTTGACAGGTTCTTCTTATTTGCTTTCATGTTACTATAGACAACTATACCTAGGGTTTTGAAGTTCTATCACACCGCATGTAGTCACTTACATGTATGCTTACTTGACATATGTAATTCTTTAGGTATTTACAACACCATTGTTCTCTATATGATAAAAGTGAGAAAATTTATCGTAAGAAGAAGTTTATATTAGTTCAAGTTTGCTCTCTGTGTATGTATTGTTCTGTTCCAGTGATGTTCTTTGATTAAATCAGAAGGGAAAAGATATCACTTAAGGGGTCAAAGCCTGTTCCCCAATGGTATCTGCTGAAGCTTTTGCAAGAGGCATATATAACCCTCGGGTCCCAGCAAGTTTTCACCAAGGTGCTAGGACCCAGCGATCCATTTCGCCCCTTTGCATACCTTGTTTATTCGTGTAGCCTGCCTTTCAGATAATCAATATGCACTTGCTTAGCATTTTTTCCATTGGGTTATTACGGAATCAAACTAATCAAGAGTTCTAGACTTTGACAGGTTCTTCTTATTTGCTTTCATGTTACTATAGACAACTATGCCTAGGGTTTAAAGTTCTATCACACCACATGTAGTCACTTACATGTATGCTTACTTGGCATATGTAATTCTTTAGGTATTTACAACACCATTGTTCACTGTATGATAAAAGTGAGAAAATTAATCGTAAGAAGAAGTTTATATTAGTTAAAGTTTGCTCTCTGTGTATGTATTGTTCTGTTCCAGTGATGTTCTTTGACTAAATCTGAAGGGAAAAGATACCACCTATGGGGTCAAAGCCTGTTCCCCAATGGTATCTGCTGAAGCTTTTGCAAGAGGCTTATATACCCCTCGGGTCCCAGCAAGTTTTCACCAAGGTGGTAGGACCCAGCAATCCATTTCGCCCCTTTGCTTACCTTGTTTATTCGTGTAGCCAGCCCTCCAGATAATCAATATGCACTTGCTTAGCATTTTTTTTTCCATTGGGTTATTATGGAATCAAACTAATCAAGAGTTCTAGACTTTGACAGGTTCTTCTTATTTGCTTTCATGTTACTATAGACAACTATACCTAGGGTTTTGAAGTTCTATCACACCACATGTAGTCACTTACATGTATGCTTACTTGGCATATGTAATTCTTTTGGTATTTACAACACCATTGTTCACTATATGATAAAAGTGAGAAAATTAATCGTAAGAAGAAGTTTATATTAGTTCAAGTTTGCTCTCTGTGTATGTATTGTTCTGTTCCAGTGATGTTCTTTGATTAAATCTGAAGGGAAAAGATATCACCTAAGGGGTCAAAGCCTGTTCCCCAATGGTATCTGCTGAAGCTTTTGCAAGAGGCATATATAACCCTCGGGTCCCAGCAAGTTTTCACCAAGGTGGTAGGACCCAGCGATCCATTTCCCGCCTTTGCTTACCTTGTTTATTCGTGTAGCCAGCCCTCCAGATAATCAATATGCACTTGCTTAGCATTTTTTCCATTGGGTTATTATGGAATCAAACTAATCAAGCGTTCTAGACTTTGACAGGTTCTTCTTATTTGCTTTCATGTTACTATAGACAACTATGCCTAGGGTTTTGAAGTTATATCACACCGCATGTAGTCACTTACATGTATGCTTACTTGGCATATGTAATTCTTTAGGTATTTACAACACCATTGTTCACTATATGATAAAAGTGAGAAAATTAATCGTAAGAAGAAGTTTATATCAGTTCAAGTTTGCTCTCTGTGTATGTATTGTTCTGTTCCAGTTATGTTCTTTGATTAAATCTGAAGGGAAAAGATATCACCTATGGGGTCAAAGCCTGTTCCCCAGTGGTATCTGCTGAAGCTTTTGCAAGAGGCATATATACCCCTCGGGTCCCAGCAAGTTTTCACCAAGGCGGTAGGACCCAGCGATCCATTTCGCCCCTTTTCATACCTTGTTTATTCGTGTAGCCTGCCTTCCAGATAATCAGTATGCACTTGCTTAGCATTTCTTCCATTGAGTTGTTACGGAATCAAACGAATCAAGAGTTCTAGACTTTGACAGGTTCTTCTTATTTGCTTTCATGTTACTATAGACAACTATGCCTAGGGTCTTGAAGTTCTATCACACCACATGTAGTCACTTACATGTATGCTTACTTGGCATATGTAATTCTTTAGGTATTTACAACACCATTGTTCACTATATGATAAAAGTGAGAAAATTAATCGTGAGAAGAAGTTTATATTAGTTCAAGTTTGCTCTCTGTGTATGTATTGTTCTGTTCCAGTGATGTTCTTTGACTACATCTGAAGGGAAAAGATATCACCTATGGGGTCAAAGCCTGTTCCCCAATGGTATCTGCTGAAGCTTTTGCAAGAGGCATTTATAACCCTCGGGTCCCAGCAAGTTTTCACCAAGGTGGTAGGATCCAGCGGTCCATTTCGCCCCTTCGCATACCTTGTTTATTCGTGTAGCCTGCCTTCCAGATAATCAATATGCACTTGCTTAGCATTTCTTCCATTGGGTTATTACGGAATCAAACGAATCAAGATTTCTAGACTTTGACAGGTTCTTCTTATTTGCTTTCATGTTACTATAGACAACTATGCCTAGGGTTTTGAAGTTATATCACACTACATGTAGTCACTTACATGTATGCTTACTTGGCATATGTAATTCTTTAGGTATTTACAACACCATTGTTCACTGTATGATAAAAGTGAGAAAATTAATCGTAAGAAGAAGTTTATATTAGTTAAAGTTTGCTCTCTGTGTATGTATTTTTCTGTTCCAGTGATGTTCTTTGACTAAATCTGAAGGGAAAAGATACCACCTATGGGGTCAAAGCCTGTTCCCCAATGGTATCTGCTGAAGCTTTTGCAAGAGGCATATATACCCCTCGGGTCCCAGCAAGTTTTCACCAAGGTGGTAGGACCCAGCGATCCATTTCGCCCCTTTGCTTACCTTGTTTATTCGTGTAGCCAGCCCTCCAGATAATCAATATGCACTTGCTTAGCATTTTTTTTCCATTGGGTTATTATGGAATCAAACTAATCAAGATTTCTAGACTTTGACAGGTTCTTCTTATTTGCTTTCATGTTACTATAGACAACTATGCCTAGTGTTTTGAAGTTCTATCACACCACATGTAGTCACTTACATGTATGCTTACTTGACATATGTAATTCTTTCGGTATTTACAACACCATTGTTCACTGTATGATAACAGTGAGAAAATTAATCGTAAGAAGAAGTTTATATTAGTTAAAGTTTGCTCTCTGTGTATGTATTGTTCTGTTCCAGTGATGTTCTTTGACTAAATCTGAAGGGAAAAGATACCACCTATGGGGTCAAAGCCTGTTCCCCAATGGTATCTGCTGAAGCTTTTGCAAGAGGCATACCCCTCGGGTCCCAGCAAGTTTTCACCAAGGTGGTAGGACCCAGCGATCCATTTCGCGCCTTTGCTTACCTTGTTTATTCGTGTAGCCAGCCCTCCAGATAATCAATATGCACTTGCTTAGCATTTTTTCCATTGGGTTATTATGGAATCAAACTAATCAAGAGTTCTAGACTTTGACAGGTTCTTCTTATTTGCTTTCATGTTACTATAGACAACTATGCCTAGGGTTTTGAAGTTATATCACACCGCATGTAGTCACTTACATGTATGCTTACTTGGCATATGTAATTCTTTAGGTATTTACAACACCATTGTTCACTATATGATAAAAGTGAGAAAATTAATCGTAAGAAGAAGTTTATATCAGTTCAAGTTTGCTCTCTGTGTATGTATTGTTCTGTTCCAGTGATGTTCTTTGATTAAATCTGAAGGGAAAAGATATCACCTATGGGGTCAAAGCCTGTTCCCCAATGGTATCTGCTGAAGCTTTTGCAAGAGGCATATATACCCCTCGGGTCCCAGCAAGTTTTCACCAAGGCGGTAGGACCCAGCGATCCATTTCGCCCCTTTGCATACCTTGTTTATTCGTGTAGCCTGCCTTCCAGATAATCAGTATGCACTTGCTTAGCATTTTTTCCATTGAGTTGTTACGGAATCAAACGAATCAAGAGTTCTAGACTTTGACAGGTTCTTCTTATTTGCTTTCATGTTACTATAGACAACTATGCCTAGGGTTTTGAAGTTCTATCACACCACAAGTAGTCACTTACATGTATGCTTACTTGGCATATGTAATTCTTTAGGTATTTACAACACCATTGTTCACTATATGATAAAAGTGAGAAAATTAATCGTAAGAAGAAGTTTATATTAGTTAAAGTTTGCTCTCTGTGTATGTATTGTTCTGTTCCAGTGATGTTCTTTGATTAAATCTGAAGGGAAAAGATATCACCTAAGGGGTCAAAGCCTGTTCCCCAATGGTATCTGCTGAAGCTTTTGCAAGAGGCATATATAACCCTCGGGTCCCAGCAAGTTTTCACCAAGGTGGTAGGACCCAGCGATCCATTTCCCGCCTTTGCTTACCTTGTTTATTCGTGTAGCCAGCCCTCCAGATAATCAATATGCACTTGCTTAGCATTTTTTCCATTGGGTTATTATGGAATCAAACCAATCAAGCGTTCTAGACTTTGACAGGTTCTTCTTATTTGCTTTCATGTTACTATAGACAACTATGCCTAGGGTTTTGAAGTTATATCACACCGCATGTAGTCACTTACATGTATGCTTACTTGGCATATGTAATTCTTTAGGTATTTACAACACCATTGTTCACTATATGATAAAAGTGAGAAAATTAATCGTAAGAAGAAGTTTATATCAGTTCAAGTTTGCTCTCTGTGTATGTATTGTTCTGTTCCAGTGATGTTCTTTGATTAAATCTGAAGGGAAAATATATCACCTATGGGGTCAAAGCCTGTTCCCCAATGGTATCTGCTGAAGCTTTTGCAAGAGGCATATATACCCCTCGGGTCCCAGCAAGTTTTCACCAAGGTGGTAGGACCCAGCGGTCCATTTCGCCCCTTCGCATACCTTGTTTATTCGTGTAGCCTGCCTTCCAGATAATCAATATGCACTTGCTTAGCATTTCTTCCATTGGGTTATTACGGAATCAAACGAATCAAGATTTCTAGACTTTGACAGGTTCTTCTTATTTGCTTTCATGTTACTATAGACAACTATGCCTAGGGTTTTGAAGTTATATCACACTACATGTAGTCACTTACATGTATGCTTACTTGGCATATGTAATTCTTTAGGTATTTACAACACCATTGTTCACTGTATGATAAAAGTGAGAAAATTAATCGTAAGAAGAAGTTTATATTAGTTAAAGTTTGCTCTCTGTGTATGTATTGTTCTGTTCCAGTGATGTTCTTTGACTAAATCTGAAGGGAAAAGATACCACCTATGGGGTCAAAGCCTGTTCCCCAATGGTATCTGCTGAAGCTTTTGCAAGAGGCTTATATACCCCTCGGGTCCCAGCAAGTTTTCACCAAGGTGGTAGGACCCAGCAATCCATTTCGCCCCTTTGCTTACCTTGTTTATTCGTGTAGCCAGCCCTCCAGATAATCAATATGCACTTGCTTAGCATTTTTTTTTCCATTGGGTCATTATGGAATCAAACTAATCAAGAGTTCTAGACTTTGACAGGTTCTTCTTATTTGCTTTCATGTTACTATAGACAACTATACCTAGGGTTTTGAAGTTCTATCACACCACATGTAGTCACTTACATGTATGCTTACTTGGCATATGTAATTCTTTTGGTATTTACAACACCATTGTTCACTATATGATAAAAGTGAGAAAATTAATCGCAAGAAGAAGTTTATATTAGTTAAAGTTTGCTCTCTGTGTATGTATTGTTCTGTTCCAGTGATGTTCTTTGATTAAATCTGAAGGGAAAAGATATCACCTAAGGGGTCAAAGCCTGTTCCCCAATGGTATCTGCTGAAGCTTTTGCAAGAGGCATATATAACCCTCGGGTCCCAGCAAGTTTTCACCAAGGTGGTAGGACCCAGCGATCCATTTCCCGCCTTTGCTTACCTTGTTTATTCGTGTAGCCAGCCCTCCAGATAATCAATATGCACTTGCTTAGCATTTTTTCCATTGGGTTATTATGGAATCAAACCAATCAAGCGTTCTAGACTTTGACAGGTTCTTCTTATTTGCTTTCATGTTACTATAGACAACTATGCCTAGGGTTTTGAAGTTATATCACACCGCATGTAGTCACTTACATGTATGCTTACTTGGCATATGTAATTCTTTAGGTATTTACAACACCATTGTTCACTATATGATAAAAGTGAGAAAATTAATCGTAAGAAGAAGTTTATATCAGTTCAAGTTTGCTCTCTGTGTATGTATTGTTCTGTTCCAGTGATGTTCTTTGATTAAATCTGAAGGGAAAATATATCACCTATGGGGTCAAAGCCTGTTCCCCAATGGTATCTGCTGAAGCTTTTGCAAGAGGCATATATACCCCTCGGGTCCCAGCAAGTTTTCACCAAGGCGGTAGGACCCAGCGATCCATTTCGCCCCTTTGCATACCTTGTTTATTCGTGTAGCCTGCCTTCCAGATAATCAGTATGCACTTGCTTAGCATTTCTTCCATTGAGTTGTTACGGAATCAAACGAATCAAGAGTTCTAGACTTTGACAGGTTCTTCTTATTTGCTTTCATGTTACTATAGACAACTATGCCTAGGGTCTTGAAGTTCTATCACACCACATGTAGTCACTTACATGTATGCTTACTTGGCATATGTAATTCTTTAGGTATTTACAACACCATTGTTCACTATATGATAAAAGTGAGAAAATTAATCGTGAGAAGAAGTTTATATTAGTTCAAGTTTGCTCTCTGTGTATGTATTGTTCTGTTCCAGTGATGTTCTTTGACTACATCTGAAGGGAAAAGATATCACCTATGGGGTCAAAGCCTGTTCCCCAATGGTATCTGCTGAAGGTTTTGCAAGAGGCATTTATAACCCTCGGGTCCCAGCAAGTTTTCACCAAGGTGGTAGGACCCAGCGGTCCATTTCGCCCCTTCGCATACCTTGTTTATTCGTGTAGCCTGCCTTCCAGATAATCAATATGCACTTGCTTAGCATTTCTTCCATTGGGTTATTACGGAATCAAACGAATCAAGATTTCTAGACTTTGACAGGTTCTTCTTATTTGCTTTCATGTTACTATAGACAACTATGCCTAGGGTTTTGAAGTTATATCACACTACATGTAGTCACTTACATGTATGCTTACTTGGCATATGTAATTCTTTAGGTATTTACAACACCATTGTTCACTGTATGATAAAAGTGAGAAAATTAATCGTAAGAAGAAGTTTATATTAGTTAAAGTTTGCTCTCTGTGTATGTATTGTTCTGTTCCAGTGATGTTCTTTGACTAAATCTGAAGGGAAAAGATACCACCTATGGGGTCAAAGCCTGTTCCCCAATGGTATCTGCTGAAGCTTTTGCAAGAGGCATTTATAACCCTCGGGTCCCAGCAAGTTTTCACCAAGGTGGTAGGACCCAGCGGTCCATTTCGCCCCTTTGCATACCTTGTTTATTCGTGTAGCCAGCCCTCCAGATAATCAATATGTACTTGCTTAGCATTTTTTCCATTGGGTTATTATGGAATCAAACTAATCAAGAGTTCTAGACTTTGACAGGTTCTTCTTATTTGCTTTCATGTTACTATAGACAACTATACCTAGGGTTTTGAAGTTCTATCACACCGCATGTAGTCACTTACATGTATGCTTACTTGGCATATGTAATTCTTTAGGTATTTACAACACCATTGTTCTCTATATGATAAAAGTGAGAAAATTTATCGTAAGAAGAAGTTTATATTAGTTCAAGTTTGCTCTCTGTGTATGTATTGTTCTGTTCCAGTGATGTTCTTTGATTAAATCAGAAGGGAAAAGATATCACTTAAGGGGTCAAAGCCTGTTCCCCAATGGTATCTGCTGAAGCTTTTGCAAGAGGCATATATAACCCTCGGGTCCCAGCAAGTTTTCACCAAGGTGCTAGGACCCAGCGATCCATTTCGCCCCTTTGCATACCTTGTTTATTCGTGTAGCCTGCCTTTCAGATAATCAATATGCACTTGCTTAGCATTTTTTCCATTGGGTTATTACGGAATCAAACTAATCAAGAGTTCTAGACTTTGACAGGTTCTTCTTATTTGCTTTCATGTTACTATAGACAACTATGCCTAGGGTTTAAAGTTCTATCACACCACATGTAGTCACTTACATGTATGCTTACTTGGCATATGTAATTCTTTAGGTATTTACAACACCATTGTTCACTGTATGATAAAAGTGAGAAAATTAATTGTAAGAAGAAGTTTATATTAGTTAAAGTTTGCTCTCTGTGTATGTATTGTTCTGTTCCAGTGATGTTCTTTGACTAAATCTGAAGGGAAAAGATACCACCTATGGGGTCAAAGCCTGTTCCCCAATGGTATCTGCTGAAGCTTTTGCAAGAGGCTTATATACCCCTCGGGTCCCAGCAAGTTTTCACCAAGGTGGTAGGACCCAGCAATCCATTTCGCCCCTTTGCTTACCTTGTTTATTCGTGTAGCCAGCCCTCCAGATAATCAATATGCACTTGCTTAGCATTTTTTTTTCCATTGGGTTATTATGGAATCAAACTAATCAAGCGTTCTAGACTTTGACAGGTTCTTCTTATTTGCTTTCATGTTACTATAGACAACTATACCTAGGGTTTTGAAGTTCTATCACACCACATGTAGTCACTTACATGTATGCTTACTTGGCATATGTAATTCTTTAGGTATTTACAACACCATTGTTCACTATATGATAAAAGTGAGAAAATTAATCGTAAGAAGAAGTTTATATCAGTTCAAGTTTGCTCTCTGTGTATGTATTGTTCTGTTCCAGTTATGTTCTTTGATTAAATCTGAAGGGAAAAGATATCACCTATGGGGTCAAAGCCTGTTCCCCAGTGGTATCTGCTGAAGCTTTTGCAAGAGGCATATATACCCCTCGGGTCCCAGCAAGTTTTCACCAAGGCGGTAGGACCCAGCGATCCATTTCGCCCCTTTTCATACCTTGTTTATTCGTGTAGCCTGCCTTCCAGATAATCAGTATGCACTTGCTTAGCATTTCTTCCATTGAGTTGTTACGGAATCAAACGAATCAAGAGTTCTAGACTTTGACAGGTTCTTCTTATTTGCTTTCATGTTACTATAGACAACTATGCCTAGGGTCTTGAAGTTCTATCACACCACATGTAGTCACTTACATGTATGCTTACTTGGCATATGTAATTCTTTAGGTATTTACAACACCATTGTTCACTATATGATAAAAGTGAGAAAATTAATCGTGAGAAGAAGTTTATATTAGTTCAAGTTTGCTCTCTGTGTATGTATTGTTCTGTTCCAGTGATGTTCTTTGACTACATCTGAAGGGAAAAGATATCACCTATGGGGTCAAAGCCTGTTCCCCAATGGTATCTGCTGAAGCTTTTGCAAGAGGCATTTATAACCCTCGGGTCCCAGCAAGTTTTCACCAAGGTGGTAGGACCCAGCGGTCCATTTCGCCCCTTCGCATACCTTGTTTATTCGTGTAGCCTGCCTTCCAGATAATCAATATGCACTTGCTTAGCATTTCTTCCATTGGGTTATTACGGAATCAAACGAATCAAGATTTCTAGACTTTGACAGGTTCTTCTTATTTGCTTTCATGTTACTATAGACAACTATGCCTAGGGTTTTGAAGTTATATCACACTACATGTAGTCACTTACATGTATGCTTACTTGGCATATGTAATTCTTTAGGTATTTACAACACCATTGTTCACTGTATGATAAAAGTGAGAAAATTAATCGTAAGAAGAAGTTTATATTAGTTAAAGTTTGCTCTCTGTGTATGTATTTTTCTGTTCCAGTGATGTTCTTTGACTAAATCTGAAGGGAAAAGATACCACCTATGGGGTCAAAGCCTGTTCCCCAATGGTATCTGCTGAAGCTTTTGCAAGAGGCATATATACCCCTCGGGTCCCAGCAAGTTTTCACCAAGGTGGTAGGACCCAGCGATCCATTTCGCCCCTTTGCTTACCTTGTTTATTCGTGTAGCCAGCCCTCCAGATAATCAATATGCACTTGCTTAGCATTTTTTTTCCATTGGGTTATTATGGAATCAAACTAATCAAGATTTCTAGACTTTGACAGGTTCTTCTTATTTGCTTTCATGTTACTATAGACAACTATGCCTAGTGTTTTGAAGTTCTATCACACCACATGTAGTCACTTACATGTATGCTTACTTGACATATGTAATTCTTTCGGTATTTACAACACCATTGTTCACTGTATGATAACAGTGAGAAAATTAATCGTAAGAAGAAGTTTATATTAGTTAAAGTTTGCTCTCTGTGTATGTATTGTTCTGTTCCAGTGATGTTCTTTGACTAAATCTGAAGGGAAAAGATACCACCTATGGGGTCAAAGCCTGTTCCCCAATGGTATCTGCTGAAGCTTTTGCAAGAGGCATACCCCTCGGGTCCCAGCAAGTTTTCACCAAGGTGGTAGGACCCAGCGATCCATTTCGCGCCTTTGCTTACCTTGTTTATTCGTGTAGCCAGCCCTCCAGATAATCAATATGCACTTGCTTAGCATTTTTTCCATTGGGTTATTATGGAATCAAACTAATCAAGAGTTCTAGACTTTGACAGGTTCTTCTTATTTGCTTTCATGTTACTATAGACAACTATGCCTAGGGTTTTGAAGTTATATCACACCGCATGTAGTCACTTACATGTATGCTTACTTGGCATATGTAATTCTTTAGGTATTTACAACACCATTGTTCACTATATGATAAAAGTGAGAAAATTAATCGTAAGAAGAAGTTTATATCAGTTCAAGTTTGCTCTCTGTGTATGTATTGTTCTGTTCCAGTGATGTTCTTTGATTAAATCTGAAGGGAAAAGATATCACCTATGGGGTCAAAGCCTGTTCCCCAATGGTATCTGCTGAAGCTTTTGCAAGAGGCATATATACCCCTCGGGTCCCAGCAAGTTTTCACCAAGGCGGTAGGACCCAGCGATCCATTTCGCCCCTTTGCATACATTGTTTATTCGTGTAGCCTGCCTTCCAGATAATCAGTATGCACTTGCTTAGCATTTTTTCCATTGAGTTGTTACGGAATCAAACGAATCAAGAGTTCTAGACTTTGACAGGTTCTTCTTATTTGCTTTCATGTTACTATAGACAACTATGCCTAGGGTTTTGAAGTTCTATCACACCACATGTAGTCACTTACATGTATGCTTACTTGGCATATGTAATTCTTTCGGTATTTACAACACCATTGTTCACTGTATGATAACAGTGAGAAAATTAATCGTAAGAAGAAGTTTATATTAGTTAAAGTTTGCTCTCTGTGTATGTATTGTTCTGTTCCAGTGATGTTCTTTGACTAAATCTGAAGGGAAAAGATATCACCTAAGGGGTCAAAGCCTGTTCCCCAATGGTATCTGCTGAAGCTTTTGCAAGAGGCATATATACCCCTTGGGTCCCAGAAAGTTTTCACCAAGGTGGTAGGACCCAGCGATCCATTTCGCCCCTTTGCTTACCTTGTTTATTCGTGTAGCCAGCCCTCCAGATAATCAATATGCACTTGCTTAGCATTTTTTTTTTCCATTGGGTTATTATGGAATCAAACTAATCAAGATTTCTAGACTTTGACAGGTTCTTCTTATCTGCTTTCATGTTACTATAGACAACTATGCCTAGGGTTTTGAAGTTCTATCACACCACATGTAGTCACTTACATGTATGCTTACTTGGCATATGTAATTCTTTTGGTATTTACAACACCATTGTTCACTATATGATAAAAGTGAGAAAATTAATCGTAAGAAGAAGTTTATATTAGTTCAAGTTTGCTCTCTGTGTATGTATTGTTCTGTTCCAGTGATGTTCTTTGATTAAATCTGAAGGGAAAAGATATACCCTAAGGGGTCAAAGCCTGTTCCCCAATGGTATCTGCTGAAGCTTTTGCAAGAGGCATATATAACCCTCGGGTCCCAGCAAGTTTTCACCAAGGTGGTAGGACCCAGCGATCCATTTCGCGCCTTTGCTTACCTTGTTTATTCGTGTAGCCAGCCCTCCAGATAATCAATATGCACTTGCTTAGCATTTTTTCCATTGGGTTATTATGGAATCAAACTAATCAAGAGTTCTAGACTTTGACAGGTTCTTCTTATTTGCTTTCATGTTACTATAGACAACCATGCCTAGGGTTTTGAAGTTCTATCACACCACATGTAGTCACTTACATGTATGCTTACTTGGCATATGTAATTCTTTAGGTATTTACAACACCATTGTTCACTGTATGATAAAAGTGAGAAAATTAATCGTAAGAAGAAGTTTATATTAGTTAAAGTTTGCTCTCTGTGTATGTATTGTTCTGTTCCAGTGATGTTCTTTGACTAAATCTGAAGGGAAAAGATACCACCTATGGGGTCAAAGCCTGTTCCCCAATGGTATCTGCTGAAGCTTTTGCAAGAGGCATATATACCCCTCGGGTCCCAGCAAGTTTTCACCAAGGTGGTAGGACCCAGCAATCCATTTCGCCCCTTTGCTTACCTTGTTTATTCGTGTAGCCAGCCCTCCAGATAATCAATATGCACTTGCTTAGCATTTTTTTTCCATTGGGTTATTATGGAATCAAACTAATCAAGAGTTCTAGACTTTGACAGGTTCTTCTTATTTGCTTTCATGTTACTATAGACAACTATACCTAGGGTTTTGAAGTTCTATCACACCACATGTAGTCACTTACATGTATGCTTACTTGGCATTTGTAATTCTTTTGGTATTTACAACACCATTGTTCACTATATGATAAAAGTGAGAAAATTAATCGTAAGAAGAAGTTTATATTAGTTCAAGTTTGCTCTCTCTGTATGTATTGTTCTGTTCCAGTGATGTTCTTTGATTAAATCTGAAGGGAAAAGATATCACTTAAGGGGTCAAAGCCTGTTCCCCAATGGTATCTGCTGAAGCTTTTGCAAGAGGCATATATAACCCTCGGGTCCCAGCAAGTTTTCACCAAGGTGGTAGGACCCAGCGATCCATTTCGCGCCTTTGCTTACCTTGTTTATTCGTGTAGCCAGCCCTCCAGATAATCAATATGCACTTGCTTAGCATTTTTTCCATTGGGTTATTATGGAATCAAACTAATCAAGAGTTCTAGACTTTGACAGGTTCTTCTTATTTGCTTTCATGTTACTATAGACAACTATGCCTAGGGTTTTGAAGTTATATCACACCGCATGTAGTCACTTACATGTATGCTTACTTGGCATATGTAATTCTTTAGGTATTTACAACACCATTGTTCACTATATGATAAAAGTGAGAAAATTAATCGTAAGAAGAAGTTTATATCAGTTCAAGTTTGCTCTCTGTGTATGTATTGTTCTGTTCCAGTGATGTTCTTTGATTAAATCTGAAGGGAAAAGATATCACCTATGGGGTCAAAGCCTGTTCCCCAATGGTATCTGCTGAAGCTTTTGCAAGAGGCATATATACCCCTCGGGTCCCAGCAAGTTTTCACCAAGGTGGTAGGACCCAGCGATCCATTTCGCCCCTTTGCATACCTTGTTTATTCGTGTAGCCTGCCTTCCAGATAATCAGTATGCACTTGCTTAGCATTTCTTCCATTGAGTTGTTACGGAATCAAACGAATCAAGAGTTCTAGACTTTGACAGGTTCTTCTTATTTGCTTTCATGTTACTATAGACAACTATGCCTAGGGTTTTGAAGTTCTATCACACCACATATAGTCACTTACATGTATGCTTACTTGGCATATGTAATTCTTTCGGTATTTACAACACCATTGTTCACTGTATGATAACAGTGAGAAAATTAATCGTAAGAAGAAGTTTATATTAGTTAAAGTTTGCTCTCTGTGTATGTATTGTTCTGTTCCAGTGATGTTCTTTGACTAAATCTGTAGGGAAAAGATATCACCTAAGGGGTCAAAGCCTGTTCCCCAATGGTATCTGCTGAAGCTTTTGCAAGAGGCATATATACCCCTCGGGTCCCAGAAAGTTTTCATCAAGGTGCTAGGACCCAGCGATCCATTTCGCCCCTTTGCATACCTTGTTTATTCGTGTAGCCTGCCTTTCAGATAATCAATATGCACTTGCTTAGCATTTTTTCCATTGGGTTATTACGGAATCAAACTAATCAAGAGTTCTAGACTTTGACAGGTTCTTCTTATTTGCTTTTATGTTACTATAGACAACTATGCCTAGGGTTTTGAAGTTCTATCACACCACATGTAGTCACTTACATGTATGCTTACTTGGCATATGTAATTCTTTTGGTATTTACAACACCATTGTTCACTATATGATAAAAGTGAGAAAATTAATCGTAAGAAGAAGTTTATATTAGTTCAAGTTTGCTCTCTGTGTATGTATTGTTCTGTTCCAGTGATGTTCTTTGATTAAATCTGAAGGGAAAAGATATCACCTAAGGGGTCAAAGCCTGTTCCCCAATGGTATCTGCTGAAGCTTTTGCAAGAGGCATATATACCCCTCGGGTCCCAGCAAGTTTTCACCAAGGTGGTAGGACCCAGCGATCCATTTCGCCCCTTTGCTTACCTTGTTTATTCGTGTAGCCAGCCCTCCAGATAATCAATATGCACTTGCTTAGCATTTTTTCCATTGGGTTATTATGGAATCAAACTAATCAAGAGTTCTAGACTTTGACAGGTTCTTCTTATTTGCTTTCATGTTACTATAGACAACTATGCCTAGGGTTTTGAAGTTATATCACACTACATGTAGTCACTTACATGTATGCTTACTTGGCATATGTAATTCTTTAGGTATTTACAACACCATTGTTCACTGTATGATAAAAGTGAGAAAATTAATCGTAAGAAGAAGTTTATATTAGTTAAAGTTTGCTCTCTGTGTATGTATTGTTCTGTTCCAGTGATGTTCTTTGACTAAATCTGAAGGGAAAAGATACCACCTATGGGGTCAAAGCCTGTTCCCCAATGGTATCTGCTGAAGCTTTTGCAAGAGGCATTTATACCCCTCGGGTCCCAGCAAGTTTTCACCAAGGTGGTAGGACCCAGCGATCCATTTCGCCCCTTAGCTTACCTTGTTTATTCGTGTAGCCAGCCCTCCAGATAATCAATATGCACTTGCTTAGCATTTTTTTTTCCATTGGGTTATTATGGAATCAAACTAATCAAGATTTCTAGACTTTGACAGGTTCTTCTTATTTGCTTTCATGTTACTATAGACAACTATGCCTAGGGTTTTGAAGTTCTATCACACCACATGTAGTCACTTACATGTATGCTTACTTGACATATGTAATTCTTTCGGTATTTACAACACCATTGTTCACTGTATGATAACAGTGAGAAAATTAATCGTAAGAAGAAGTTTATATTAGTTAAAGTTTGCTCTCTGTGTATGTATTGTTCTGTTCCAGTGATGTTCTTTGACTAAATCTGAAGGGAAAAGATATCACCTAAGGGGTCAAAGCCTGTTCCCCAATGGTATCTGCTGAAGCTTTTGCAAGAGGCATATATACCCCTCGGGTCCCAGCAAGTTTTCACCAAGGTGGTAGGACCCAGCGATCCATTTCGCCCCTTTGCTTACCTTGTTTATTCGTGTAGCCAGCCCTCCAGATAATCAATATGCACTTGCTTAGCATTTTTTTTTCCATTGGGTTATTATGGAATCAAACTAATCAAGATTTCTAGACTTTGACAGGTTCTTCTTATTTGCTTTCATGTTGCTATAGACAACTATGCCTAGGGTTTTGAAGTTCTATCACACCACATGTAGTCACTTACATGTATGCTTACTTGGCATATGTAATTCTTTCGGTATTTACAACACCATTGTTCACTGTATGATAACAGTGAGAAAATTAATCGTAAGAAGAAGTTTATATTAGTTAAAGTTTGCTCTCTGTGTATGTATTGTTCTGTTCCAGTGATGTTCTTTGACTAAATCTGAAGGGAAAAGATATCACCTAAGGGGTCAAAGCCTGCTCCCCAATGGTATCTGCTGAAGCTTTTGCAAGAGGCATATATACCCCTCGGGTCCCAGCAAGTTTTCACCAAGGTGGTAGGACCCAGCGATCCATTTCGCCCCTTTGCTTACCTTGTTTATTCGTGTAGCCAGCCCTCCAGATAATCAATATGCACTTGCTTAGCATTTTTTTTTCCATTGGGTTATTATGGAATCAAACTAATCAAGATTTCTAGACTTTGACAGGTTCTTCTTATTTGCTTTCATGTTGCTATAGACAACTATGCCTAGGGTTTTGAAGTTCTATCACACCACATGTAGTCACTTACATGTATGCTTACTTGGCATATGTAATTCGTTCGGTATTTACAACACCATTGTTCACTGTATGATAACAGTGAGAAAATTAATCGTAAGAAGAAGTTTATATTAGTTAAAGTTTGCTCTCTGTGTATGTATTGTTCTGTTCCAGTGATGTTCTTTGACTAAATCTGAAGGGAAAAGATATCACCTAAGGGGTCAAAGCCTGTTCCCCAATGGTATCTGCTGAAGCTTTTGCAAGAGGCATATATACCCCTCGGGTCCCAGAAAGTTTTCACCAAGGTGGTAGGACCCAGCAATCAATTTCGCCCCTTTGCTTACCTTGTTTATTCGTGTAGCCAGCCCTCCAGATAATCAATATGCACTTGCTTAGCATTTTTTTTTTCCATTGGGTTATTATGGAATCAAACTAATCAAGAGTTCTAGACTTTGACAGGATCTTCTTATTTGCTTTCATGTTACTATAGACAACTATACCTAGGGTTTTGAAGTTCTATCAAACCACATGTAGTCACTTACATGTATGCTTACTTGGCATATGTAATTCTTTAGGTATTTACAACACCATTGTTCACTGTATGATAAAAGTGAGAAAATTAATCGTAAGAAGAAGTTTATATTAGTTAAAGTTTGCTCTCTGTGTATGTATTGTTCTGTTCCAGTGATGTTCTTTGATTAAATCTGAAGGGAAAAGATACCACCTATGGGGTCAAAGCCTGTTCCCCAATGGTATCTGCTGAAGCTTTTGCAAGAGGCATATATACCCCTCGGGTCCCAGCAAGTTTTCACCAAGGTGGTAGGACCCAGCGATCCATTTCGCCCCTTTGCTTACCTTGTTTATTCGTGTAGCCAGCCCTCCAGATAATCAATATGCACTTGCTTAGCATTTTTTTTTTCCATTGGGTTATTATGGAATCAAACTAATCAAGAGTTCTAGACTTTGACAGGATCTTCTTATTTGCTTTCATGTTACTATAGACAACTATACCTAGGGTTTTGAAGTTCTATCACACCACATGTAGTCACTTACATGTATGCTTACTTGGCATATGTAATTCTTTAGGTATTTACAACACCATTGTTCACTGTATGATAAAAGTGAGAAAATTAATCGTAAGAAGAAGTTTATATTAGTTAAAGTTTGCTCTCTGTGTATGTATTGTTCTGTTCCAGTGATGTTCTTTGATTAAATCTGAAGGGAAAAGATACCACCTATGGGGTCAAAGCCTGTTCCCCAATGGTATCTGCTGAAGCTTTTGCAAGAGGCATATATACCCCTCGGGTCCCAGCAAGTTTTCACCAAGGTGGTAGGACCCAGCAATCCATTTCGCCCCTTTGCTTACCTTGTTTATTCGTGTAGCCAGCCCTCCAGATAATCAATATGCACTTGCTTAGCATTTTTTTTCCATTGGGTTATTATGGAATCAAACTAATCAAGAGTTCTAGACTTTGACAGGTTCTTCTTATTTGCTTTCATGTTACTATAGACAACTATACCTAGGGTTTTGAAGTTCTATCACACCACATGTAGTCACTTACATGTATGCTTACTTGGCATATGTAATTCTTTTGGTATTTACAACACCATTGTTCACTATATGATAAAAGTGAGAAAATTAATCGTAAGAAGAAGTTTATATTAGTTAAAGTTTGCTCTCTGTGCATGTATTGTTCTGTTCCAGTGATGTTCTTTGATTAAATCTGAAGGGAAAAGATATCACCTAAGGGGTCAAAGCCTGTTCCCCAATGGTATCTGCTGAAGCTTTTGCAAGAGGCATATATAACCCTCGGGTCCCAGCAAGTTTTCACCAAGGTGGTAGGACCCAGCGATCCATTTCGCCCCTTTGCTTACCTTGTTTATTCGTGTAGCCAGCCCTCCAGATAATCAATATGCACTTGCTTAGCATTTTTTCCATTGGGTTATTATGGAATCAAACTAATCAAGAGTTCTAGACTTTGACAGGTTCTTCTTATTTGCTTTCATGTTACTATAGACAACCATGCCTAGGGTTTTGAAGTTCTATCACACCACATGTAGTCACTTACATGTATGCTTACTTGGCATATGTAATTCTTTAGGTATTTACAACACCATTGTTCACTGTATGATAAAAGTGAGAAAATTAATCGTAAGAAGAAGTTTATATTAGTTAAAGTTTGCTCTCTGTGTATGTATTGTTCTGTTCCAGTGATGTTCTTTGACTAAATCTGAAGGGAAAAGATACCACATATGGGGTCAAAGCCTGTTCCCCAATGGTATCTGCTGAAGCTTTTGCAAGAGGCATATATAACCCTCGGGTCCCAGCAAGTTTTCACCAAGGTGGTAGGACCCAGCAATCAATTTCGCCCCTTTGCTTACCTTGTTTATTCGTGTAGCCAGCCCTCCAGATAATCAATATGCACTTGCTTAGCATTTTTTCCATTGGGTTATTATGGAATCAAACTAATCAAGAGTTCTAGACTTTGACAGGTTCTTCTTATTTGCTTTCATGTTACTATAGACAACTATGCCTAGGGTTTTGAAGTTATATCACACCGCATGTAGTCACTTACATGTATGCTTACTTGGCATATGTAATTCTTTAGGTATTTACAACACCATTGTTCACTATATGATAAAAGTGAGAAAATTAATCGTAAGAAGAGGTTTATATCAGTTCAAGTTTGCTCTCTGTGTATGTATTGTTCTGTTCCAGTGATGTTCTTTGATTAAATCTGAAGGGAAAAGATATCACCTATGGGGTCAAAGCCTGTTCCCCAATGGTATCTGCTGAAGCTTTTGCAAGAGGCATATATACCCCTCGGGTCCCAGCAAGTTTTCACCAAGGCGGTAGGACCCAGCGATCCATTTCGCCCCTTTGCATACCTTGTTTATTCGTGTAGCCTGCCTTCCAGATAATCAGTATGCACTTGCTTAGCATTTCTTCCATTGAGTTGTTACGGAATCAAACGAATCAAGAGTTCTAGACTTTGACAGGTTCTTCTTATTTGCTTTCATGTTACTATAGACAACTATGCCTAGGGTTTTGAAGTTCTATCACACCACATGTAGTCACTTACATGTATGCTTACTTGGCATATGTAATTCTTTCGGTATTTACAACACCATTGTTCACTGTATGATAAAAGTGAGAAAATTAATCGTAAGAAGAAGTTTATATTAGTTAAAGTTTGCTCTCTGTGTATGTATTGTTCTGTTCCAGTGATGTTCTTTGACTAAATCTGAAGGGAAAAGATACCACCTATGGGGTCAAAGCCTGTTCCCCAATGGTATCTGCTGAAGCTTTTGCAAGAGGCATATATACCCCTCGGGTCCCAGCAAGTTTTCACCAAGGTGGTAGGACCCAGCAATCCATTTCGCCCCTTTGCTTACCTTGTTTATTCGTGTAGCCAGCCCTCCAGATAATCAATATGCACTTGCTTAGCATTTTTTTTTCCATTGGGTTATTATGGAATCAAACTAATCAAGAGTTCTAGACTTTGACAGGTTCTTCTTATTTGCTTTCATGTTACTATAGACAACTATACCTAGGGTTTTGAAGTTCTATCACACCACATGTAGTCACTTACATGTATGCTTACTTGGCATTTGTAATTCTTTTGGTATTTACAACACCATTGTTCACTATATGATAAAAGTGAGAAAATTAATCGTAAGAAGAAGTTTATATTAGTTCAAGTTTGCTCTCTCTGTATGTATTGTTCTGTTCCAGTGATGTTCTTTGATTAAATCTGAAGGGAAAAGATATCACCTAAGGGGTCAAAGCCTGTTCCCCAATGGTATCTGCTGAAGCTTTTGCAAGAGGCATATATAACCCTCGGGTCCCAGCAAGTTTTCACCAAGGTGGTAGGACCCAGCGATCCATTTCGCGCCTTTGCTTACCTTGTTTATTCGTGTAGCCAGCCCTCCAGATAATCAATATGCACTTGCTTAGCATTTTTTCCATTGGGTTATTATGGAATCAAACTAATCAAGAGTTCTAGACTTTGACAGGTTCTTCTTATTTGCTTTCATGTTACTATAGACAACTATGCCTAGGGTTTTGAAGTTATATCACACCGCATGTAGTCACTTACATGTATGCTTACTTGGCATATGTAATTCTTTAGGTATTTACAACACCATTGTTCACTATATGATAAAAGTGAGAAAATTAATCGTAAGAAGAAGTTTATATCAGTTCAAGTTTGCTCTCTGTGTATGTATTGTTCTGTTCCAGTGATGTTCTTTGATTAAATCTGAAGGGAAAAGATATCACCTATGGGGTCAAAGCCTGTTCCCCAATGGTATCTGCTGAAGCTTTTGCAAGAGGCATATATACCCCTCGGGTCCCAGCAAGTTTTCACCAAGGCGGTAGGACCCAGCGATCCATTTCGCCCCTTTGCATACCTTGTTTATTCGTGTAGCCTGCCTTCCAGATAATCAGTATGCACTTGCTTAGCATTTCTTCCATTGAGTTGTTACGGAATCAAACGAATCAAGAGTTCTAGACTTTGACAGGTTCTTCTTATTTGCTTTCATGTTACTATAGACAACTATGCCTAGGGTTTTGAAGTTCTATCACACCACATGTAGTCACTTACATGTATGCTTACTTGGCATATGTAATTCTTTTGGTATTTACAACACCATTGTTCACTATATGATAAAAGTGAGAAAATTAATCGTAAGAAGAAGTTTATATTAGTTCAAGTTTGCTCTCTGTGTATGTATTGTTCTGTTCCAGTGATGTTCTTTGATTAAATCTGAAGGGAAAAGATATCACTTAAGGGGTCAAAGCCTGTTCCCCAATGGTATCTGCTGAAGCTTTTGCAAGAGGCATATATAACCCTCGGGTCCCAGCAAGTTTTCACCAAGGTGCTAGGACCCAGCGATCCATTTCGCCCCTTTGCATACCTTGTTTATTCGTGTAGCCTGCCTTTCAGATAATCAATATGCACTTGCTTAGCATTTTTTCCATTGGGTTATTATGGAATCAAACTAATCAAGAGTTCTAGACTTTGACAGGTTCTTCTTATTTGCTTTCATGTTACTATAGACAACTATGCCTAGGGTTTTGAAGTTCTATCACACCACATGTAGTCACTTACATGTATGCTTACTTGGCATATGTAATTCTTTTGGTATTTACAACACCATTGTTCACTATATGATAAAAGTGAGAAAATTAATCGTAAGAAGAAGTTTATATTAGTTCAAGTTTGCTCTCTGTGTATGTATTGTTCTGTTCCAGTGATGTTCTTTGATTAAATCTGAAGGGAAAAGATATCACCTAAGGGGTCAAAGCCTGTTCCCCAATGGTATCTGCTGAAGCTTTTGCAAGAGGCATATATAACCCTCGGGTCCCAGCAAGTCTTCACCAAGGTGGTAGGACCCAGCGATCCATTTCGCCCCTTTGCTTACCTTGTTTATTCGTGTAGCCAGCCCTCCAGATAATCAATATGCACTTGCTTAGCATTTTTTCCATTGGGTTATTATGGAATCAAACTAATCAAGAGTTCTAGACTTTGACAGGTTCTTCTTATTTGCTTTCATGTTACTATAGACAACTATGCCTAGGGTTTTGAAGTTATATAACACCACATGTAGTCACTTACATGTATGCTTACTTGGCATATGTAATTCTTTAGGTATTTACAACACCATTGTTCACTGTATGATAAAAGTGAGAAAATTAATCGTAAGAAGAAGTTTATATTAGTTAAAGTTTGCTCTCTGTGTATGTATTGTTCTGTTCCAGTGATGTTCTTTGACTAAATCTGAAGGGAAAAGATACCACCTATGGGGTCAAAGCCTGTTCCCCAATGGTATCTGCTGAAGCTTTTGCAAGAGGCATATATACCCCTCGGGTCCCAGCAAGTTTTCACCAAGGTGGTAGGACCCAGCAATCCATTTCGCCCCTTTGCTTACCTTGTTTATTCGTGTAGCCAGCCCTCCAGATAATCAATATGCACTTGCTTAGCATTTTTTCCATTGGGTTATTATGGAATCAAACTAATCAAGAGTTCTAGACTTTGACAGGTTCTTCTTATTTGCTTTCATGTTACTATAGACAACTATGCCTAGGGTTTTGAAGTTATATCACACCGCATGTAGTCACTTACATGTATGCTTACTTGGCATATGTAATTCTTTAGGTATTTACAACACCATTGTTCACTATATGATAAAAGTGAGAAAATTAATCGTAAGAAGAAGTTTATATCAGTTCAAGTTTGCTCTCTGTGTATGTATTGTTCTGTTCCAGTGATGTTCTTTGATTAAATCTGAAGGGAAAATATATCACCTATGGGGTCAAAGCCTGTTCCCCAATGGTATCTGCTGAAGCTTTTGCAAGAGGCATATATACCCCTCGGGTCCCAGCAAGTTTTCACCAAGGCGGTAGGACCCAGCGATCCATTTCGCCCCTTTGCATACCTTGTTTATTCGTGTAGCCTGCCTTCCAGATAATCAGTATGCACTTGCTTAGCATTTCTTCCATTGAGTTGTTACGGAATCAAACGAATCAAGAGTTCTAGACTTTGACAGGTTCTTCTTATTTGCTTTCATGTTACTATAGACAACTATGCCTAGGGTTTTGAAGTTCTATCACACCACATGTAGTCACTTACATGTATGCTTACTTGGCATATGTAATTCTTTTGGTATTTACAACACCATTGTTCACTATATGATAAAAGTGAGAAAATTAATCGTAAGAAGAAGTTTATATTAGTTCAAGTTTGCTCTCTGTGTATGTATTGTTCTGTTCCAGTGATGTTCTTTGATTAAATCTGAAGGGAAAAGATATCACTTAAGGGGTCAAAGAATGTTCCCCAATGGTATCTGCTGAAGCTTTTGCAAGAGGCATATATAACCCTCGGGTCCCAGCAAGTTTTCACCAAGGTGGTAGGACCCAGCGATCCATTTCGCCCCTTTGCTTACCTTGTTTATTCGTGTAGCCAGCCCTCCAGATAATCAATATGCACTTGCTTGGCATTTTTTTCCATTGGGTTATTATGGAATCAAACTAATCAAGAGTTCTAGACTTTGACAGGTTCTTCTTATTTGCTTTCATGTTACTATAGACAACTATACCTAGGGTTTTGAAGTTCTATCACACCACATGTAGTCACTTACATGTATGCTTACTTGGCATATGTAATTCTTTAGGTATTTACAACACCATTGTTCACTATATGATAAAAGTGAGAAAATTAATCGTAAGAAGAAGTTTATATTAGTTAAAGTTTGCTCTCTGTGTATGTATTGTTCTGTTCCAGTGATGTTCTTTGATTAAATCTGAAGGGAAAAGATATCACCTAAGGGGTCAAAGCCTGTTCCCCAATGGTATCTGCTGAAGCTTTTGCAAGAGGCATATATAACGCTCGGGTCCCAGCAAGTTTTCACCAAGGTGGTAGGACCCAGCGATCCATTTCGCGCCTTTGCTTACCTTGTTTATTCGTGTAGCCAGCCCTCCAGATAATCAATATGCACTTGCTTAGCATTTTTTCCATTGGGTTATTATGGAATCAAACTAATCAAGAGTTCTAGACTTTGACAGGTTCTTCTTATTTGCTTTCATGTTACTATAGACAACTATGCCTAGGGTTTTGAAGTTATATCACACCGCATGTAGTCACTTACATGTATGCTTACTTGGCATATGTAATTCTTTAGGTATTTACAACACCATTGTTCACTATATGATAAAAGTGAGAAAATTAATCATAAGAAGAAGTTTATATCAGTTCAAGTTTGCTCTCTGTGTATGTATTGTTCTGTTCCAGTGATGTTCTTTGATTAAATCTGAAGGGAAAAGATATCACCTATGGGGTCAAAGCCTGTTCCCCAATGGTATCTGCTGAAGCTTTTGCAAGAGGCATATATACCCCTCGGGTCCCAGCAAGTTTTCACCAAGGCGGTAGGACCCAGCGATCCATTTCGCCCCTTTGCATACCTTGTTTATTCGTGTAGCCTGCCTTCCAGATAATCAGTATGCACTTGCTTAGCATTTCTTCCATTGAGTTGTTACGGAATCAAACGAATCAAGAGTTCTAGACTTTAACAGGTTCTTCTTATTTGCTGTCATGTTACTATAGACAACTATGCCTAGGGTCTTGAAGTTCTATCACACCACATGTAGTCACTTACATGTATGCTTACTTGGCATATGTAATTCTTTAGGTATTTACAACACCATTGTTCACTATATGATAAAAGTGAGAAAATTAATCGTGAGAAGAAGTTTATATTAGTTCAAGTTTGCTCTCTGTGTATGTATTGTTCTGTTCCAGTGATGTTCTTTGACTACATCTGAAGGGAAAAGATATCACCTATGGGGTCAAAGCCTGTTCCCCAATGGTATCTGCTGAAGCTTTTGCAAGAGGCATTTATAACCCTCGGGTCCCAGCAAGTTTTCACCAAGGTGGTAGGACCCAGCGGTCCATTTTTCCCCTTTGCATACCTTGTTTATTCGTGTAGCCTGCCTTCCAGATAATCAATATGCACTTGCTTAGCATTTCTTCCATTGAGTTGCTACGGAATCAAACGAATCAAGAGTTCTAGACTTTGACAGGTTCTTCTTATTTGCTTTCATGTTACTATAGACAACTATGCCTAGGGTCTTGAAGTTCTATCACACCACATGTAGTCACTTACATGTATGCTTACTTGGCATATGTAACTCTTTAGGTATTTACAACACCACTGGTCACTGTATGATAAAATTGTGAAAATTAATCGTAAGAAGTTTATATTAGTTAAAGTTTGCTCTGTGTGGATGTATTGTTCTGTTCCAGTGATGTTCTTTGACTAAATCTGAAGGAAAAAGATACCACCTATGGGGTCAAAGCCTGTTCCCCAATGGTATCTGCTGAAGCTTTTGCAAGAGGCATATATACCCCTCGGGTCCCAGCAAGTTTTCACCAAGGCGGTAGGACCCAGCGATCCATTTTGCCCCTTTGCATACCTTGTTTATTCGTGTAGCCTGCCTTCCAGATAATCAGTATGCACTTGCTTAACATTTCTTCCATTGAGTTGTTACGGAATCAAACGAATCAAGAGTTCTAGACTTTGACAGGTTCTTCTTATTTGCTTTCATGTTACTATAGACAACTATGCCTAGGGTCTTGAAGTTCTATCACACCACATGTAGTCACTTACATGTATGCTTACTTGGCATATGTAACTCTTTAGGTATTTACAACACCACTGGTCACTGTATGATAAAATTGTGAAAATTAATCGTAAGAAGTTTATATTAGTTCAAGTTTGCTCTGTGTGGATGTATTGTTCTGTTCCAGTGATGTTCTTTGACTAAATCTGAAGGAAAATGATACCACCTATGGGGTCAAAGCCTGTTCCCCAATGGTATCTGCTGAAGCTTTTGCAAGAGGCATATATACCCCTTGGGTCCCAGCAAGTTTTCACCAAGGTGGTAGGACCCAGTGATCCATTTCGTCCCTTTGCATACCTTGTTTATTAGTGTAGCCAGCCCTCCAGATAATCAATATGCACTTGCCTAGCATTTTTTTTCCATTGGGTTATTATGGAATCAAACTAATCAAGAGTTCTAGACTTTGACAGGTTCTTCTTATTTGCTTTCATGTTACTATAGACAACTATACCTAGGGTTTTGAAGTTCTATCACACCACATGTAGTCACTTACATGTATGCTTACTTGGCATATGTAATTCTTTTGGTATTTACAACACCATTGTTCACTATATGATAAAAGTGAGAAAATTTATCGTAAGAAGAAGTTTATATTAGTTAAAGTTTGCTCTCTGTGTATGTATTGTTCTGTTCCAGTGATGTTCTTTGATTAAATCTGAAGGGAAAAGATATCCCCTAAGGGGTCAAAGCCTGTTCCCCAATGGTATCTGCTAAAGCTTTTGCAAGAGGCATATATAACCCTCGGGTCCCAGCAAGTTTTCACCAAGGTGGTAGGACCCAGCGATCCATTTCGCGCCTATGCTTAAATTGTTTATTCGTGTAGCCAGCCCTCCAGATAATCAATATGCACTTGCTTAGCATTTTTTCCATTATGGAATCAAACTAATCAAGAGTTCTAGACTTTGACAGGTTCTTCTTATTTGCTTTCATGTTACTATAGACAACTATGCCTAGGGTTTTGAAGTTATATCACACCGCATGTAGTCACTTACATGTATGCTTACTTGGCATATGTAATTCTTTAGGTATTTACAACACCATTGTTCACTATATGATAAAAGTGAGAAAATTTATCGTAAGAAGAAGTTTATATTAGTTCAAGTTTGCTCTCTGTGTATGTATTGTTCTGTTCCAGTGATGTTCTTTGATTAAATCTGAAGGGAAAATATATCACTTAAGGGGTCAAAGCCTGTTCCCCAATGGTATCTGCTGAAGCTTTTGCAAGAGGCATATATAACCCTCGGGTCCCAGCAAGTTTTCACCAAGGTGGTAGGACCCAGCAATCCATTTCGCCCCTTTGCTTACCTTGTTTATTCGTGTAGCCAGCCCTCCAGATAATCAATATGCACTTGCTTAGCATTTTTTTTTCCATTGGGTTATTATGGAATCAAACTAATCAAGAGTTCTAGACTTTGACAGGTTCTTCTTATTTGCTTTCATGTTACTATAGACAACTATACCTAGGGTTTTGAAGTTCTATCACACCACATGTAGTCACTTACATGTATGCTTACTTGGCATATGTAATTCTTTTGGTATTTACAACACCATTGTTCACTATATGATAAAAGTGAGAAAATTAATCGTAAGAAGAAGTTTATATTAGTTAAAGTTTGCTCTCTGTGCATGTATTGTTCTGTTCCAGTGATGTTCTTTGATTAAATCTGAAGGGAAAAGATATCACCTAAGGGGTCAAAGCCTGTTCCCCAATGGTATCTGCTGAAGCTTTTGCAAGAGGCATATATAACCCTCGGGTCCCAGCAAGTTTTCACCAAGGTGGTAGGACCCAGCGATCCATTTCGCGCCTTTGCTTACCTTGTTTATTCGTGTAGCCAGCCCTCCAGATAATCAATATGCACTTGCTTAGCATTTTTTCCATTGGGTTATTATGGAATCAAACTAATCAAGAGTTCTAGACTTTGACAGGTTCTTCTTATTTGCTTTCATGTTACTATAGACAACCATGCCTAGGGTTTTGAAGTTCTATCACACCACATGTAGTCACTTACATGTATGCTTACTTGGCATATGTAATTCTTTAGGTATTTACAACACCATTGTTCACTATATGTGATGCGATCTGGGAAAACCCGTCGGATGTCGCGCTGGGCCGTTTTCAGTAAATTCCAAAATAGTTTGAATGTCAGTTTTTTTGTCAAATTTTTTTTTTCCATTAAATTATTATTCTATAACATCTTTTCTCTTATCTCTGAAAATATCTTGGCAAAATTCCCTTGTTTAGTGCAGAAAAACAGCGATTTATAGTGTCAAGCTGAAAATACTCTCTTTCTCTAATGCATTCTATGCGACCATTAGCGCCCGGCAGAGGTGAAAAAAAAAAAAAAAAACAATCGCCGTATATCCCATACACCTGTCCGTCTCGTAAGACTACAAAGATAGTTTACCTTTAAAATAAACCGCATACATGTACAGTGAATGTGTATAGTGCGCATTTCGCGCCAATCCTGTTTAAACTATAACGTCACGCAGTTTCATAACAATCGCGAGATGGACGCGTCTCAACGGTGACAGTTATTTAAACCTGTTTTTCTCAAAATTCCGTTCCAGAAAATCATAGAGATCGGCCGACTTCAGATAAACATAACTTCTGCTAGCAACAAGCTATGATAAAAATAAAAACAGATTTGGAAAGGGCTTGATACCAGCATCCATATGATATCAAAACCTGTAATAGGTAAAATTTCACCATGTGGTGGGTTTTCCCAGATCGCATCACATATGATAAAAGTGAGAAAATTAATCGTAAGAAGAAGTTTATATCAGTTCAAGTTTGCTCTCTGTGTATGTATTGTTCTGTTCCAGTGATGTTCTTTGATTAAATCTGAAGGGAAAAGATATCACCTATGGGGTCAAAGCCTGTTCCCCAATGGTATCTGCTGAAGCTTTTGCAAGAGGCATATATACCCCTCGGGTCCCAGCAAGTTTTCACCAAGGCGGTAGGACCCAGCGATCCATTTCGCCCCTTTGCATACCTTGTTTATTCGTGTAGCCTGCCTTCCAGATAATCAGTATGCACTTGCTTAGCATTTCTTCCATTGAGTTGTTACGGAATCAAACGAATCAAGAGTTCTAGACTTTGACAGGTTCTTCTTATTTGCTTTCATGTTACTATAGACAACTATGCCTAGGGTTTTGAAGTTCTATCACACCACATGTAGTCACTTACATGTATGCTTACTTGGCATATGTAAATCTTTCGGTATTTACAACACCATTGTTCACTGTATGATAACAGTGAGAAAATTAATCGTAAGAAGAAGTTTATATTAGTTAAAGTTTGCTCTCTGTGTATGTATTGTTCTGTTCCAGTGATGTTCTTTGACTAAATCTGAAGGGAAAAGATATCACCTAAGGGGTCAAAGCCTGTTCCCCAATGGTATCTGCTGAAGCTTTTGCAAGAGGCATATATACCCCTCGGGTCCCAGAAAGTTTTCACCAAGGTGGTAGGACCCAGCGATCCATTTCGCCCCTTTGCTTACCTTGTTTATTCGTGTAGCCAGCCCTCCAGATAATCAATATGCACTTGCTTAGCATTTTTTTTTTTTCCATTGGGTTATTATGGAATCAAACTAATCAAGATTTCTAGACTTTGACAGGTTCTTCTTATCTGCTTTCATGTTACTATAGACAACTATGCCCAGGGTTTTGAAGTTATATCACACCACATGTAGTCACTTACATGTATGCTTACTTGGCATATGTAATTCTTTTGGTATTTACAACACCATTGTTCACTATATGATAAAAGTGAGAAAATTAATCGTAAGAAGAAGTTTATATTAGTTCAAGTTTGCTCTCTGTGTATGTATTGTTCTGTTCCAGTGATGTTCTTTGATTAAATCTGAAGGGAAAAGATATCACCTATGGGGTCAAAGCCTGTTCCCCAATGGTATCTGCTGAAGCTTTTGCAAGAGGCATTTATAACCCTCGGGTCCCAGCAAGTTTTCACCAAGGTGGTAGGACCCAGCGATCCATTTCGCCCCTTTGCATACCTTGTTTATTCGTGTAGCCTGCCTTTCAGATAATCAATATGCACTTGCTTAGCATTTTTTCCATTGGGTTATTACGGAATCAAACTAATCAAGAGTTCTAGACTTTGACAGGTTCTTCTTATTTGCTTTCATGTTACTATAGACAACTATGCCTAGGGTTTTGAAGTTCTATCACACCACATGTAGTCACTTACATGTATGCTTACTTGGCATATGTAATTCTTTTGGTATTTACAACACCATTGTTCACTATATGATAAAATTGAGAAAATTAATCGTAAGAAGAAGTTTATATTAGTTCAAGTTTGCTCTCTGTGTATGTATTGTTCTGTTCCAGTGATGTTCTTTGATTAAATCTGAAGGGAAAAGATATCACCTAAGGGGTCAAAGCCTGTTCCCCAATGGTATCTGCTGAAGCTTTTGCAAGAGGCATATATAACCCTCGGGTCCCAGCAAGTTTTCACCAAGGTGGTAGGACCCAGCGATCCATTTCGCCCCTTTGCTTACCTTGTTTATTCGTGTAGCCAGCCCTCCAGATAATCAATATGCACTTGCTTAGCATTTTTTCCATTGGGTTATTATGGAATCAAACTAATCAAGAGTTCTAGACTTTGACAGGTTCTTCTTATTTGCTTTCATGTTACTATAGACAACTATGCCTAGGGTTTTGAAGTTATATAACACCACATGTAGTCACTTACATGTATGCTTACTTGGCATATGCAATTCTTTAGGTATTTACAACACCATTGTTCACTGTATGATAAAAGTGAGAAAATTAATCGCAAGAAGAAGTTTATATTAGTTAAAGTTTGCTCTCTGTGTATGTATTGTTCTGTTCCAGTGATGTTCTTTGACTAAATCTGAAGGGAAAAGATACCACCTATGGGGTCAAAGCCTGTTCCCCAATGGTATCTGCTGAAGCTTTTGCAAGAGGCATATATACCCCTCGGGTCCCAGCAAGTTTTCACCAAGGTGGTAGGACCCAGCAATCCATTTCGCCCCTTTGCTTACCTTGTTTATTCGTGTAGCCAGCCCTCCAGATAATCAGTATGCACTTGCTTAGCATTTTTTTTTCCATTGGGTTATTATGGAATCAAACTAATCAAGAGTTCTAGACTTTGACAGGTTCTTCTTATTTGCTTTCATGTTACTATAGACAACTATACCTAGGGTTTTGAAGTTCTATCACACCACATGTAGTCACTTACATGTATGCTTACTTGGCATATGTAATTCTTTTGGTATTTACAACACCATTGTTCACTATATGATAAAAGTGAGAAAATTAATCGTAAGAAGAAGTTTATATTAGTTAAAGTTTGCTCTCTGTGTATGTATTGTTCTGTTCCAGTGATGTTCTTTGATTAAATCTGAAGGGAAAAGATATCACCTAAGGGGTCAAAGCCTGTTCCCCAATGGTATCTGCTGAAGCTTTTGCAAGAGGCATATATAACGCTCGGGTCCCAGCAAGTTTTCACCAAGGTGGTAGGACCCAGCGATCCATTTCGCGCCTTTGCTTACCTTGTTTATTCGTGTAGCCAGCCCTCCAGATAATCAATATGCACTTGCTTAGCATTTTTTCCATTGGGTTATTATGGAATCAAACTAATCAAGAGTTCTAGACTTTGACAGGTTCTTCTTATTTGCTTTCATGTTACTATAGACAACTATACCTAGGGTTTTGAAGTTCTATCACACCACATGTAGTCACTTACATGTATGCTTACTTGGCATATGTAATTCTTTTGGTATTTACAACACCATTGTTCACTATATGATAAAAGTGAGAAAATTAATCGTAAGAAGAAGTTTATATTAGTTAAAGTTTGCTCTCTGTGTATGTATTGTTCTGTTCTAGTGATGTTCTTTGATTAAATCTGAAGGGAAAAGATATCACCTAAGGGGTCAAAGCCTGTTCCCCAATGGTATCTGCTGAAGCTTTTGCAAGAGGCATATATAACGCTCGGGTCCCAGCAAGTTTTCACCAAGGTGGTAGGACCCAGCGATCCATTTCGCGCCTTTGCTTACCTTGTTTATTCGTGTAGCCAGCCCTCCAGATAATCAATATGCACTTGCTTAGCATTTTTTCCATTGGGTTATTATGGAATCAAACTAATCAAGAGTTCTAGACTTTGACAGGTTCTTCTTATTTGCTTTCATGTTACTATAGACAACTATGCCTAGGGTTTTGAAGTTATATCACACCGCATGTAGTCACTTACATGTATGCTTACTTGGCATATGTAATTCTTTAGGTATTTACAACACCATTGTTCACTATATGATAAAAGTGAGAAAATTAATCATAAGAAGAAGTTTATATCAGTTCAAGTTTGCTCTCTGTGTATGTATTGTTCTGTTCCAGTGATGTTCTTTGATTAAATCTGAAGGGAAAAGATATCACCTATGGGGTCAAAGCCTGTTCCCCAATGGTATCTGCTGAAGCTTTTGCAAGAGGCATATATACCCCTCGGGTCCCAGCAAGTTTTCACCAAGGCGGTAGGACCCAGCGATCCATTTCGCCCCTTTGCATACCTTGTTTATTCGTGTAGCCTGCCTTCCAGATAATCAGTATGCACTTGCTTAGCATTTCTTCCATTGAGTTGTTACGGAATCAAACGAATCAAGAGTTCTAGACTTTAACAGGTTCTTCTTATTTGCTGTCATGTTACTATAGACAACTATGCCTAGGGTCTTGAAGATCTATCACACCACATGTAGTCACTTACATGTATGCTTACTTGGCATATGTAATTCTTTAGGTATTTACAACACCATTGTTCACTATATGATAAAAGTGAGAAAATTAATCGTGAGAAGAAGTTTATATTAGTTCAAGTTTGCTCTCTGTGTATGTATTGTTCTGTTCCAGTGATGTTCTTTGACTACATCTGAAGGGAAAAGATATCACCTATGGGGTCAAAGCCTGTTCCCCAATGGTATCTGCTGAAGCTTTTGCAAGAGGCATTTATAACCCTCGGGTCCCAGCAAGTTTTCACCAAGGTGGTAGGACCCAGCGGTCCATTTCGCCCCTTTGCATACCTTGTTTATTCGTGTAGCCTGCCTTAAAGATAATCAATATGCACTTGCTTAGCATTTCTTCCATTGGGTTATTACGGAATCAAACGAATCAAGATTTCTAGACTTTGACAGGTTCTTCTTATTTGCTTTCATGTTACTATAGACAACTATGCCTAGGGTTTTGAAGTTATATCACACTACATGTAGTCACTTACATGTATGCTTACTTGGCATATGTAATTCTTTAGGTATTTACAACACCATTGTTCACTGTATGATAAAAGTGAGAAAATTAATCGTAAGAAGAAGTTTATATTAGTTAAAGTTTGCTCTCTGTGTATGTATTGTTCTGTTCCAGTGATGTTCTTTGACTAAATCTGAAGGGAAAAGATACCACCTATGGGGTCAAAGCCTGTTCCCCAATGGTATCTGCTGAAGCTTTTGCAAGAGGCATATATAACCCTCGGGTCCCAGCAAGTTTTCACCAAGGTGGTAGGACCCAGCGATCCATTTCGCCCCTTTGCTTACCTTGTTTATTCGTGTAGCCAGCCCTCCAGATAATCAATATGCACTTGCTTAGCATTTTTTTTTCCATTGGGTTATTATGGAATCAAACTAATCAAGATTTCTAGACTTTGACAGGTTCTTCTTATTTGCTTTCATGTTACTATAGACAACTATGCCTAGGGTTTTGAAGTTCTATCACACCACATGTAGTCACTTACATGTATGCTTACTTGACATATGTAATTCTTTTGGTATGTACAACACCATTGTTCACTGTATGATAACAGTGAGAAAATTAATCGTAAGAAGAAGTTTATATTAGTTAAAGTTTGCTCTCTGTGTATGTATTGTTCTGTTCCAGTGATGTTCTTTGACTAAATCTGAAGGGAAAAGATATCACCTAAGGGGTCAAAGCCTGTTCCCCAATGGTATCTGCTGAAGCTTTTGCAAGAGGCATATATAACCCTCGGGTCCCAGCAAGTTTTCACCAAGGTGGTAGGACCCAGCGATCCATTTCGCCCCTTTGCTTACCTTGTTTATTCGTGTAGCCTGCCTTTCAGATAATCAATATGCACTTGCTTAGCATTTTTTCCATTGGGTTATTACGGAATCAAACTAATCAAGAGTTCTAGACTTTGACAGGTTCTTCTTATTTGCTTTCATGTTACTATAGACAACTATGCCTAGGGTTTTGAAGTTCTATCACACCACATGTAGTCACTTACATGTATGCTTACTTGGCATATGTAATTCTTTTGGTATTTACAACACCATTGTTCACTATATGATAAAAGTGAGAAAATTAATCGTAAGAAGAAGTTTATATTAGTTCAAGTTTGCTCTCTGTGTATGTATTGTTCTGTTCCAGTGATGTTCTTTGATTAAATCTGAAGGGAAAAGATATCACCTAAGGGGTCAAAGCCTGTTCCCCAATGGTATCTGCTGAAGCTTTTGCAAGAGGCATATATAACCCTCGGGTCCCAGCAAGTTTTCACCAAGGTGGTAGGACCCAGCGATCCATTTCGCCCCTTTGCTTACCTTGTTTATTCGTGTAGCCAGCCCTCCAGATAATCAATATGCACTTGCTTAGCATTTTTTCCATTGGGTTATTATGGAATCAAACTAATCAAGAGTTCTAGACTTTGACAGGTTCTTCTTATTTGCTTTCATGTTACTATAGACAACTATGCCTAGGGTTTTGAAGTTATATAACACCACATGTAGTCACTTACATGTATGCTTACTTGGCATATGTAATTCTTTAGGTATTTACAACACCATTGTTCACTGTATGATAAAAGTGAGAAAATTAATCGTAAGAAGAAGTTTATATTAGTTAAAGTTTGCTCTCTGTGTATGTATTGTTCTGTTCCAGTGATGTTCTTTGACTAAATCTGAAGGGAAAAGATACCTCCTATGGGGTCAAAGCCTGTTCCCCAATGGTATCTGCTGAAGCTTTTGCAAGAGGCATATATACCCCTCGGGTCCCAGCAAGTTTTCACCAAGGTGGTAGGACCCAGCAATCCATTTCGCCCCTTTGCTTACCTTGTTTATTCGTGTAGCCAGCCCTCCAGATAATCAATATGCACTTGCTTAGCATTTTTTTTCCCATTGGGTTATTATGGAATCAAACTAATCAAGAGTTCTAGACTTTGACAGGTTCTTCTTATTTGCTTTCATTTTACTATAGACAACTATACCTAGGGTTTTGAAGTTCTATCACACCACATGTAGTCACTTACATGTATGCTTACTTGGCATATGTAATTCTTTTGGTATTTACAACACCATTGTTCACTATATGATAAAAGTGAGAAAATTAATCGTAAGAAGAAGTTTATATTAGTTCAAGTTTGCTCTCTGTGTATGTATTGTTCTGTTCCAGTGATGTTCTTTGATTAAATCTGAAGGGAAAAGATATCACCTAAGGGGTCAAAGCCTGTTCCCCAATGGTATCTGCTGAAGCTTTTGCAAGAGGCATATATAACCCTCGGGTCCCAGAAAGTTTTCACCAAGGTGGTAGGACCCAGCGATCCATTTCGCGCCTTTGCTTAAATTGTTTATTCGTGTAGCCAGCCCTCCAGATAATCAATATGCACTTGCTTAGCATTTTTTCCATTGGGTTATTATGGAATCAAACTAATCAAGAGTTCTAGACTTTGACAGGTTCTTCTTATTTGCTTTCATGTTACTATAGACAACTATGCCTAGGGTTTTGAAGTTATATCACACCGCATGTAGTCACTTACATGTATGCTTACTTGGCATATGTAATTCTTTAGGTATTTACAACACCATTGTTCTCTATATGATAAAAGTGAGAAAATTTATCGTAAGAAGAAGTTTATATTAGTTAAAGTTTGCTCTCTGTGTATGTATTGTTCTGTTCCAGTGATGTTCTTTGATTAAATCAGAAGGGAAAAGATATCACCTAAGGGGTCAAAGCCTGTTCCCCAATGGTATCTGCTGAAGCTTTTGCAAGAGGCATATATAACCCTCGGGTCCCAGCAAGTTTTCACCAAGGTGGTAGGACCCAGCGATCCATTTCGCCCCTTTGCATACCTTGTTTATTCGTGTAGCCTGCCTTCCAGATAATCAGTATGCACTTGCTTAGCATTTCTTCCATTGGGTTATTACGGAATCAAACGAATCAAGATTTCTAGACTTTGACAGGTTCTTCTTATTTGCTTTCATGTTACTATAGACAACTATGCCTAGGGTTTTGAAGTTCTATCACACCACATGTAGTCACTTACATGTATGCCTACTTGGCATATGTAATTCTTGAGGTATTTACAACACCATTGTTCACTATATGATAAAAGTGAGAAAATTAATCGTAAGAAGAAGTTTATATTAGTTAAAGTTTGCTCTCTGTGTATGTATTGTTCTGTTCCAGTGATGTTCTTTGATTAAATCTGAAGGGAAAAGTTATCACCTAAGGGGTCAAAGCCTGTTCCCCAATGGTATCTGCTGAAGCTTTTGCAAGAGGCATATATAACCCTCGGGTCCCAGCAAGTTTTCACCAAGGTGGTAGGACCCAGCGATCCATTTCGCGCCTTTGCTTACCTTGTTTATTCGTGTAGCCAGCCCTCCAGATAATCAATATGCACTTGCTTAGCATTTTTTCCATTGGGTTATTATGGAATCAAACTAATCAAGAGTTCTAGACTTTGACAGGTTCTTCTTATTTGCTTTCATGTTACTATAGACAACTATGCCTAGGGTTTTGAAGTTATATAACACCACATGTAGTCACTCACATGTATGCTTACTTGGCATATGTAATTCTTTAGGTATTTACAACACCATTGTTCACTGTATGATAAAAGTGAGAAAATTAATCGTAAGAAGAAGTTTATATTAGTTAAAGTTTGCTCTCTGTGTATGTATTGTTCTGTTCCAGTGATGTTCTTTGACTAAATCTGAAGGGAAAAGATACCTCCTATGGGGTCAAAGCCTGTTCCCCAATGGTATCTGCTGAAGCTTTTGCAAGAGGCATATATACCCCTCGGGTCCCAGCAAGTTTTCACCAAGGTGGTAGGACCCAGCAATCCATTTCGCCCCTTTGCTTACCTTGTTTATTCGTGTAGCCAGCCCTCCAGATAATCAATATGCACTTGCTTAGCATTTTTTTTCCCATTGGGTTATTATGGAATCAAACTAATCAAGAGTTCTAGACTTTGACAGGTTCTTCTTATTTGCTTTCATTTTACTATAGACAACTATACCTAGGGTTTTGAAGTTCTATCACACCACATGTAGTCACTTACATGTATGCTTACTTGGCATATGTAATTCTTTTGGTATTTACAACACCATTGTTCACTATATGATAAAAGTGAGAAAATTAATCGTAAGAAGAAGTTTATATTAGTTCAAGTTTGCTCTCTGTGTATGTATTGTTCTGTTCCAGTGATGTTCTTTGATTAAATCTGAAGGGAAAAGATATCACCTAAGGGGTCAAAGCCTGTTCCCCAATGGTATCTGCTGAAGCTTTTGCAAGAGGCATATATAACCCTCGGGTCCCAGAAAGTTTTCACCAAGGTGGTAGGACCCAGCGATCCATTTCGCGCCTTTGCTTAAATTGTTTATTCGTGTAGCCAGCCCTCCAGATAATCAATATGCACTTGCTTAGCATTTTTTCCATTGGGTTATTATGGAATCAAACTAATCAAGAGTTCTAGACTTTGACAGGTTCTTCTTATTTGCTTTCATGTTACTATAGACAACTATGCCTAGGGTTTTGAAGTTATATCACACCGCATGTAGTCACTTACATGTATGCTTACTTGGCATATGTAATTCTTTAGGTATTTACAACACCATTGTTCTCTATATGATAAAAGTGAGAAAATTTATCGTAAGAAGAAGTTTATATTAGTTAAAGTTTGCTCTCTGTGTATGTATTGTTCTGTTCCAGTGATGTTCTTTGATTAAATCAGAAGGGAAAAGATATCACCTAAGGGGTCAAAGCCTGTTCCCCAATGGTATCTGCTGAAGCTTTTGCAAGAGGCATATATAACCCTCGGGTCCCAGCAAGTTTTCACCAAGGTGGTAGGACCCAGCGATCCATTTCGCCCCTTTGCATACCTTGTTTATTCGTGTAGCCTGCCTTCCAGATAATCAGTATGCACTTGCTTAGCATTTCTTCCATTGGGTTATTACGGAATCAAACGAATCAAGATTTCTAGACTTTGACAGGTTCTTCTTATTTGCTTTCATGTTACTATAGACAACTATGCCTAGGGTTTTGAAGTTCTATCACACCACATGTAGTCACTTACATGTATGCCTACTTGGCATATGTAATTCTTGAGGTATTTACAACACCATTGTTCACTATATGATAAAAGTGAGAAAATTAATCGTAAGAAGAAGTTTATATTAGTTAAAGTTTGCTCTCTGTGTATGTATTGTTCTGTTCCAGTGATGTTCTTTGATTAAATCTGAAGGGAAAAGTTATCACCTAAGGGGTCAAAGCCTGTTCCCCAATGGTATCTGCTGAAGCTTTTGCAAGAGGCATATATAACCCTCGGGTCCCAGCAAGTTTTCACCAAGGTGGTAGGACCCAGCGATCCATTTCGCGCCTTTGCTTACCTTGTTTATTCGTGTAGCCAGCCCTCCAGATAATCAATATGCACTTGCTTAGCATTTTTTCCATTGGGTTATTATGGAATCAAACTAATCAAGAGTTCTAGACTTTGACAGGTTCTTCTTATTTGCTTTCATGTTACTATAGACAACTATACCTAGGGTTTTGAAGTTCTATCACACCACATGTAGTCACTTACATGTATGCTTACTTGGCATTTGTAATTCTTTTGGTATTTACAACACCATTGTTCACTATATGATAAAAGTGAGAAAATTAATCGTAAGAAGAAGTTTATATTAGTTCAAGTTTGCTCTCTGTGTATGTATTGTTCTGTTCCAGTGATGTTCTTTGATTAAATCTGAAGGGAAAAGATATCACCTAAGGGGTCAAAGCCTGTTCCTCAATGGTATCTGCTGAAGCTTTTGCAAGAGGCATATATACCCCTCGGGTCCCAGCAAGTTTTCACCAAGGCGGTAGGACCCAGCGATCCATTTCGCCCCTTTGCATACCTTGTTTATTCGTGTAGCCTGCCTTCCAGATAATCAGTATGCACTTGCTTAGCATTTCTTCCATTGAGTTGTTACGGAATCAAACGAATCAAGAGTTCTAGACTTTGACAGGTTCTTCTTATTTGCTTTCATGTTACTATAGACAACTATGCCTAGGGTTTTGAAGTTCTATCACACCACATGTAGTCACTTACATGTATGCTTACTTGGCATATGTAATTCTTTTGGTATTTACAACACCACTGGCCACTATATGATAAAAGTGTAAAAATTTATCGTAAAAAGAAGTTTATATTAGTTCAAGTTTGCTCTGTGTGGATGTATTGTTCTGTTCCAGTGATGTTCTTCGACTAAATCTGAAGGGAAAATATATCACTTATGGGGTCACAGCTTGTTCCCCAATGGTATCTGCTGAAGCTTTTGAAAGAGGCATATATACCCCTCGGGTCCCAGCAAGTTTTCACCAAGGTGGTAGGACCCAGCGATCCATTTCGCCCCTTTGCATACCTTGTTTATTCGTGTAGCCTGCCTTCCAGATAATCAGTATGCACTTGCTTAGCATTTCTTCCATTGGGTTATTACGGAATCAAACGAATCAAGATTTCTAGACTTTGACAGGTTCTTCTTATTTGCTGTCATGTTACTATAGACAACTATGCCTAGGGTTTTGAAGTTCTGGCATATGTAATTCTTTAGGTATTTACAACACCATTGTTCACTGTATGATAACAGTGAGAAATTTAATCGTAAGAAGAAGTTTATATTAGTTAAAGTTTGCTCTCTCTGTATGTATTGTTCTGTTCCAGTGATGTTCTTTGACTAAATCTGAAGGGAAAATATATCACCTAAGGGGTCAAAGCCTGTTCCCCAATGGTATCTGCTGAAGCTTTTGCAAGAGGCATATATAACCCTCGGGTCCCAGCAAGTTTTCACCAAGGTGGTAGGACCCAGCGATCCATTTCGCGCCTTTGCTTACCTTGTTTATTCGTGTAGCCAGCTCTCCAGATAATCAATATGCACTTGCTTAGCATTTTTTCCATTGGGTTATTATGGAATCAAACTAATCAAGAGTTCTAGACTTTGACAGGTTCTTCTTATTTGCTTTCATGTTACTATAGACAACTATGCCTAGGGTTTTGAAGTTCTATCACACCACATGTAGTCACTTACATGTATGCTTACTTGGCATATGTAACTCTTTAGGTATTTACAACACCACTGGCCACTATATGATAAAAGTGTGAAAATTAATCGTAAGAAGAAGTTTATATTAGTTCAAGTTTGCTCTGTGTGTATGTATTGTTCTGTTCCAGTGATGTTCTTTGATTAAATCTGAAGGGAAAATATATCCCCTAAGGGGTCAAAGCCTGTTCCCCAATGGTATCTGCTGAAGCTTTTGCAAGAGGCATATATAACCCTCGGGTCCCAGCAAGTTTTCACCAAGGTGGTAGGACCCAGCAATCCATTTCGCGCCTTTGCTTAAATTGTTTATTCGTGTAGCCAGCCCTCCAGATAATCAATATGCACTTGCTTAGCAGTTTTTCCATTATGGAATCAAACTAATCAAGAGTTCTAGACTTTGACAGGTTCTTCTTATTTGCTTTCATGTTACTATAGACAACTATGCCTAGGGCCTTGAAGTTCTATCACACAACATGTAGCCACTTATATGTATGCTTACTTGGCATATGTAACTCTTTAGATATTTACAACACCACCGGTCACTACATGATAAAAGTGTGAAACTTAATCTTAAGAAGAAGTTTATATTAGTTCAAGTTTGCTCTGTGTAGATGTATTGTTCTGTTCCAGTGATGTTCTGTGACTAAATCTGAAGGAAAAAGATACCACCTATGGGATCAAAGCCTGTTCCCCAATGGTATCTGCTGAAGCTTTTGCAAGAGGCATATATACCAGTGATGCGCGGGTTAATGTATAAACAACCCGTACCCGACCGACGTTTTCAACGAACCCGCCCGCAACTCGGACTGCAAAAAAAAGAAAGAAAGCATTGTACCCGACCCGCTTCCTGACCCGCATTTTTTAAAAGTAGTAAATACTCATCGTAGCGTCATTGGGCCATAGACGTAGGAACTAGGGGTGTGGGGGGGCTCCCGACTTTCCCAACAAAAATCCCGCCCCCTCTCAGAAAATACATAAAACTGACATTACTGAGCTATATGCCTTTAAAAGTAGCCTATTAAAATGGTAAAATGGCATTGCTCCTTTCAATGTGTTGGGAAATCGGCATGTTGTCCCGCGTCAGCATTTATTCAAAAGTTAATAACGCTCAACATTCAAAAGGTAAATAAGGATTTCCCACTTCTCCAACACGTTGCTCGCGAGCTACCAGTAGCTCGTGGCCGTTCACATATCGCGTCTTTTGCGCGCTCAAGTTCGTTATTTCAAATAATTGAAGCGATGCGCTCATTTTTTCCAGGCACAGCGAGTCAACATGACGGATGGGGGTGCATCCAAAGTACGGGTGTTTTTTTCTTCTCCATAAATAAATCTTGTAGCAAAGCTACAGCAAGCATTTTTCGATGGTGGAAATCCATTAGCTCTTAAAACTTTTGTGGTTGTGGTTGCATAGCAAGTTTTCACCAAGGTGGTAGGACCCAGCGATCCATTTCGCACCTTTGCTTACCTTGTTTATTTGTGTAGCCAGCCCTCCAGATAATCAGTATATGCACTTGCTTAGCATTTTTTCCATTGGGTTATTATGGAATCAAACTAATCAAGAGTTCTAGACTTTGACAGGTTCTTCTTATTTGCTTTCATGTTACTATAGACAACTATGCCTAGGATTTTGAAGTTCTATCACACCACATGCAGTCACTTACATGTATGCTTACTTGACATATGTAATTCTTTAGGTATTTACAACACCATTGTTCACTATATGATAAAATTGTGAAAATTAATCGTAAGAAGAAGTTTATATTAGTTCAAGTTTGCTCTGTGTGGATGTATTGTTCTGTTCCAGTGTTGTTCTTCGACTAAATCTGAAGGGAAAATATATCACTTATGGGGTCACAGCTTGTTCCCCAATGGTATCTGCGTAAGCTTTTGCAAGAGGCATATATAACCCTCGGGTCCCAGCAAGTTTTCACCAAGGTGGTAGAACCCAGCAAACCATTTCGCCCCTTTGCATACCTTGTTTATTCGTGTAGCCAGCCCTCCAGATAATCAATATGCACTTGCTTAGCATTTCTTCCATTGGGTTATTATGGAATCAAACGAATCAAGAGTTCTAGACTTTGACAGGTTCTTCTTATTTGCTTTCATGTTACTACAGACAACTATGCCTAGGGTCTTGAAGTTCTATCACACCACATGTAGTCACTTACATGTATGCTTTCTTGGCATATGTAACTCTTTAGGTATTTACAACACCACTGGCCACTATATGATAAAAGTGTAAAAATTTATCGTAAAAAGAAGTTTATATTAGTTCAAGTTTGCTCTGTGTGGATGTATTGTTCTGTTCCAGTGATGTTCTTCGACTAAATCTGAAGGGAAAATATATCACTTATGGGGTCACAGCTTGTTCCCCAATGGTATCTGCTGAAGCTTTTGAAAGAGGCATATATACCCCTCGGGTCCCAGCAAGTTTTCACCAAGGTGGTAGGACCCAGCGATCCATTTCGCCCCTTTGCATACCTTGTTTATTCGTGTAGCCTGCCTTCCAGATAATCAATATGCACTTGCTTAGCAGTTTTTCCACTGGGTTATTATGGAATCAAACGAATCAAGAGTTCTAGACTTTGACAGGTTCTTCTTATTTGCTTTCATGTTACTATAGACAACTATGCCTAGGGTATTGAAGTTCTATCACACCACATGTAGTCATTTACATGTATGCTTACTTGGCATATGCAACTCTTTTTAGGTATTTACAACACCACCGGTCACTACATGATAAAAGTGTGAAAATTAATCGTAAGAAGAAGTTTATATTAGTTCATGTTTGCTCTGTGTGGATGTATTGTTCTGTTCCAGTGATGTTCTGTGACTAAATCTGAAGGGAAAAGATATCACCTATGGGGTCAAAGCCTGTTCCCCAATGGTATCTGCTGAAGTTTTTGCAAGAGGCATATATACCCCTCGGGTCCCAGCAAGTCTTCACCAAGGTGGTAGGACCCAGCGATCCATTTCGCCCCTTTGCATACCTTGTTTATTCGTGTAGCCTGCCTTCCAGATAATCAATATGCACTTGCTTAGCATTTCTTCCATTGGGATATTATGGAACCAAACAAATCAAGAGTTCTAGACTTTGACAGGTTCTTCTTATTTGCTTTCATGTTACTATAGACAACTATGCCTAGGGTTTTGAAGTTCTATCACACCACATGTAGTCACTTACATGTATGCTTACTTGGCATATGTAACTCTTTAGGTATTTACAACACCACTGGCCACTATATGATAAAAGTGTGAAAATTAATCGTAAAAAGAAGTTTATATTAGTTCAAGTTTGCTCTGTGTGGATGTATTGTTCTGTTCCAGTGATGTTCTGTGACTAAATCTGAAGGGAAAAGATACCACCTATGGGGTCACAGCTTGTTCCCCAATGGTATCTGCTGCAGCTTTTGCAAGAGGCATATATATGCGCCTCAGGTCCCAGCAAGTTTTCACCAAGGTGGTAGGACCCAGCGATCCATTTCGCCATTTGCTTGAGTCATCTCAGCCTTAATAAGCCTGTTAACAAGCAGAATCACTGAAGGAGATGAGTATAAACACAAGAACTACAACTGACTTCAGCCACAGTCTTAGATGAAATCAACAGAAGATAAAAGATGACAATAAATCTCTCAAGATCTCATCAGAAGAGGATTAAACAACTCCACAAAAAGCATTACCACCTTCACTTATTACTAACCAGAATTACTTTATTTCTGTCAGATGTCCACTGAGAATTAACAGGGGTTTAACTCTCTGTTTCATTTGAAATCACCATAATGGTGATTATTGTTTCCATTAGTTGGTCTTTATAACTCTTGCAAAGAAAGCAATACCAGCCAGCAGTGGTCAACCTGAAGCTTCCACCTGCACTCCCATCGAAGCTAAGTAGGGTTGAGCCTGGTCTTTATCTGGATGGGAAACCTCCTGGGAGACTGGGTAGCTGCTGGAAGAGGTGTTAGAGAGGACGCAGGTCTGATCAACCTGTGGCCTTAGTGGGTCCTAACGCCCCAGTACAGTCACAATAAGCTGTACTGTAAAAGGGTACCCCTGGTGTAAAATAGTCCCTATATCCCATAACATCCAATGCCCCAGTACAGTCGCAATAAACTGTACTGAATAAAGGGTGTCACCCTGGGGCAAAAATAATCCGTAACATTATTATTATTTTTTCTGGCTGGTGTGACTGTGTGTTTGTATGGTATGGCGTGTTTGTTATGTAAAAGAAAGCCTCTCACCATCCAATAGCAGTGCGCAGGCACAAGATGGAGTGCCAAAAGCCCATCAAGTTCCTCCAGAGGTGTATAGTCCAGGGGTCAGAAAGTAGAAGTCCTGCCATATGTTTATTCCACCCATGAACTCAGCCAGCTGATTTCACTGATTAGTTCTATCTCCTGTCTGAATTAGCAAATCCAGGTGATTGGAACAAAATACTGAGGAGGACTTTTACTTTCTGAACCTGCACTTTACACCTCTGGTCACATGTCAGCCAAGAGCAAAATAAATAAACCACAACTGGACCTTATCTGAGCCACAAAATCTGTGTATATTAAATATGGAGTCATCTCAGCCTAAATAAGCCTGTTAACAAGCAGAATCACTGAAGGAAAGAAGAGAACAGAAAAAGAGACGAGCAGAAACAAGAACTACAACTGATTTCAGTCACAGCCTTAGATGAAATCAACTGAAGAGAAAAGAAGACATTAAATCTGTGAAGATCTCAGCAGAGGAGGATTAAACAACTCCACAAACAGCATTACCAGCTTCACTTATTACTAACCAGACTGACTTTATTTCTGTCAGACGTCTACAGAAGTTTTTATTGAGAATTAACAGAGGTTTAACTCTAATGTGGTTCATTTGAAGTCACCATAACAGCGATTAGTGTTTCCATTAGTTGGGCTCTTAACTCTTATGATAGACAGTATGTTTGTTAAGCAGCAAAAGAAGGTAAAGTCAAATGAGATCAGGTGATGATGGTTACCTGTTGATGGTTTTATAATCGTCATGAAGAAGCCTGAATCACTGATGTTTTCAAAGTCAAATAATTGTGTTCCATTATATTTTCACATCACAAACCCTGTGTTACTGCTGCATGAGATCGAGCAATATTATAACAAACATGAGCATGAAAAAGTCAGTTTAATATGACACACACAGACACCAACAATCAGCGTATGAATCTCAACAATGGTGACAATCAAAAGTCCAATGCATGCTGGGTACCAGCATAGAGTACAAAACGCCCAGCATGCATTGCAGCATGAATAAATTATGTAGCTGAATTGTCCTATTATTTTGTTTAATTCTAAATATTTGCATTTATTTTTTGCTGTTGTTTTTGTAGTGACATTTAGTAGTTTTTTGTGATGTTCAGAGTTGATCTGTTTATCTGAATATTGTTTATTGTCACCATTGTTGAGATTCATACACTGATTGTTAATAACTGTGTGTGTCACTCTAGGTAGAAATTTTGTGCTCATGTTTATTAAAATATTTTAACTGATAGGTATAATACTGTTGGATCTCATGCTAGAGTAACACAGGGTTTGTGATGTAAATGTATTAATGGAACAAAAAAATAGTTATATACAAATAAAAGCAGGGACTCAGTCTATTTCATGATGATTACAAAACCATCAACAGGTAACAATCACACCTGATCTCATTTCAATTTAGCTTTTTTGCTTTTGCAAATGTGTTTGACAAACACACTGTCACAGCGGCCAAAAACAGACAAAAGGCATAATAAGAGTTAAGAGCCCAACTAATGGAAACACAAATCACTGTTATGGTGACTTCAAATGAAACACATTAGAGTTAAACCTCTGTTAATTCTCAACAAAAACGTCAGTGATTCTGCTTGTTAACAGGCTTATTAAGGCTGAGATGACTCAATATTTAATATACACAGGTTTTGTGGCTCAGATAAGGTCCAGTTCTGGTTTATTTCTTTTGACCTTGGCTGACATCTGGCCAGAGGTGTAAAGTCCAGGTTCAGAAATTAAAAGTCCTCCTCAGTATTTTGTTCCAATCACCTGGATTTGCTAATTCAGCCAGGAGATAGAACTAATTAGTGAAATCAGCTGGCTGAGTTCATGGGTGGAATAAACATATGGCAGGACTTATACTTTCTGACCCCTGGACTATACACCTCTGCTTTTATCATATAGTGAACAATGGTGTTGTAAATACCTAAAGAATTACATATGTCAAGAAAGCATACATGTAAGTGACTACATGTGGTGTGATAGAACTTCAAGACCCTAGGCATAGTTGTCTATAGTAACATGAGTAACATGAAAGCAAATAAGAAGAACCTGTCAAAGTCTAGAACTCTTGATTAGTTTGATTCCAAAATAACCCAATGGAAAAAATGCTAAGCAAGTGCATATTGATTATCTGGAAGGCAGGATACACGAATAAACAAGGTATGCAAAGGGGCGAAATGGATCGCTGGGTCCTACCACCTTGGTGAAAACTTGCTGGGACCCGAGGGGTATATATGCCTCTTGCAAAAGCTTCAGCAGATACCATTGGGGAACAGGCTTTGACCCCATAGGTGGTATCTTTTTCCTTCAGATTTAGTCAAAGAACATCACTGGAACAGAACAACACATCCACACAGAGCAAACTTGAACTAATATAAACTTCTTCTTACGATTAATTTTCACAATTTTATCATACAGTGACCAGTGGTGTTGTAAATACCTAAAGAGTTACATATGCCAAGTAAGCATACATGTAAGTGACTACATGTGGTGTGATAGAACTTCAAATCCCTAGGCATAGTTGTCTATAGTAACATGAAAGCAAATAAGAAGAACCTGTCAAAGTCTAGAACTCTTGATTAGTTTGATTCCAAAATAACCCAATGGAAAAAAAATGCTAAGCAAGTGCATATTGATTATCTGGAGGGCTGGCTACACGAATAAACAAGGTAAGCAAAGGCGCGAAATGGATCGCTGGGTCCTACCACCTTGGTGAAAACTTGCTGGGACCCGAGGGTTATATATGCCTCTTGCAAAAGCTTCAGCAGATACCATTGGGGAACAGGCTTTGACCCCTTAGGTGATATATTTTCCCTTCAGATTTAGTCAAAGAACATCACTGGAACAGAACAATACATCCACACAGAGCAAACTTGAACTAATATAAACTTCTTCTGACGATTAATTTTCACACTTTTATCATATAGTGGCCAGTGGTGTTGTAAATACCTAAAAAATTACATATGCCAAGTAAGCATACATGCAAGTGACTACATGTTGTGTGATAGAACTTCAAGACCCTAGGCATAATTGTCTATAGTAACATGAAAGCAAATAAGAAGAACCTGTCAAAGTCTAGAACTCTTGATTAGTTTGATTCCATAATAACCCAATGGAAAAAATGCTAAGCAAGTGCATATTGATTATCTGGAAGGCAGGCTACACGAATAAACAAGGTATGCAAAGGGGCGAAATGGATCGCTGGGTCCTACCACCTTGGTGAAAACTTGCTGGGACCCGAAGGTTATATATGCCTCTTGCAAACGCTTCAGCAGATACCATTGGGGAACAGGCTTTGACTCCTTAGGTGATATATTTTCCCTTCAGATTTAGTCAAAGAACATCACTGGAACAGAACAATACATACACAGAGAGCAAACTTTTAACTAATATAAACTTCTTCTTACGTTTAATTTTCTCACTTTTATCATACAGTGAACAATGGTGTTGTAAATACCTATAGAATTACGGTAACACTTTATTTTGATACTCCGTTCGTTGAGACTTTACTAGTTATTAGTAGCCATTCAGTAGCTTGTCAACAGTGCATCAGTTGACATTCAACAACACTGTTTCAACTGACAAGAAACATACGTTCAACTGACTGCCTATAGACTACAATGTACAATTCAAGTGTTAATCTACAGATTTGACGAAAAAGTGCCTGTTGACTGTCAATGTTATTTTGCAACAGGTTGTTAACCAGTTGTCGACTAACTTTCAATTGTCAACTAACTTTCTGTAGATTGAGTACCAACAACTCAAGATCATTCTGTCAGTTAAATGTCAACAGTCATGTCAGCATATGAAGTATATGATACTGTATATCCTACTCAAGGGGTCTGATGTGCATCAAATTAATGATTATTTTAGCTGATTTAAAGCTGTTTTAAAAATTGTTAACCATTTGTAGATAATCTGTTGATAGTCAACTAAAGATTAGATCTGTTGCTTGTCAACAAAGAAATTGTTTATGATCAGTAGACTATTAATAGACATTCTCAACTAAGCGTTAGTAGATATATTTTAGGACTATCTAATTAAAGTGAAAAACAGTTTATATCAGTAGAAAGTCTATAACCTATCAACAGATTAATATATTGTTTATAATCAGTTGACTATTAATAGACATTATCCACTAAGTGTTAGTAGATATCTTTTAGGACTATCTAATTAAAGTGAAAGACAGTTTATATCAGTAGAAAGTCTATAACCTATCAAAAGATTGCATACCTAACCTGACTGAAGTAGAACAAACACTATGGCCAGCACATCAGAGAAAAAAAATCACTTTTATTAAATAAAAAAAAAATAATAAAAAAATAATACAACCCATTATTTACTAGGATATCACGATCACATCTGAACCATCTGATTATGTGAAAAAAAATCATTTTATTAAAAACTTAATTATTTATTTATACAAAAATACAGAATATAAAAAGAATAAAACACTTTATGGACAGAGATGTGTAGGGAAATGCCAGTTTTATTCATAGCATTAAAATATATTTTGAGCCACTAACATTAATCCTACCCCTGCCCCTAAACCTACCCATAACCATTTCTTAAAACTATGCAGGCTAAAATTATGAAGAAAAACAACAGATGAGTAATCATAATAATTTATTGCGAAAATGTAAATCGGTACCAAAAGTCGCTCAAATGACGATGTGTTGCAGTCCTCTCTGGCAGTATATAATAGTTTTGTATAAGAGACAGAGCAGAATTTAAGTTATTAATCCATGAAAATGTTAACCCAGCTTCCCTCTGCGTGAAGACGGCGCGCGCGCGCACACGCTTCTGCATTTCAATGTTGTTTCAACTGAAACACGGCATGCAGCAATCTGTGACGAAGCAGGCGAGAGCCAATGAGCGTTTGATATCACTGCCGTAAAACATGTCGTAACGCTTCTTGAGGGCGCAATTTTTTAATTTAAATTCATCAGGAGCGCGGGATTTGACATACGGTCGCTGCTGAGAATGGAGATGGAGTTCACTGGATGTGGATGAAGAGCTGAATTTGGATCTGTTTCTTGCTTGCGTATGGATTATAAAGATTTGGATTACATCTAACGTTATGTTAGCTAATAAAAAATATTTATTTTGTTAATTTATATTGTGTTTTGGTGTTAAATTGTTTAGTGTTCTGTGAATTCGTAATAATAATACGTTGCAGACACGTCTGTATCATACGTTTCAGCATCTATCCAAACGTACAAAAAAAGTATGTTTACAATCTGTTGATAGGTTATAGACTTTCTACTGATATAAACTGTTTTTCACTTTAATTAGATAGTCCTAAAAGATATCTACTAACACTTAGTGGATAATGTATATTAATAGTCAACTGATCATAAACAATATATTAATCTGTTGATAGGTTATAGACTTTCTACTGATATAAACTGTTTTTCACTTTAATTAGATAGTCCTAAAAGATATCTACTAACACTTAGTGGATAATGTCTATTAATAGTCAACTGATCATAAACAATATATTAATCTGTTGATAGGTTATAGACTTTCTACTGATATAAACTGTTTTTCACTTTAATTAGATAGTCCTAAAATATATCTACTAACGCTTAGTTGAGAATGTCTATTAATAGTCTACTGATCATAAACAATTTCTTTGTTGACAAGCAACAGATCTAATCTTTAGTTGACTATCAACAGATTATCTACAAATGGTTAACAATTTTTAAAACAGCTTTAAATCAGCTAAAATAATCATTAATTTGATGCACATCAGACCCCTTGAGTAGGATATACAGTATCATATACTTCATATGCTGACATGACTGTTGACATTTAACTGACAGATTGATCTTGAGTTGTTGGTACTCAATCTACAGAAAGTTAGTTGACAATTGAAAGTTAGTCGACAATTGGTTAATAACCTGTTGCAAAATAATATTGACAGTCAACAGGCACTTTTTTGTAAAATCTGTAGATTAACACTTGAATTGTACCTTACAGTCTATAGGCAGTCAGTTGAACATATGTTACTTGTCAGTTGAAACAGTGTTGTTGATAGGGATGCAACGATACCATTTTTACAGAACCGATCCGATCCGATACCAAAAATTCTGAGTATCGGCCGATACCGATCCGTACCGATACCAGCGCAGTTTTTTTTTAATCAAGTAGAATTTCTATAACTCTGTGTTGAACTGATAATAAGAACTGAAAAAAATAAATACAACAACAAAAAATATATGATCATAATCTGACATAAATGCTATTATAAACTAGATTAGTGTATAATTCAGCAGTAAAATTTAGTCTAGAAAAATCACGAGTGCACAATAATTGTATAAAATCTGAACATTTTGTAAAAAAATTAAAAAATAAAACGTTTAGTGGGGAACAAATTAGAGACAATAAGTGTAACACTAAATCTGGTAAAACTTTACACATTGCTCTTTGTATTGTTGTAAAATACATTCATGAAAAACAAGATAAAAATCAAAAATAGCAATTATTTTATATCCTACTATAAAATTGAGACATTTTTTAAATGTATAGCACAGCTGTTTAATGAGGTAGCAACATAATAGATAGGACAGAACAAGAACGGCTATTGATAATCTTTCATTGCATCCCTGTATTATGATATGAAAGGCTCCAATGCAGTGCGGCACAGAGCGCTTATGCGCATCCCGAGCGCAGAATGATGCGCTTGAAGCAACATGAGTCACAGCGAGCAGCGCGTCGAGTCTGCATTGGGAAGTTTAAAGCACAAAGAAAATACATATTGATGCGTAGTGTATTATACAGTATCTATCTATGCAATAGTCTATTCAGCATTTTCTTTTAACAGTTTTAAATTTCAGTTACTGTGCGCGTGAAGAACAAATAGTGCTCTGACTTTACTGCAGTGTTGTGATCTAACATACACCCGGTAGAAAGTAACATGATTAAGGTACAGCAATAAAGTCCAGCAAGATAAAGTTGTTTTATGCGAAACCATAGACCTTTATCTACAGATCAAGTATAATAATAGTAACATTGAATCATCTTGGAGAGAGTTTCATCGTGTTAACTGTCGTAACCGAACGCGACGCGCTGTTTGAGTGCTGAATGAAGAATGATTGACAGCCGGAGCTGAGGTAAACGTTTACCTTGAATTTAACAACTTAAATATTAATTTTTATCTCACATTATACTATATAATGGCTTCAGAACACTTATAATATTGTGCACGAAAACGTATGGTGCTTTATAATGTTTGTGTGCCTTTTGTGGGGCTTAACAATAACACTGAATAGTATACGCACAATATCGGATTTGGATCGGCCTCATCTGACCGATACCCGATCCGGCAAAAATGGCAGTATTGGAGCCGATACCGATACTGAGTATCGGATCGGTGCATCCTTAGTTGTTGAATGTCAACTGATGCACTGTTGACAAGCTACTGAATGGCTACTAATAACTAGTAAAGTCTCAACAAACGGACTATCAAAATAAAGTGTTACCAGAATTACATATGCCAAGTAAGCATACATGTAAGTGACTACATGTGGTGTGATAGAACTTCAAAACCCTAGGCATAGTTGTGTATAGTAACATGAAAGCAAATAAGAAGAACCTGTCAAAGTCTATAACTCTTGATTAGTTTGATTCCATAATAACCCAATGGAAAAAAAAAAAGCTAAGCAAGTGCATATTGATTATCTGGAGGGCTGGCTACACAAATAAACAAGGTAAGCAAAGGGGAGAAATGGATCGCTGGGTCCTACCACCTTGGTGAAAACTTGCTGGGACCCGAGGGGTATATATGCCTCTTGCAAAAGCTTCAGCAGATACCATTGGGGAACAGGCTTTGACCCCATAGATGGTATCTTTTTCCTTCATATTTAGTCACAAAACATCACTGGAACAGAACAATACATCCACACAGAGCAAACTTGAACTAATATAAACTTCTTCTTACGATTAATTTTCTCACTTTTATCATATAGTGAACAATGGTGTTGTAAATACCTAAAGAGTTACATATGCCAAGTAAGCATACATGTAAGTGACTACATGTGGTGTGATAGAACTTCAAGACCCTAGGCATAGTTGTCTATAGTAACATGAAAGCAAATAAGTAGAACCTGTCAAAGTCTAGAACTCTTGATTAGTTTGATTCCATAATAACCCAATGGAAAAAATGCTAAGCAAGTGCATATTGATTATCTGGAAGGCAGGCTACACGAATAAACAAGGTATGCAAAGGGGCGAAATGGATCGCTGGGTCCTACCACCTTGGTGAAAACTTGCTGGGACCCGAGGGTTATATTATGCCTCTTGCAAAAGCTTCAGCAGATACCATTGGGGAACAGGCTTTGACCACATAGGTGATCTCTTTTGCCTTCAGATTAAGTCAAAGTACATCACTGGAACAGAACAATACATACACAGAGAGCAAACTTGAACTAATATAAACTTCTTCTTACGATTAATTTTCTCACTTTTATCATATTGTAGCGACAATGCCTGACATGCGGTCACATGCTGTTCCAATTAGTAATTCCTTGTTTCCAAACACATCCTTCGTTGTCTTTGTAGACAACGGGTCTGTCCACACTAAGTCTGCTTGGACATGTCAAAATGGCAATCTGGTGCTCCCCAGAGGGACATTTTAGTCACAAAAGGAAACCTGTTCTGGACAATCTCCTCTAAAACCCCCATTTCTGCATGGACTTCCTGTGACTTTACAGCCTCGTGACATTCCACACACACACACACACACACACACTCGTGGACTTTCAACCAGAAACCCACCACGAGATGCAACTGAAGCACATTTCCATATATGGACTTCCACATAGTAAAATTTCATTTTACCATTCATTACAAATTTATAATAGAGGTGTGACTTGCTAGAGTAAAATCTTTAATTCTGAAGGTTCATGAAAGAAGTTCCTCAATAGTGTCTTGTGGTAACCCTACCTCAGACCATAAAACTTTACAACCCAGGAAAACTAACATTCCAGCGTGTCACGTCCCAAACGCACCACACACACACGTCCAGATTTTCCATTGACTTACCCACATAGGACATTACCAAAATGTTGATATGTATTCCTATGTCTCTCAAGTGTCTTCACATGCCATAACGGAAATACTGACCATTTCATTGTGTGTTTAATCAAACTTTATTTGTGTGTAATTATGCATATAAATGTAACGTTATGTTTCCCAAATCTTTACCTGTCATAATGGATATCTATGTAATCCTCTCCATCTCACGGAGACGAATCTTGACTGCAAAGTACAATAATATGCATTTGTTCCAGGAAATATCATATTTCTAAGTATGAAACCTTTCCCTCATAAGACATATGGTAAGAGGGGGCGTGTTTTTCTTCACACAAAGAAGACGTCTTCCCACTACAGATCAGAAGTTTTGATTCGCTCTGTCACAAAACAAGGCGTAAACAGATTGTCTGTTAAAAGGAAGAGACCCCCACTCTTCACTCTCTTCTCTCATCGACCCCGCTGATCTCTCCTCTTCTCTTCTCCGGTCGCTCTCATCCCTGACCTCTCACCCTTCCTCCCCTCCCCGGCGCAGCGCTTCTCCAAGGATCATCTGAAGAAGGCCTTAGTCTTCTCTATCGAGCGAGCACATGTCCGAGTCGTAGCTGCGTCCCTTGCAACAAAGACTCTAAACCTCTCCCATCCCGGGAGATGAATCTGATTTTCCGGTAACACTACATTCAGTGAGCCTTTTCGAACTTCGCGGCACTGGAAGACCCAGCGGAAAACAGGACACCACCCTCGCTTCCTGCCTCAGCATCACTCGAAAGAGCACAGAATTCTGCAAGTACATTGTCTGATATAAGCTGTTTTCCCGGTGTCTCGTAAACTTAGGTTTCTGTATGTAATAATTACTAGCTCTTCCTCTTCTCTTTTCTTTCTTTCTTTCTTTCATTTCATTCTGATCACTTATGTTATTGTTTGGTTATATGTTGTTTGTTTATTGTTTGCATTTTTACGTACGTTTATATTCGTAGCTCATATAATCTCTAGTTTTGCATTTATTAAAATTCATAAATACCTTTCACTGCCTCTGTGTTTGGAAATCCACCTTATAAGTCAATGAAACTTTAAAAGATCCAACTATAAGCTACAAAGCTCGAAATATAGACTACTTGAGTAGTTTTAATTAATAAACTCAGGAAGTTTGATGTCCGTGGCCAGGACATGAAACTCTCTTGAAGTTTGTGAATACCTCTTCTTGACTGTAATGATTTTACATTTATTTCGCTGGACGAATTAAATGTTGGTCAGACAGTTATAGAACAAGGTAATCTCGATAATTGATAAAATAAATGTACATGCGACTTATGAATTATGACCATGAGTCATAAATATTAATATTCCCAAGATTCCCCATATTCTTGAGCTAATTCATTTTTACCCAGAGTCGTAATCGCTACAATATAGTGACCAGTGGTGTTGTAAATACCTAAAGAGTTACATATGCCAAGTAAGCATACATGTAAGTGACTACATGTGGTGTGTTAGAACTTCAAGACCCTAGGCATAGTTGTATGTAGTAACATGAAAGCATATAAGAAGAACCTGTCAAAGTCTATAACTCTTGATTAGTTTGATTCCATAATAACCCAATGGAAAAAATGCTAAGCAAGTGCATATTGATTATCTGGAGGGCTGGCTACACGAATAAACAAGGTAGGCAAAGGCGCGAAATGGATCGCTGGGTCCTACCACCTTGGTGAAAACTTGCTGGGACCCGAGGGTTATATATGCCTCTTGCAAAAGCTTCTGCAGATACCATTGGGGAACAGGCTTTGACCCCATAGGTGATATCTTTTCCCTTCAGATTTAGTCAAAGAACATCACTGGAACAGAACCATACATACACAGAGAGCAAACTTTAACTAATATAAACTTCTTACGATTAATTTTCTCACTGTTATCATACAGTGAACAATGGTGTTGTAAATACCTAAAGAATTACATATGCCAAGTAAGCATACATGTAAGTGACTACATGTGGTGTGATATAACTTCAAAACCCTAGGCATAGTTGTCTATAGTAACATGAAAGCAAATAAGAAGAACCTGTCAAAGTCTAGAAATCTTGATTCGTTTGATTCCGTAAAAACCCAATGGAAGAAATGCTAAGCAAGTGCATATTGATTATCTGGAAGGCAGGCTACACGAATAAACAAGGTATGCAAAGGGGCAAAATGGATCGCTGGGTCCTACCACCTTGGTGAAAATTTGCTGGGACCCGAGGGTTATAAATGCCTCTTGCAAAAGCTTCAGCAGATACCATTGGGGAACAGGCTTTGACCCCATAGGTGATATCTTTTCCCTTCAGATGTAGTCAAAGAACATCACTGGAACAGAACAATACATACACAGAGAGCAAACTTGAACTAATATAAACTTCTTCTTACGATTAATTTTCTCATTTTTATCATATAGTGAACAATGGTGTTGTAAATACCTAAAGAGTTACATATGCCAAGTAAGCATACATGTAAGTGACTACATGAGTGTAGTACATGCACTTCATGCAGCATATGAAATAGAGCGGCGCGGCCGGTCTATAAACATATAACAGTACAAACAGTAGGGCCGGCAGAGCGAGCCCATACAGTACATAAGCACTCATAAGGGTAGGAGAAAACGACATAGTCGGTCTCACATGAAGAGAAAAATTCCCGCGCGGCAGAGAATAATACGGGTGGCCAGCAGCGCGGGCCAGCACCGATAACAGCGCGTAACGGGAAATAGGAAACAGAACGGATCAGCCGGTCTGAGTCAAACACTTCACCCTGAGTAGTTACCAGAATAGCGCCAGCATATGAACGTAGTCTGCACACGAGAGCTGGGCAGAGCATACATGTCACTTATACTGACAATATTTTTGCCTGTAGGGCAGGAACTTCCAGGTTATAAAACCTCACGAATATTGACGGGGAGGCCCAGCCCGCCGCCATACAAATGTCGTGGATAGAAATTCCGCTGGACCAGGCCCACGACGAGGCCATGCCTCTAGTGGAATGGGCTCTGATGCCCAGAGGGCACTGCAGGTGTTTGGAGGCATAAGCTGCTGCTATCGCATCCACTATCCACCTGGACAAGCTCTGCTTCGAGGCAGCAAGACCTTTGGTGCGTCCGCAGAAGGAAACAAAGAGCTGCTCTGAACACCTGAAAGCGGCGGAGCGCGTGATGTAAACTCTCAGCGCCCGGACAGGGCATAGGAGGTTATCACTGTCCCCACTATCGGATGCTGGCAGAGACGAGAGGGAAATAACTTGTGCCCTAAACGGGGTTCCAATCGCTTTGGGGATGTAACCGTGCCTCGGTCTGAGAATGACTTTCGAGTCATTCGGCCCGAACTCGAGACATGCAGGGCTAACAGATAGCGCGTGCAAATCACCCACTCGTTTGACTGAAGACAGAGCTATCAGAAAAACGGTTTTAAGCGACAGATACTTTAGATCCGCGGATTCAAGCGGTTCAAAGGGAAAAGCCTTTAGGGCCGCCAGGACCAAGGACAGATCCCACGAGGGAACCGAGGGGGGCCGCGTGGGATTCATCCGTCTAGCTCCTCTGAGGAAGCTGATAATGAGCTCATTCCTTCCCATTGCCCGGCCGCGCGTCGTCTCAGCGAACGCTGCAATAGCGGCCACATATACTTTGAGCGTGGAAGGGGATCTGCCCTTTTCCAACAGCTCTTGTAAGAAGGAGAGCACCCTAGGGACCCCGCATGCGCGCGGATCCAAGTTTTTAGTAGCGCACCATTTAGAAAACACCGACCATTTAGACGCGTAGAGCCGTCTAGTGGAGGGGGCTCTCGACTGTGTGATCGTGTTCACGACCCCTTCTGACAGGTCAACGGGTATCCGTTGATTACCCATGCATGCAGCGACCAGCGCTCTGGATGGGGATGCCAGATCGATCCAGCGGCTTGGGAGAGGAGATCCTCTCTCACCGGGATCGGCCATGGGGGTGAGTGCGACAGCCTCACTAGCTCTGGGTACCAAGTTTGGTTTTCCCATCGCGGGGCTATAAGCAGCACTGAGTGGTGCGTTTCTCTGATCCTCGAAATGACCTGTGGCAACAAGGAGATCGGAGGAAAAACATACAGCGGGAGGCTGGGCCATGTCTGGGACAGCGCGTCCTCGCTCTTCGAATAAAACTTCGGGCATTGAGCATTGTCTTTCGACGCAAAGAGGTCGATTTCCGCTCTGCCGAATAGGCGCCAGAGAAACTGGACTGTCTGGGGGTGCAGAGACCATTCTCCCGGGGGAATGTTGTCCCTGGACAGTCTGTCTGGACCGACATTCAGGTGGTCCGGCACGTGCACGGCTCTCAGCGAGCGCATCGAGTGGTAAGCCCACACGAGAAGGCGTTCTGTCAGCCTGCACAGATTCCTGGATCTGACACCGCCCTGTCGGTTCACATAGGATACCACGGACATGTTGTCCGAGCGGAATAGCACATGGTGATCCCGTATGAATGGGAGGAAGCGCCTGAGCGCGTTCTCGACCGCCATCATCTCCAAACAGTTTATGTGGAGGCATTTTTCCCGGTCTGACCATAGGCCCAAAGCCGGTTTGCCCTCGAACAGAGCGCCCCAGCCTGAGGTGGAAGCGTCCGTCGAGATAACTTTGTGGTGTGAGATAGCTCCCATTGTCACTCCCCGCTGGTACCAGTCGGCCGCTAACCAGGGCTTCAGAGCTGAAACGCAGCTCTGAGACACTCTGATGCGAACACCGCCGGAAGCCCATGCTCTGTGAGGCACTCGGGCATTCAGCCAGCGTTGTAGCGGGCGCATTCGTAAAAGACCCAGCCGAAGCACTGCTGCGGCTGAGGCCATACAACCCAGTAACCTCTGAAATGTTTTGAGAGGTACGGTGCTGCCCGGCCGGAGGGACGCGGCCAGGCGTCGAATGCAGCGCGCGCGCTGTGTCGACAGGCGGGCCGTGTACTGATATACCTGACCGTCGAAGGCGAATCTCAAGAATGGCCTGTGACGGGGTATTATCTGGATCTGAAAGTACACGTCTTTTAGATCGAGAGATATAAACCAGTCCCTCGGGCGAATTTGCGCGAGAATTTGTCTGGTTGTGAGCATTTTGAACGGTCTTCTCATAAGAGCCTTGTTCAAACGTCTCAGATCCAAAATTGGTCTGAGAGCTCCGTCCTTCTTGGGAACGAGGAAATAACGGCTGTAAAAGCCCGACTCGCTCATGGAAGGGGAAACCGGTTCTATAGCCCTTTTGCACAGAAGTGTAGCTATTTCTGCTCGAAGTAGATGTGCTACTTCCACATTCACTCTGGTCTCGATACGCGCTTGAAAGCGCGGAGGGCGGCGAGCGAACTGCAGAGTATAGCCCTGTTTTACTGTGCTTAGCACCCGTTCTGATGCGCCTGGAATAGCTTCCCACGCTTTTGCGTGTGCAGCCAGGGGCAGAATGGCCTCCGGGCTCCGATCGCCGCGCATCGCGGGCTCGAGAGCTCGAAACGGAGGGGCGGGCACGGCGCGCGCACTCTTGGTGCTTAGATACGGCGGATCGCACGCAGCGATAGCTGGCCGTTTTACACAAAGTGTCCCGGTGGCTTTAGACGGGGAACATATAGTGTGAGGCGCGACGCGCGATGTCGGCGCCGGGGCGAAAATGTTAGTTAGTATGTGTGAGCGCTCGAGGGCGGGCACAGGACTTACATTTCAGGGGCGGGCGCGGCGCGCGCGCTCTTGGTGCTTAGATACGGCGTATCGCACGCAGCGATAGCTGGCCGTTTTACACACAGTGTCCCGGTGGCTTTGGACGGGGAACATATAGTGTGAGGCGCGACGCGCGATGTCGGCGCCGGGGCGAAAATGTTAGTTAGTATGTGTGAGCGCTCGAGGGCGGGCACAGGACTTACATTCAAAACATGACCGGTCGTGCGAGGCCGTGTGACAGAGCGGGCAGTGAGAAGGTGTGGGCACGGAGAAGTGGACACGTGACCTACTTCTAACACTAAAGCGGCTTTTGCCTGCTTCATGAGAGTGGGCTCTGTGAGAGACACGGGATGTATAGTGCTTGTGTACAGGGGTGAGCACAGAAACGTGGGCACATTCACTGTACTAGAAACACATACGGCGTCAGCCGTGCAACCAGACATTATGCTCTTTTGAAATTTCTCTGGGTTGCCGTGAGAACGGCGGATGCGCGCAGGCGAGCGGGTAGATATACCGGCTCGTTGACTGCGAGGTAAACAGCTGCAGTAGCCGTGGCAACGGGGACTGACAGTGCGTGAAGCTTCGACGGTGGTCCAGCCGCAGAGCTGCGGGGCTTAACCGTCTTTTCTTCTCTCGTGTTTAGACGCTCATAAATACTCGAGCACCCTGAGTAGGTGTGGTGCGAGAGGCGGGTTCGCTTTCTGTAAGTAAGAAAGACTGGAAGAGAAGCAAGCAGCATAAATTTTTATCTGCCCCCGAGAGCTGGGATCGAACGCGGATCTCCCGCACGAAAGCGTATGATTCTGCCACTGAGCCACAGGGGCAAACACATTAGCTTTCAGTTAGCGCGAGCATATAAAAAGCGACCTCATGTGTCGCGTCGGCGTTTGTTTGCAGGTGTGCGTGTGTTTAAAACAGGCTCGTTTACTGCAATAGTAATATTTCCAGTCGCCTGAACTTAAGAGGGGACTGAGAAATGTGTGAGAATTGGTGGTTGTCCAGCCATAGCGAGACTAACACACTCTCTTCTCTTTTCGCCGGTGAGTGAGGCGCGCACGCTGAACGCTGCTCGTGACCGTCCGCTTCGTCATCCCTTGAACGGCGCAATCTGCGCGGCCCAACGAGGGAGAGAGCGGGCTTGCTTTCTGTATGTAAGAAAAACTGGCCGCGAGCTCGGAGAAGCGAACAGCATAAATTTTTAACTGCCGCGAGAGCGGGGACCGAACCCGGGTCTCTAGCTTGACAGTCTAGGATTCCGTCACTGAGCCACAGGGGAGAATACAGGGGTTTGCTTGCAGGCGAGCGTCTATTTATAACAGGCTCGTATACTGCAATAGTAACAATTCCAGTCGCCTGAACTTAAGAGGGGACTGAGAAATGTGTGAGAAATGGAGGTTATAGTCCAGGCCACAGCGGGACGAAAACACTCTGTTCCCCTTTCACCGGTGAGTGACGCGCGAGGACGGAGTAGCTTTCTTGTAACGTAAAGAGAGCTCCAAGACCGTCCGCTCCTGCCATCCCTTGTGAGCGGCGCAGTTTGCGCGGCTCGAACAGAGGGAGAGGAAACTCGCTCCGAGACCGTCCGCTCCTGCCATCCCTTGTGAGCGGCTCAGTTTGCGCGGCTCGAACAGAGGGAGAGGAAACTCGCTCCGAGACCGTCCGCTTCTGCCATCCCTTGTGAGCGGCGTAGTTGCACGGCTCGAACAGAGGGAGAGTACGGGTATCTATCACATTCGCCTCATCTCCTGACGCGGCGCCGGCGCAGGCGAGAGCCGGCGGTTGAGCGGCCGGGAGGGAGAGGGCGAGAGAGAGCTCGAGGGAGAGGTTCCGGCGAGCTCCTCAGTCACAACAGTCTCCGGTGGTCGCTGCGAGCGGCGCTTCTTATTGCGCGGCCCGGCAGGGACAGGCGGAGCGACAGCTTGGTCGAAAGCTTCAAGTCGAGCACGCAGGGTCGACATTGAAAGCTCTTCGCACTCAGAGAGTGCGGTGGCGGCGTGCCCGCGGCCCAGGCGGAGAGCGCAGAGAGGTGGCGGTCTCCGTTGCTGAGCGGGGCGCGGCACGAGCCGCAGGAAAAACGAGGCGTTTTTACAAAAACGCCTCGTGCGCCTGTGTGCTCTTTAGAATACACACAGTAACAGTAATAATGTAAAAGATATGTCACCGGATAGCATAGCAGGCACGGATGGCTGAAGGCGGCGAAGACGGCCGGATTCCTCAGGCGCTGTCCTAAGCTTGCTGGTCGCTGGTTTCAACGGCGGCGGCTCTCAAGATCCAGCGATGCGAAGAAAATCAGAATTTTAGCCTGTGAGCACTGAATATATACACGCTGGCCACGACCATTCTGACGGTTAGAAGGGTGTGGAGGGCGCGAAGCGCCCTCATTGGTTGCCGCGTTCAGAGCGCTCACCGATAGGCTTAAGCAGTTGCCGCCGAGCAGCCAATAAGCACGCTTATACAGCCTGCCTAGGTCTGTCGGCTGCTGCACTGCTTTGACAATGAATACAAAATTAAGGATAATTTTTTGGCTTCAGATCTCGAAGAAAGAAGACTTTCCCGATGCGTAAGCTACTTACGCAATACGAGAGAACCTCTCGTAAGAGAACCTTTCATTGACAATGGCAATAAAATCTATTCTGATTCTGATTCATAGCCTACTCATACTGTGTGTGTATATATATATATATATATATATATTTCTCACATAGCACATCCTGTTTTTGATTTAAACATTGTCTAGAATTTATCTTATTTTTTATTCAGTGTACACTAGAGTTGCCTATACAGTTTTATCGGTAGATGCTAAGAGACATTTATTTATATATTACCTGTTTGCAAACTTTTTTTTTTTCTTTGATGGCACATTTTCCTGACCTTTCTGCTTTTTCGTGCTTTACAGCTTTACAGGGGGTATGGCTTATCTAAATGATATGTAAATGAGCCTCTATTGTCACTCCCAGCAGGAGAGAGAGGTGAGAACTGAACAATCTTCAGTGGCAATCTTCAGTATTATGGAATCAAACTAATCAAGAGTTCTAGACTTTGACATGTTCTTCTTATTTGCTTTCATGTTACTATAGACAAATATGCCTAGGGTTTTGAAGTTCTATCACACCACATGTAGTCACTTGTAGTTACTTGGCATATGTAATTCTTTAGGTATTTACAACACCATTGTTCACTACATGATAAAAGTGTGAAAATTAATCGTAAGAAGAAGTTTATATTAGTTCAAGTTTGCTTTGTGTGGATGTATTGTTCTGTTCCAGTGATGTTCTGTGACTAAATCTGAAGGGAAAATATATCATCTATGGGGTCAAAGCCTGTTCCCCAATGGTATCTGCTGAAGCTTTTGCAAGACGCATTTATAATCCTCGGGTCCCAGCAAGTTTTCACCTAGGTGGTAGGACCCAGCGATCCATTTCGCCCCTTTGCTTACCTTGTTTATTCATGTAGCCAGCCCTCCAGATAATCAATATGCACTTGCTTAGCATTTTTTCCATTGGGTTATTATGGAATCAAACTAATCAAGAGTTCTAGACTTTGACAGGTTCTTCTTATTTGCTTTCATGTTACTATAGACAACTATGCCAAGGGTTTTGAAGTTCTATCACACCACATGTAGTCACTTACATGTATGCTTACTTGGCATATGTAACTCTTTAGGTATTTACAACACCACTGGTCATGACATGATAAAAGTGTGAAAATTAATCGTAAGAAGAAGTTTATATTAGTTCAAGTTTGCTCTGTGTGGATGTATTGTTCTGTTCCAGTGATGTTCTGTGACTAAATCTGAAGGGAAAAGATATCACCTATGGGGTCAAAGCCTGTTCCCCAATGGTATCTGCAGAAACTTTTGCAAGAGGCATATATAACCCTCGGGTCCCAGCAAGTTTTCACCAAGGTGGTAGTACCCATCGATCCATTTCGCCCCTTTGCTTACCTTGTTTATTCGTGTAGCCTGCCCTCCAGATAAACAATATGCACTTGCTTAGCATTTTTTCCATTGGGTTATTATGGAATCAAACTAATCAAGAGTTCTACACTTTGACAGGTTCTTCTTATTTGCTTTAATGTTACTATAGACAAAATATGCCTAGGGTTTTGAAGTTCTATCACACCACATGTAGTCACTTACATGTATGCTTACTTGGCATATGTAATTCTTTAGGTATTTACAACACCGTTGTTAACTATATGATAAAAGTGTGAAAATTAATGGAAGAAGTAGTTTATATTAGTTCAAGTTTGCTCTGTGTGGATGTATTGTTCTGTTCCAGTGATGTTCTGTGACTAAATCTGAAGGGAAAAGATATCACCTATGGGGTCAAAGCCTGTTCCCCAATGGTATCTGCTGAAGCTTTTGCAAGAGGCATTTATACCCCTCGGGTCCCAGCAAGTTTTCACCAAGGTGGTAGGACCCAGCGATCCATTTCGCCACTTTGCTTACCTTGTTTATTCGTGTAGCCAGCCCTCCAGATAATCAATATGCACTTGCTTTGTATTTTTTCCATTGGGTTATTATGGAATCAAACTAATCAAGAGTTCTAGACTTTGACAGGTTCTTCTTATTTGCTTTCATGTTACTATAGACAACTATGCCTAGGGTTTTGAAGTTCTATCACACCACATGTAGTCACTTACATGTATGCTTACTTGGCATATGTATTTTTTTAGGTATTTACAACACCAATGTTCACTATATGATAAAAGTGTGAAAATTAATCGTAAGAAGTAGTTTATATTAGTTCAAGTTTGCTCTCTGTGTATGTATTGTTCTGTTCCAGTGATGTTCTTTGACTACATCTGAAGGGAAAAGATATCACCTATGGGGTAAAAGCCTGTTCCCCAATGGTATCTGCAATAGCTTTTGCAAGAGGCATATATAACCCTCGGGTCCCAGCAAGTTTTCACCAAGGTGGTAGTACCCAGCGATCCATTTCGCCCCTTTGCTTACCTTGTTTATTCATGTAGCCTGCCTTCCAGATAATCAATATGCACTTGATTAGCATTTCTTCCATTGGGTTATTACGGAATCAAACTAATCAAGCGTTCTAGACTTTGACAGGTTCTTCTTATTTGCTTTCATGTTACTATAGACAACTATGCCTAGGGTCTTGAAGTTCTATCACACCACATGTAGTCACTTACATGTATGCTTACTTGGCATATGTAACTCTTTAGGTATTTACAACACCACTGGTCACTGTATGATAAAATTGTGAAAATTAATTGTAAGAAGTTTATATTAGTTCAAGTTTGCTCTGTGTAGATGTATTGTTCTGTTCCAGTGATGTTCTTTGACTAAACAACTATGCCGAGGGTTTTGAAGTTCTATCACACCACATGTAGTCACTTACATGTATGTGTAACGGGTACCGTGGCGACGGCACTCGAAAGGGACAGATTATTCTCCTGTAACACACAGGAGAGAAATGAGGAGACGTTCAAGCTCTCTGGAGTAATTTATTCACAATATGTTCATTAAACAAATCTCTGTTTCTCAGAGTCACATTATGCTTCACATATCACATTTTCAATGTCTTCTTAACATTATAATGACTTATGTCCATGTCAATTCACAATCTGCAATAAAATAAACTTCTCAATTTCACATTCATGTTCACTGACTCTGTATTTTTTATATTTCACACTATTCATCAAAAAAGAAATACAAAAACCATAGTAATATACCTCAATTACTTCTCTTAAATGATTAAACATTTCTATTCACAATATTTTACCAGTATCACATTAATACGATGCTGCAAATCACTCTCAGAATTATTAATATACTTCAAATATAACTTTAAACCTTATTTAACACATTAACCATTATCAGTTGACATTCAACACACATATATAGTACATTAAACAATACTTTTAGAGCTTATAGAATACCTTCATGTGCATTTGTATAAGGAAAAATGTATATTTTTAACTGACGCGCTCACAAACGTTACACGTGCGTTTTCAGTAGGCCGCTAATCGGTCGAGCTTTTCTCTCTCGCTTAAATCAAACTCAAAAACAACCTCTGACGAACATCACTTCTCTAAAACAATTCACTTATATTCTAAACACATTTCAGCATGGTTAAATTCAACTTTAAAGTGTTTTTATTAGGGCTGTCAATCGATTAAAAATTTTAATCGCGATTAATCGCATGGTTGTCATGAGTTAACTCGCGATTAATCGCACATTTTTTTTTTTTTTCTAAATGTACCTTAAATGAATACTTTTCAAGTTTGTAATACTCTAATCAACATGGGCATGGATAAATATGGATGCTTTATGCAAATGTATGTTTATTATTGAAACCATAGTCAACATAGAGCATGAAGACGAGACATGTTTCAAAGGTCATATGTTTTTCAAAGAACTTGTTCATGTCTATTAGACACATGTAGAAAGAACAAAGAAATACCAGGTTCCCATTACTTCTCTTTCTTTGCACTGAGCAATTTACTAACACAAACATGTTTAGATTTTTGCATGACAGGGCAGCTCTTCTGAAAATGCTAAAAGTATATTTATTATTTATTATTACATTATAGTTTGTCTCTCTCTGTGCCCATTTTGATGAAGCTAAATTCTCAATAAAACTGTTTTCATTGGTATATTTTACTGTTTCTGTTGTCAAACAACGGAATGAATATGAAATGGTGACTGAAACGCGACCCATTAAGACATAGCTAGCTCTCCCTTCCAAGATGTTAATCTGCACAAAAATCCTGATAATCGAGCCGCCGTCTGATGGAATCAAATACACATAAAATAAAGATAATATCTGTGCTCTGATTTCGGCTATACTTGCATGTAAAATTAGAGAAGCAACATCATATCCGTGTTTAACTGAATTAAAGCGCTGCTCCTCTCTCCAGCGCGAGACGCAGAGAGAGAGCGAGAGAGAGAGAGAGAGGCGCGTGCGCGTGCTGGGAGAGCAGTACCGGCGGTACCGGTAGATTCTCAGACACTAAATAAGGTTTGGGCGCTTTGTTGAAGGGAAAAAATCGCTAAAGGGGTCTGCAATGTCGCTAAGTTGGCAACACTGTGTATCTCCATTTCTCCAGCTAGGTCAAACAGAAAATACGCGCTGCGTTAATCGAGCGTTAAAAAAAATTAGTGCCGTTAATATGATTTTGCGTTAACGCGTTATTAACGCGCTAACTTTGACAGCCCTAGTTTTTATACATTTACCCACCTGTAACACACAGGAGAGAAACGAGGAGACAGTGTCACGTTCAAGCTCTCTGGAGTAATGAAAAACTCACGACTCGCACAGCTTAACACCCATCGCTCGACTCTGCCCCTAAAGGTCAGGAGTAGCATTGCACACTTCTCTTTTTTTTTACAAGGAATCACATTAAAATAAAACCCTTCCAAATGTTTCTTTTTCCAAAATAACACAATAACATATTCAAAATGAAACCAATAATTTTGAATATACCTTATGTACAATTAATATACTTGTGTGATCGTCACACACTTCCCAGCAGAAAGAAATGGGTCCCACCATTTTCTTCTCTACTTATCTAACTCAAAGCCTCTTTTAACAAGCAACCGGAACTGGCAATATATATGGTGTTGCTGGTACCGTATAAGGCATGTATGTAAATAGGGGGTAAAGGGTAGAATAAGGGTTAAGTGGACATGTTGGGGTTGAATAAGGCATAAATGGGTGCAAAGGTTGAGTAGTCTGAGGTACAGGGTAAACAGGTGACTGTAAGTGTGTGTTTGTCACATTAACTGTAGCCTGTGTTGTCTGTGTAGGCTGACCAAAGTTCTCATGTGAAAATCTGTTTAGGTCGTCGCTCCCGACTTGACCTTCTGACCTGGGTCTGGTTATCTGGCACTGCACTGACTGGAAACTGTTCCTCTTGACTGAACTCTGGATCCTCATCATATCCATCTCGTTCCTCAGGTCCCGCAACAACAAACTGATCTTCATCTTCTCCGGGTTCCTCTATCTCTATGGTTCCCTCAGGTAACAAATCCGTTTCAGGTAAGTGGTGCATCCTAAATTCCTCCTCTTCTTCAGCAGGTATTGGAGTTGGCTGGCTCAGAGAGGTTACTGGTCGTTGTGGTGGGGCTACCACGGGTATCTCCTTTATTTTTTCTACTGGTACCCTCAACCAATAACGAGGACCACCTGAGTCATCTCCAGAATCTGAATCTGAACCTGATACTTCCTGTAGACTTGCACGTTCTGAGACATTGGGGCGTCGAGTCTGGTGTTTCCTTTTCTGTGTTCTCTTTTCAGGAGCATCTTGGCATGGAAGAGCTTCAACCGGAAGGTCATTTGCTAATAACAACAGATTACAGTGTAATGTCCTTGTCTTTCTCTTGTCTCCAAACTCAGGGTAGACTACGTATACTGGGTTATCCGCGAACTGTTCTTTCACAACGTAGATCGATTTCTCCCAATATGACCGTAGTTTTCCTGGTCCACCACGCTCACTAAGGTTCCTGACCAAGACTCTATCGCCAGACTGTAGTACCACTCCCCTTGCTTTCTTATCGTAAAGCACTTTGCCCTTGGCACTGGCCTGTTTACTACTCTCGTTAGCAATTCGATAAGCCTCCGACATCTGCTTTGCCCACTTCTTCGCATATCCCTTTGGCGAGTCAGGCTCTGTTTCTCCAACCAACCCAAACAGTAAGTCAACGGGAAGGCGAGGATGACGACCATAAAGAAGGAAGAAAGGTGAGTAGCCTGTCGACTCGTGCCGAGTACAGTTATACGCATGAATGACTTGTGGAATTTGATCTTTCCATCGTTCCTTTTCTTTCTCTGGCAACGTTCTTAGCATCTGGAGTATCGTCCGATTAAACCGTTCCTCCGGGTTCCCCTGGGGATGGTATGGTGATGTTATCGAATGACGAATACATGACAACTGTTGCAACATACGAAAGAGCTCGTTCTCAAATTCACGGCCTTGGTCGTGGTGTAACTTTGATGGATATCCAAAGCGGAGGACGATATCATTAAAGATGCGCTCAGCTGCCGTTTTCCCACTCTTGTTCTTTGTCGGATACGCTTGGGCGAATCTTGTAAAATGATCGACGACCACAAGGATATATTCGTAACCCCCACGGCTGGTCTCTAGGTGTAGATAGTCGATACACACCAACTCCAGTGGCGAGCTTGATGTGATACTACCCATTGGGGCGTGAACATGAGTAACTGGCTTCTTCGATTTTATGCATGGACATTTCCTCGTGATATGTTCTTCGATCTCTCTAGCCATGAAGGGCCAATAAAATCTCTCTCTGGCAAGATTGAGGACTCTTTCTGTGCCGACATGGGCCATTTCATTATGGAGTTTCTTCAAGACAATGTCTTTGTACTTAGCAGGGAGCACCAACTGCCTTCTTTCATTAGCACGCCTGTACAAGAGACCATTCTCCAAAACTAACTTTCCCCATTCATGAAATAGTCTTCTAGTGGCTCCACTAGCCGCTTTCTGTATCTCGTCAGTTAACCCTCTGAGGTCTGAGCTGTTTTCTGGGCCCTGGAGGTGTTCTGACATGCTCTGACATTTCTGGTTATTTCTGTTACTTGTGACATTTTCATGGCTAAAGTCTAATTACACTGTATTCAGCACAAACTCTGCTACAATAATATATCAGCAGCATGTATGTAAAAGTTTGTAGTTTTGAGATAATGACATTTATGCATAGTTTGTGAAAATACAAAAAAAATTCTCACTGAAATAAGGCAATGAAACCCATATTGATTATTTTTTCACAAGACTTTTGAAAATTGTATGACGTAGCCTAGAATATTTGCTGCAAAACTATGTGAAAATCACCCTGACTGCTCATTCAGATAAGACAATATATTGATTTAAAAATGTTATGACGTGTTTTGTGTTAGAAAGCTTTATGCGGGAGCTCATTAATATGTAAGCTTTTCTCACCTGAGAAAGACAAAGAACCTCCCCTAACGGCCCTATTAGGAGCTATCAGGCCCTTTCATTCTGAGCAACCTTGCACAATACTGTAAATGAGGAGATTTAAAAAAGAATGGCTTTTAAATTGTTTGGATTTATTTACAACACAACATAATCCAAAGATACACAACAAATGCCAAAAAAGCACTTCAAAGACAGAGACCTTTGTGCCATTCCTAAAAACATTGTACATACCTTTCATTTCCAAGATTTTCACTTTACCGTGTTCACGTACAGAGACTCATGTGAATGTTGAAGTCCTCAGTGGCATCTGGGCCCTGAAAAAAAAAAGTGAACATACTGATATCAAGAGAAAGCCCTGCACGATTTTGGAAATAAATATTAGATTTTTCTGGTTAAAATTGCTTTTTAAAATTCCTTTTTAAAATTCCTTTTTAAAATTCACAGAATACACACACACACACACACACACACACACACACACACACACACACACACACACACACACAAATGTTTCCAACAATATATAATATAATGAACACCAGGTTTGTTGTGCCTTGTAGGCATAAGGTATATGCGCAGTGCCGGATAAAATAATAATAACAATAAATAACCTATAGCAGTATAAATCTTCCAAAAGATTTCAGTAACAACTAAGCTAGAGAAAAATATATTGATTATCATGTTACTTCAAATGTTTCCATCCGTTATGATGATATGAAATGAGATAATAATAAAAACATGAAGCCGTTTGGTGCGTTTTGCTTTCATCCAAAATATGATACAGTACATTCAAACGCGATCGCGCAGCAAAATATTAAACATTCAAACGCGATCGCTATCAAAAATATGATACATTCAAACGCGATCGCTATCAAAAATATGATACATTCAAACGCGATCACTATCAAAATACAATATTATAATATTGTAATATTATAATATTCCCCATATATCTAGCAACAGTTCAACTGCAACGTGACATTTATGCAACAATAGCAAACTAATATGTAAGAATTTCTTACCTTACATCTTTCTTGTCTTCAAATCGCGTTCTTCTTCTTCTGAGGTAGCCTAAATCCAATGTAAGCTCAGGCACGTCTTTCAAACTCGACGAAAAGTGAAGTGAAGTGTTTTGTTGTTGAGGTAATGAGCGAGTCCGCGTTCCATGTGGAGATTTGCATGTGAATATCTTTTGCGCGAGTGGGCGTGGCCAAATTAACTGTAATGAGGAAGCGTTTGAGAAGCTGGACATCTTGTTGGTTTTATACAAATTACTTAAACAGAGAATATTTGTTTTCGTTTTGAATCCGATCATTTAAAAGTACACACTTAAATGTTTATAAAGGTATATGGCTCATAAATGTGTGACAAGTATTCGCTGAGTTTTGTTTCAGTTTATAGACGTGCTCAAGAAAAAAAAGTTCACCACGACAGAGAGGCAGAACGCACACCCTGTTTATTTTCTTTATTTTACAAAAGCGGACACATACAAAAGGAGAAATATCACAGATTTTTTTTATATTTCTTTTTTCTGTATGACTGAGTAATTTAAGTTTATAGTGCTACAATGTGGAGAAAATCCAGCAAAACGCGCCCGCGCGTTTGTCGACCTCAGAGGGTTAAAGGTGTACCCGCCTCTTTTAACTTGATTATTTCACCGATGGCTTCATCTGCATGTTGTGCCTCCACGGTCAGGGTATATTCTGGCAAACCGTTTGACAATCACGTCTAGCAATCGGCAAAGCAAACTGTGGCACACGCCATTTACCAACAAGCGATGGGTAATTCGCAAAGCACAATGTTATTTTCTGTTTCCCCAGCACGATACCATAGAACGGCATAAAGTAAGAGGTTTGAGAAGTAAGAGGCGGGGCACCAGTTAAAAAATTTCAAAGTTAAAGTTCACGCAAACAGGTATTAATAGACAAGGTCTATATTTTAATAGTCAAATATTGATTGTTTATAGCTGAATTAGTAGAACGCAATTATATTTGGAACATAGATAGAATATAGCCTATGGGAGTGCGGGGCACAACCTAACGCGGGGCTAGTTGTAACACGCTTGTTTTAAATACTTCCGCACATGCTTGGATGACGAAACTTTGTGTATATATATATATATTTTTTTTTTTGGAAGATATCCATTGACATTTATTAAACCATAGCAAAAGTAAATTTCTTACTTAAATTAATTTTTCATCTCTATTTTTTGTGTTTATTTAAAATTAGACAAATCTGATATTATTTTAATCTCTAAGATGTTATTTAACAGTTGAGATAGTTGTTTAATGCTTCGCTAACTAGCAGAAGACACTAGCCGGGTTTAAATCCCAGTTGTGCAGGCGGGGGCATGTTGTCACTCTGCGTTACAATGTGCCCCTATTAGAAATATGGTATTATATTCTATACTTTTATTAATTTTATTGAGAAAACATGAGAAAAAGGTGATAACTGACTGAGAGTCAATGTTCAGAAATTACTAATTATTTATTTGTTTTGAACTATGTTGTATAGCTGTGTTTTCATGTGTTCGTAGTCAAAAGTCAAAAATGAGTTTATATTTAATTATTAAAAATTGTCATTATGAAAACGTTTTTTAATTTATTTTATTTAGAAAATATTTTAGTTTGTTTTGTATATATTTTTTATTAGATCAGATAACATTTTAAGCTGTCATATGGTCACATGTTACAATGTGCCCCACACATGTTACAATGTACCCTACCTATGGGGCATGTCACATTTCACTTCCATTCTTTCGGGGTATATCAAGAAAAAAGTATATACTGTATTAATAAAACAAAAACACATAATTGTAGAAGACATGTGGTAAATTAATGTGGGAAAAAAAATACTCTGAACCATGATTTACACAAACTGAGAAAGTCAAAAAGCGTTACTTTGTGCCCCGCTCTCCCCTATAATCCAATAAAGAATCCAACGATATAAGATATTGGCATGAGCAACCCCATTCTTATGTAAAATATCTTAATAAAATATCAAATTTAATATCTAAGTTCATACCTCCATTTTGTAATATAATTGTAAAGTCCGTTAACACAGATTTTAGCCTAATAGTGGTTCTCAAACTGGTGGCCATGCTGTAAAGCTTCCAGATGGTACAGGGTAGCCTAGCCACACTTAAGACGTTTTATGAACTATAGAAATTTTCAGAAATTCAGTGTAGCCAATCATCAGAGAAATAAGACTTCCAACCAACATAATTTATTAAATCATTGCATAACGCATTCTAGGCTATTATTTCATGTAGGCTATGTATGGTAAGTTTTAAATGGTTTTGTGTCATTCATTTTCTGTGGAAAAAAATCATCTAAAGCTTGATCGTTTAATACTGAGGCTATAGGCCTACATTAGATGCGCGGATCATATTAAACGTCACCCGAATCGGCTGCTTCTAATTAATAATGCACCGCCACCCACCCGCAACATAATTTTCTCTCTCATAATTTATAGATATCCGCACCCGATCGCCACATTACAATTATTTTAAGGCCGGTTTCATACAGCACGCCTGAGTGGCGCGTCGGAAAGAGCGTTTGCTGCGCGTGCGTGCCCATTGTGCTTTCACACCGGCTGCAAACAAACTCTTGGTGACGGCACCGATGATTTTAAAACCTGACACATAGGCCCTACGACTGTGACATTAAAAATCCAATTATTTATTTATCTACCCCCGCATTGTGTGTTCATGTTTTAATCTGCGTGTAATGTATATAAAAATGGTTTCAAATATTAACAGTCACATATAGCTATCTGCATAACCTAAAGATCGACATAATATCTGTTTTAGTAAAAAATATATATTTCTTTATTTATTTTCACATTTTAGCACTGCGCGGTTTTTATTCCCATTTTACGCACAAAACCCAATGGCCATGCAGGGCTTGTGTTCTATTTGGTAGCCTATTATGGTCTTATTTGTCACGGTGGTTTTGCTTTAAAATAAAGATGTTCTCTGATGTTTTACTGAAATAGCCTACAGTGAATTAGGCCTACACCATGTGTAAAATCCCGATGTTGTGTTTATTCACAGATCCTAATGGAAAAACGAAGAAGCATGAAGTAAAATTACGAAGCCATGCATAGCATGCGGAAAATATATTGTCTATATCAGACTTTGACATGCCAGTAATTTCATGCAGTCATGCTCATTGCTCACTAAAAGTGGCACTGATATATCGGGTAAATTAATTTAATATAACTAGGCTAACTCTCAAACAGTGTATCATTTATCAGCAACATATTTCGTGATATCGTCTAGCCATAAAGCTTACAATATGACTTTTTTGTAAAACTTTTAAACGAAAACGATGTGAATTGAGCTCTAGGCTATACGAATACATTTTTACAGTAACTTCATCTAACTTGATTCGTAAGTTCATCAAAACATTATCCAATTGATTGTTACTGAAATCGTTATCACTTAATATTTCTGTAGTAGGCTAGCCTACGGCCAAACAGCGTGATAGATCATTCATAAACTCGTACCAGACGTGTAGCCTACATGCGTAGGATTGCTGTAGGCTATTAACCAATAAAATCGGTTGTGTATAATTGTAGGCTATATAGCCTATAACTAATTCAGCTATAAACAATCAATATTTGACTAAACCTGGTCTATTAATAGGCTACCAGTTTGCGTGAACTTTAACTTTGAAATTTTTTAACTGGTGCCCCGCCTCTTACTTCTCAAACCTCTTACTTTATGCCGTTCTATGGTATCGTGCTGGGGAAACAGAAAATAACATTGTGCTTTGCGAATTACCCATCGCTTGTTGGTAAATGGCGTGTGCCACAGTTTGCTTTGCCGATTGCTAGACGTGATTGGCAAACGGTTTGCCAGAATATACCCTGACCCTCCACAAGCTCATCGTGGCTGATTGCAGTCAAGTGATCAAATGAGGGGGATGAGTCGGCTTGGGAAGAGATGTTGAGAGCCGCCACCCACGGTTCATCTTTCAGTTTGGCTACTTTACTTCCATCCCATATCGCACGAACCACGTCTTCGGTACACTCTTTGGTACAGGACTCAGCATAGGCCTCAATGTTTAAAGGAAGACGCGACAGCGTATCGGCATCAATGTTAGCCTTTCCTGGTCTGTACTTTATGTCAAATCTGAAATTGGAGAGTTCTCCTACCCACCGATGGCCTACTGCATTTAGCTTGGCTGTAGTCATAACGTAGGTCAGGGGATTGTTGTCGGTGAATATTGTGAAATGGGGTGCGTAGAATAAGTAATCCCTAAACTTTTCACACACGGCCCACTTCAAGGCTAGGAACTCTAGCTTTCCACTATGCAGGTGGTAGTTTCACTCAGCTGCAGTCAAAGTCCTAGACCCGTACCCAATGACTCTTAACTTGCCATTCTGATATTGATAAAGAATCGTGCCGAGCCCCTGGTCTGAAGCATCGGTATGTAATACAAAGGGTGAGTCGAAGTTGGGGTATGCTAGCACGGGAGGGCTAACAAGGAGAGATACAAGTCGGTCAAGGGCTTTCTGATGCTCGGTGGCCCACTCCACAGGTGTTCTGGATGGTAGTTGTGGACCTTTACTTTTTCCACGTGCTACAGCTGCTTGTCCTGGCTTGACTTGTAGTAGCTCATAGATGGGCTTTGCTATCCTTGAGAAGTCCTGAATGTAGCCGGTGAGCTTTCTTACATCTCCCACTGTCTGTGGTGTCCTGCTGGCTAACGACCGCACTGCATCCAGGACTTTGGGATCAATTCTCACTCCCTGAGCTGACACAAGACGACCCACATATCTTACTTCTCGTCGGAATAACTCACATTTTTCAGGTCTCAGTTTCACTCCATGTCGCTGAAGAGCTTGGAGTACTTTACGGACCCCTTCCACGTGCTCATCAAAGGTTTTTGCATAGCAGAGCACGTCGTCAAGGTACGGAAGACAGCAATCATCTCTCAAGGAACTCAACATCTCTTCCATACTCCTCTGGAAAGCTGCTGGAGCATTGGAGAGGCCAAAAGGGATACGCACCCATTCATATAGCCCCCAGGGGGTAATGAAAGCAGTGAGGTGCTGGGAGTCCTTGGCGATAAAGCCCTGATGATAAGCCTTTCCTTGGTCGAGGATGCTGAACCAGGAATAACCACCGAGGCTATCAGTCAGGTCTTGTATCCTAGGTAGGCGATGTCGATCAGGGATGGTCTTCTGATTCAAGAGACGATAATCGATACAGAGGCGGAGTGTACCGTCTTTCTTTCGGACGCAGACCACTGGAGCAGCATAAGAGGACTTTGACTTCACAATCCAACCTATCATGAGCAGATCTTGTACATACTCCTTCACCTCTTTGAACAGTGGTTTGGGCACCGAAGAGTAAGCTCTCTGCACTGGAATCTCGTCTTTGACTGAGATAGACATCTGTAGACTAGGAATACATCCAATATCATGACTGTCTTGTGCAAAAGCAGCCGATTCCTCCCACAGCATTTTCTCGACTTTCTCTTGTTCCTCATCACTAAGGTGGCTGAGGTCCACACGGGGCTGCCATAAAGCTGGAACACTCTGTTTAACTGGGGCTGTTGCTGCTTTAACGACTGTTACTCTGGGCCTGGGGCTCTCTAATGGATTGTTCTCAATCACTCTAGCCACCGTCTGGACGCTACCAAGGGCTGTCTTCCTTGGTATTGTAATAGGATGCTTCGTGTTATTTCTCACTGGTATTATGACATAAGGTCTCTTTGCGGTCTGTAGGTCTAGTAAGCCCTCCTCAATCTCAAGCTCGGTGAGATGGCCACTGTTCTCGTTAGGTTCAAACAAGATAAGAGGGTCTGACTGGTCTACAGCGGATGGGACCTGACACTTCACCCAGGCTACTTGTCCGGCTGGGACTGTAGTCTCATAATTACCAGTTTTTATCAATCTCTGATACATGGAGGGTTTGTCAGTCTGAATGAAGCTCATCAGCAGCTCAACTTTCTCAGCAGGAACCGATATTGCGTCAGATAGAAGCGTGGTAAGTGCTTGAACAAGTTATTTTGTTCGATTCTGAATATCTTCCTCTAGGACATTAAATCCAAGTAGTGGCTGTGCAAGCGGAATGCTACAGATGAGAAAAGGCACCATGATCGACTGGCTAAGCGCACCATTTCCACTGAAACTGACTGCAATAAGGACCCAGCCATCAAAAGGGAGGATTTCTCCATTCACCGCGTGCACTTCCAGCTCTTCTCTCTCATCAAAGATTTCACTAAGCGGCCTAATGGGTGTGTTTGGTAGATACTTCTCTTTCCAGCTTTTATCTATCATGCTCACCTGGGCTCCAGTGTCCAGTAAGGCATTGACTGTCAACCCATTGAGGTCACATCGTGCAAGGGCTTTGGCTCCTATGAACTTGGCCAGACGTCTACTGGTTTGAGTAGGTAAAGAGAGAGAAAGTTGGTTATTGACTTGTTCATTGTTTTCTTTTGGTCTCTGATTAACTGAACTTGTCTCTGTACGACTCTCAGAGCTCCGTACGCTACCCTCAGCACTGTGGGACTGAACGTAAAGCCCGGTCACTGCTTGTCCCGTGGAAGAAACCGGCTCCAGTTTTCCGGACGCTTGGGTTTTTTCAAACAGCCTACTGCTCTGTGACCGTCCTCACCACAGTAGAAACAATGAGTGCAACCTGGGCGGTTCTGTTTGACGCAATTAGCACAGCTATTTGGTCTGGTTTTCCTTTGATCCACTTTAACTTGGCAATGATGGCAACATTCTGGGTTTTGAATCTGCTGGGGTCTTTGCAGTAGTTCAACCTTATTCATTAACTCCTCTACTTTCTCAGTTAGCTGCTGGAGTACATCAGTCTTTGACTGTTTGTCTGGAACATCTTTCTTTGTACTACTGCCTTGTACTGCTGCCGCTTCAAGCTCTGTGCTATTCACACTTATTTGTTTCTGCTTCACAACCGACCCCAAACGTCTCTGTCTCTCATTCTCAATGTTTGTTATCTTCATCATTTGCTTTAAGATCGTCTCGTCAGACACGCTGCTATCTGAGAGAAATGGTTTCAGTTCTCGACGTATGTCGTTATGCTTATGGCTGAGACCCTGATACACGGCGGGAAGGAAAACGTCTTTAACTGTGTTCGCATTATACTTCACTTCTGTGTCAGCATATTTTGAAGCGAACAGGATCTTTTGTTTGAGGCCTATCACTCGATACAAGAATTGTTGTGGAGTCTCGCCGTCGTTTTGTTTTGTGCACATGAGCTCTTGGAAAAGTTCTGTGTTGCTTTGCCCACCTAAATGGGATTGCAGAAAGCCTTTCAGCTCGTCTATCGTCAAATCGTCTTTGTGTATTAGCATGTCTTTAAAGTTTCCCGGTTTAATGGCTCTGAGAACGCCTCTCAATATTTCAGTCTCGCTGAATCGCTCTTTAACACCCTCATCGATTTGTCTGCATATGCTATTGTAGCTTAAATCTGAGCCCTGGTCGCCGATCTGTCCACCTTGGATCTTGAACTCGCGACGAAGCAGTGAAAGGTCTCAAAGGGGAATTATTCGGTCGGGTCTTCCATGTGGCTGCTGTTCTGGTGTGGGAGTGTTGTCATATTGTTGAGTAGGTTGTAATGGCAGAGGTGTGGGTGTGAGTGAGGAGGTGGGGCTGTTTATGTATTGCATGACTTTATTGCTAAGCTCAGCGTAACTAGAAAGCACTCTCTGTAACTCTGTGTCAGCGTTCTGTGTGCTTTTGACTTCAGTAGGTGTGAGTGGGGGGTTGTTCACGCTAACTGCAGCTGTGTGAGTAATATTCAAACCACTGGCTGTCACGTTAACGGTTGTCAAGTTATCAGTATCTGCCGCTAGTTGACCTACTGTCCTGTTCTCACTCAGTACTGGAATTGACATTATCTCGTTCACATTCTCCCCAACACCTAATTTAGGTTGAGCATAACGAATCTGAATGACATTATTCACAGTATCACTAAGCTCTAACAGCACTGCCATACCTGAATCCTCAGATTCCACCAACATGTCACCGTTCATAAAAGTTAGAATGTACTCAAAACAATTCTTCGCCAAACTGAAGTTTGGATGAGTCCTTCCCTGGCACCGGACCAACTCTCTGGGCTAGTTGGAAAAGTTCATCGGCCGTCAGCATGAGTAGACTTTTCTTGATGCTCCACACCAAGCCTTTTCTCTCACCATCCGCCATGACTGCTTTTCTCTCTTCCCCACCGTCGGTTGCTCGTCTTGGTCACGCTTTCACTCGCCTCTGCTGGTCTGGCTCCACGTGTGCAGAACAATCGTCACCTCACCGGTACTCGTTCTGGTGAAAGCAGGACTTATGCATCACCCAATCTTCCTCTCACTTCAAGCCTGAAGAGACGTCAGTTCCTGGCACATGTCAACTGCTGATTCTGGTCGTGCTTGTAGCCTGCGCATCTACTGTCATTCCCCGTACGGGCCACCAAAAATCTGTAACGGGATAGGGACAGATTATTCTCCTGTAACACACAGGAGAGAAATGAGGAGACAGTGTCACGTTCAAGCTCTCTGGAGTAATTTATTCACAATATGTTAATTAAACAAATCTCTGTTTCTCAGAGTCACATTATGCTTCACATATCACATTTTCAGTGTCTTCTTAACATTATAATGACTTTCAGTGTCCATGTCAATTCACAATCTGCAATAAAATAAACTTCTCAATTTCACATTTATGTTCACTGACTCTGTATTTTTTATATTTCACACTATTCATCAAAAAAGAAATACAAAAAACATAGTAATATACCTCAATTACTTCTCTTAAATGATTAAACATTTCTATTCACAATATTTTACCAGTATCACATTAATACGATGCTGCAAATCACTCTCAGAATTATTAATATACTTCAAATATAACTTTAAACCTTATTTAACACATTAACCATTATCAATTGACATTCAACACACATATAGTGCATTAAACAATACTTATTAACCTTTAGAGCTTATAGAATACCTTCATGTGCATTTGTATAAGGAAAAATGTATATTTTTAACTGATGCGCTCACAAACGTTACATGTGCGTTTTCAGTAGACCGCTATTTGGTCGAGCTTTTCACTCTCGTTTAAATCAAACTCAAAAACAACCTCTGACGAACATCACTTCTCTAAAACAATTCACTTACATTCTAAACACATTTCAGCATGGTTAAATTCAACTTTAAAGTGTTTTTATACATTTACCCACCTGTAACACACAGGACAGAAACGAGGAGACAGTAGCCGTTTCTCAATATGCGTTCTTGTCTGTACTTGTGTTCTTGTGGACTTGTGAAACGTCATCAGTCGCTGCCCTAGTACTGTGCCAATTCAAAGTTCACATCTAGCCAAGTCCAGTTCGAATCCCCGGATGTGTTCTTGATCCGCCCCTTTTACCGAGGATGCATCAAGAGGTGACTTGTGCGGACTTGACAAGCCAGGTATCCCAGAATGCATCTCACACCACCAACCAGCAAGCGTCAATAGCAGAGGAGAAACCCCGCGTAATTTAAAAATACTGCTATAAATGTGTCACGAAATGTAGTTTTAAGAGTATTTCAGGCGAGAATGTAGTTGTTTAAAGCTCAAATCTTTGGTTTATTTATAAAGATAGCGCCTATTTGAAAATTTGATCTGACGTTTTCGGAGTTGTGAGAACCAGGAAATCGGACGCTCGGCGCTCGTACCCCGCCGAGAACAGCCTTTCCTCGGCTTCTGCTGCTGACTTGCCGTTGGCTCAGATGTCTCTAGTCTAGTGGTATAACCTTTTACAGTCTGGGTATAACATGAGATTTAAATCGTCTTGTGTATATCCAACAGGCGATTTATTTATTTTATTTGTCTCATTAATGTATTATTTGTTCCCTGGCAAAACGTTTTAGCTGAGGGCAAAGTGAAGTTATAGCTTTATTTAACGTTAGTCTATTTAACTATGTAGCCTAGAGAGCTGACTTATGTTTGACTGAATCGTTGGCTTTATTATTGTATAGCTTCTTATACCTTTTAGGCTACTTATACTTTTAGAATGGCTATTATTGATCATTAAAACTGACATTTAGCAAAAAAGGTTATGTCATTTTATTTTATATATTTAAAACATATAAAATATTTTATTATAATAGCCTACATGTTGCCTACATTATCTTCACTGTATATACATATATGACACAACCCTGTCTCTTTTTGCTAAATGTTCGTTTTAATGATCAATATTATAATGTTTTTTATTCATCATATTTTTAAAATGAAAACAAAAAGAGTCAGGGTTGTGCTTTATATTTCGTGTTGTTGTAAATATGCAGTGAAGATAATCAATTGCGTTGCCTGAACCTCATTTGTGTGGCCATTATGTTAAAGATCTTTTTTAAATGAAAATGAAAAGAGGCAAAATGGTGGTTTATAACATGTTTTGTTTTATTTATAGCCTATAAAGAGATAACCGGAGTAGCCAGAGCAAGCTGAGTGACGGTATCAAGTACGCCGCTGTTCCATTTGCAGAATTATCGGACTCGCGTCCTCCCGTCCTCGGGAGTTTGTTCTCCTGAGTCGAACTTGTCAATCCGAACTACCAAGGACTCAAGTCCGAACTTTGCGTACTTGGTATTGAGAAACGGCTAGTGTCTCGTTCAAGCTCTCTGGAGTAATGAAAAACTCACGACTCGCACAGCTTAACACCCGTCGCTCGACTCTGCCCCTAACGGTCAGGAGCACACTTATCTTTTTTTTTACAAGGAATGACATTAAAATAAAACCCTTCCGAATGTTTCTTTTTCCAAAATAACACAATAACATATTCAAAATGAAACCAATAATTTTGAATATACCTAAAGTACAATTACAATACTTGTGTGATCGTCACATATGCTTACTTGGCATATGTAACTCTTTAGGTATTTACAACACCACTGGCCACTATATGATAAAAGTGTGAAAATTAATTGTAAGAAGAAGTTTATATTAGTTCAAGTTTGCTCTGTGTGGATGTATTGTTCTGTTCCAGTGATGTTCTTTGACTAAATCTGAAGGGAAAAGATATCACTTATGGGGTCAAAGCCTGTTCCCCAATGGTATCTGCTGCAGCTTTTGCAAGAGGCATATATACCCCTCGGGTCCCAGCAAGTTTTCACCAAGGTGGTAGGACCCAGCGATCCATTTTGCCCCTTTGCATACCTTGTTTATTTGTGTAGCCTGCCCTCCAGATTATCAATATGCACTTGCTTAACATTTCTTCCATTGTGTAATTATGGAATCAAACTAATCAAGATTTCTAGACTTTGACAGGTTCTTCTTATTTGCTTTCATGTTACTATAGACAACTCTGCCTAGGGTCTTGAAGTTCTATCACACCACATGTAGTCACTTACATGTATGCTTACTTGGCATATGTAACTCTTTAGGTATTTACAACACCACTGGCCACTATATGATAAAAGTGTGAAAATTAATCGTAAGAAGAAGTTTATATTAGTTCAAGTTTGCTCTGTGTGGATGTATTGTTCTGTTCCAGTGATGTTCTGTAACTAAATCTGAAGGAAAAAGATACCACCTATGGGGTCAAAGCCTGTTCCCCAGTGGTATCTGCTGAAGCTTTTGCAAGAGGCATATATACCCCTCGGGTCCCAGCAAGTTTTCACCAAGGTGGTAGGCCCCAGCGATCCATTTCGCCCCTTTGCATACCTTGTTTATTCATGTAGCCTGCCTTCCAGATAATCAATATGCACTTGCTTAGCATTTTTTCCATTGGGTTATTATGGAATCAAACTAATCAAGAGTTCTAGACTTTGACAGGTTCTTCTTATTTGCTTTCATGTTACTATAGACAACTATGCCTAGGGTTTTGAAGATATATCACATCACATGTAGTGACTTACATGTATGCTTACTTGGCATATGTAATTCTTTAGGTATTTACAACACCATTGTTCACTGTATGATAAAAGTGAGAAAATTAATCGTAAGAAGAAGTTTATATTAGTTAAAGTTTGCTCTCTGTGTATGTATTGTTCTGTTCCAGTGATGTTCTTTGACTAAATCTGAAGGGAAAAGATATCACCTAAGGGGTCAAAGCCTGTTCCCCAATGGTATCTGCTGAAGCTATTGCAAGAGGCATTTATTACCCTCGGGTCCCAGCAAGTTTTCACCAAGGTGGTAGGACCCAGCGATCCATTTCGCCCCTTTGCTTACCTTGTTTATTCGTGTAGCCAGCCCTCCAGATAATCAATATGCACTTGCTTAGCATTTTTTTCCATTGGGTTATTATGGAATCAAACTAATCAAGAGTTCTAGACTTTGACAGGTTCTTCTTATTTGCTTTCATGTTACTATAGACAACTATGCCTAGGGTCTTGAAGTTCTATCACACCACATGTAGTCACTTACATGTATGCTTACTTGGCATATGTAATTCTTTAGGTATTTACAACACCATTGTTCACTATATGAAAGTGAGAAAATTAATTGTAAGATGAAATTTATATTAGTTCAAGTTTTCTCTTTGTGTATGTATTGTTCTGTTCCAGTGATGTTCTTTGACTACATCTGAAGGAAAAAGATACCACCTATGGGGTCAAAGCCTGTTCCCCAATGGTATCTGCGGAAGCTTTTGCAAGAGGCATATAGACCCCTCGGGTCCCAGCAAGTTTTCACCAAGGTGGTAGGACCCAGCGATCCATTTCTCCCCTTTGCTTACCTTGTTTATTCGTGTAGCCAGCCCTCCAGATAATCAATATGCACTTGCTTAGCATTTTTTTTCCATTGGGTTATTATGGAATCAAACTAATCAAGAGTTCTAGACTTTGACAGGTTCTTCTTATTTGCTTTCATGTTACTATAGACAACTATGCCTAGGGTTTTGAAGTTCTATCACACCACATGTAGTCACTTACATGTATACTTGCTTGGCATATGTAACTCTTTAGGTATTTACAACACCATTGTTCACTATATGATAAAAGTGAGAAAATTAATCGTAAGAAGAAGTTTATATTAGTTAAAGTTTGCTCTCTGTGTACGTATTGTTCTGTTCCAGTGATGTTCTTCGACTAAATCTGAAGGGAAAAGATACCACCTATGGGGTCAAAGCCTGTTCCCCAATGTTATCTGCTGAAGCTTTTGCAAGAGGCTTATATACCCCTCGGGTCCTAGCAAGTTTTCACTAAGGTGGTAGGACCCAGCGATCCATTTCGCGCCTTTGCTTACCTTGTTTATTCGTGTAGCCAGCCCTCCAGATAATCAATATGCACTTGCTTAGCATTTTTTTTCCATTGGGTTATTATGGAATCAAACTAATCAAGAGTTCTAGACTTTGACAGGTTCTTCTTATTTGCTTTCATGTTACCATAGACAACTATACCTAGGGTCTTGAAGTTCTATCACACCACATGTAGTCACTTACATGTATGCTTACTTGGCATATGTAACTCTTTAGGTATTTACAACACCACTGGCCACAATATAATAAAAGTGTGAAATTTAATTGTAAGAAGAAGTTTATATTAGTTCAAGTTTGTGCTGTGTGGATGTATTGTTCTGTTCCAGTGATGTTCTGTGACTAAATCTGAAGGGAAAAGATATCACCTATGGGCTCAAAGCATGTTCTCCAATGGTATCTGCTGAAACTTTTGCAAGAGGCTTATATACCCCTCGGGTCCCAGAAAGTTTTCACCAAGGTGGTAGGACCCAGCAATCCATTTCGCCCCTTTGCATACCTTGTTTATTCGTGTAGCCTGCCTTCCAGATAATCAATATGCACTTGCTTATCATTTTTTTCCATTGGGTTATTATGGAATCAAACTAATCAAGAGTTCTAGACTTTGACAGGTTCTTCTTATTTGCTTTCATATTACTATAGACAACTATGCCTAGGGTTTTGAAGTTATATCACACCACATGTAGTCACTTACATGTATGCTTACTTGGCATATGTAATTCTTTAGGTATTTACAACACCATTGTTCACTGTATGATAAAAGTTTGAAAATTAATCATAAGAAGAAGTTTATATTAGTTCAAGTTTGCTCTGTGTGGATGTATTGTTCTGTTCCAGTGATGTTTTGTGACTAAATCTGAAGGAAAAAGATATCACCTATGGGGTCAAAGCCTGTTCCCCAGTGGTATTTGCTGAAGCTTTTGCAAGAGGCATATATACCCCTCGGGTCCCAGCAAGTTTTCACCAAGGTGGTAGGACCCAGCGATCCATTTTGCGCCTTTTCTTACCTTGTTTATTCGTGTAGCCAGCCCTCCAGATAATCAATATGCACTTGCTTAGCATTTTTTCCATTGGGTTATTACGGAATCAAACTAATCAAGAGTTCTAGACTTTGAGAGGTTCTTCTTGTTTGCTTTCATGTTACTATAGACAACTATGCCTAGGGTTTTGAAGTTCTATCACACCACATGTAGTCACTTACATGTATGCTTACTTGGCATATGTAATTCTTTAGGTATTTACAACACCATTGTTCACTATATGATAAAAGTGAGAAAATTAATTGTAAGATGAAGTTTATATTAGTTCAAGTTTTCTCTCTGTGTATGTATTGTTCTGTTCCAGTGATGTTCTTTGACTACATCTGAAGGGAAAAGATATCACCTAAGGGGTCAAAGCCTGTTCCCCAATGGTATCTGCTGAAGCTTTTGCAAGAGGCATATATAACCCTCGGGTCCAAGCAAGTTTTCACCAAGGTGGTAGGACCCAGCGATCCATTTCTCCCCTTTGCTTATCTTGTTTATTCGTGTAGCCAGCCCTCCAGATAATCAATATGCACTTGCTTAGCATTTTTTTTCCATTGGGTTATTATGGAATCAAACTAATCAAGAGTTCTAGACTTTGACAGGTTCTTCTTATTTGCTTTCATGTTACCATAGACAACTATACCTAGGGTCTTGAAGTTCTATCACACCACATGTAGTCACTTACATGTATGCTTACTTGGCATATGTAACTCTTTAGGTATTTACAACACCACTTGCCACTGTATGATAAAAGTGTCAAAATTAATTGTAAGAAGTAGTTTATTTTAGTTCAAGTTTGCTCTGTGTGGATGTATTGTTCTGTTCCAGTGATGTTTTGTGACTAAATCTGAAGGAAAAAGATACCACCTATGGGGTCAAAGCCTGTTCCCCAATGGTATCTGCTAAAGCTTTTGCAAGAGGCATATATACCCCTCGGGTCCCAGCAAGTTTTCACCAAGGTGGTAGGACCCAGCGATCCATCTCGCTCCTTTGCATACCTTGTTTATTCGTGTAGCCTACCTTCCAGATAATCAATATGCACTTGCTTAGCATTTTTTCCATTGGGTTATTATGGAATCAAACTAATCAAGAGTTCTAGACTTTGACAGGTTCTTCTTATTTGCTTTCATGTTACTATAGACAACTACGCCTAGGGTTTTGAAGTTATATCACACCACATGTAGTCACTTACATGTATGCTTACTTGGCATATGTAATTCTTTAGGTATTTACAACACCATTGTTCACTGTATGATAAAAGTTTGAAAATTAATCGTAAGAAGAAGTTTATATTAGTTCAAGTTTGCTCTGTGTGGATGTATTGTTCTGTTCCAGTGATGTTTAGTGACTAAATCTGAAGGAAAAAGATATCACCTATGGGGTCAAAGCCTGTTCCCCAGTGGTATTTGCTGAAGCTTTTGCAAGAGGCATATATACCCCTCGGGTCCCAGCAAGTTTTCACCAAGGTGGTAGGACCCAGCGATCCATTTCGCGCCTTTGCTTACCTTGTTTATTCGTGTAGCCAGCCCTCCAGATAATCAATATGAACTTGCTTAGCATTTTTTCCATTGGGTTATTACGGAATCAAACTAATCAAGAGTTCTAGACTTTGAGAGGTTCTTCTTGTTTGCTTTCATGTTACTATAGACAACTATGCCTAGGGTTTTGAAGTTCTATCACACCACATGTAGTCACTTACATGTATGCTTACTTGGCATATGTAATTCTTTAGGTATTTACAACACCATTGTTCACTATATGATAAAAGTGAGAAAATTAATCGTAAGAAGAAGTTTATATTAGTTCAAGTTTGCTCTCTGTGTATGTATTGTTCTGTTCCAGTGATGTTCTTTGACTACATCTGAAGGGAAAAGATATCACCTAAGGCAGTGGTTCCCAAACCTGTCCTGCCGGCACCCCAACACTGCACATTTTCTTTGTCTCCCTAATCAAACACACCTGATTCAACTCATCAGCTCATTAACCCATGTGATAATGAGCTGATGAGTTGAATCAGGTGTGTTTGATTAGGGAGACAAAGAAAATGTGCAGTGTTGGGGTGCCGGCAGGACAGGTTTGGGAACCACTGACCTAAGGGGTCAAAGCCTGTTCCCCAATGGTATCTGCTGAAGCTTTTGCAAGAGGCATATATAACCTTCGGGTCCCAGCAAGTTTTCACCAAGGTGGTAGGACCCAGCGATCCATTTCGCGCCTTTGCTTACCTTGTTTATTCGTGTAGCCAGCCCTCCAGATAATCAATATGCACTTGCTTAGCATTTTTTCCATTGGGTTATTATGGAATCAAATGAATCAAGAGTTCTAGACTTTGACAGGTTCTTCTTATTTGCTTTCATGTTACTATAGACAACTATGCCTAGGGTCTTGAAGTTCTATCACACCACATGTATTCACTTACATGTATGCTTACTTCGCATATGTAACTCTTTAGGTATTTACAGCACCACTGGTCACTGTATGATATAATTGTGAAAATTAATTGTAAGATGAAGTTTATATTAGTTCAAGTTTTCTCTCTGTGTATGTATTGTTCTGTTCCAGTGATGTTCTTTGACTACATCTGAAGGAAAAAGATACCACCTATGGGGTCAAAGCCTGTTCCCCAATGGTATCTGCGGAAGCTTTTGCAAGAGGCATATAGACTTCTCGGGTCCCAGCAAGTTTTCACCAAGGTGGTAGGACCCAGCGATCCATTTCTCCCCTTTGCTTACCTTGTTTATTCGTGTAGCCAGCCCTCCAGATAATCAATATGCACTTGCTTAGCATTTTTTTTCCATTGGGTTATTATGGAATCAAACTAATCAAGAGTTCTAGACTTTGACAGGTTCTTCTTATTTGCTTTCATGTTACTATAGACAACTATGCCTAGGGTTTTGAAGTTCTATCACACCACATGTAGTCACTTACATGTATACTTGCTTGGCATATGTAACTCTTTAGGTATTTACAACACCATTGTTCACTATATGATAAAAGTGAGAAAATTAATCGTAAGAAGAAGTTTATATTAGTTCAAGTTTGCTCTCTGTGTATGTATTGTTCTGTTCCAGTGATGTTCTTTGACTACATCTGAAGGGAAAAGATATCACCTATGGGGTCAAAGCCTGTTCCCCAATGACATCTGCTGATGCTTTTGCAAGATGCATATATACCCCTCGGGTCCCAGCAAGTTTTCACCAAGGTGGTAGGACCCAGCGATCCATTTCGCGCCTTTGCTTACCTTGTTTATTCGTGTAGCCAGCCCTCCAGATAATCAATATGCACTTGCTTAGCAATTTTTTCCATTGAGTTATTATGGAATCAGACTAATCAAGAGCAGTGGCGTACCGGACACCCCCGCAGCCCCCGCGGTGCGTGGGGGCCCCGCCTCTTTGGAGGGCCCCGCCCAGGCCCTTCTAAAAGGCGTTCACACACCACATAGAACGTGTTTTTGCTTTGAAAAACTCAAGACGCGGCAAATGAATTTGAGATGAATTTAGAATGCCGTGTCATGCTGGAGAAACGGCACGTAAAGCGTGAAGGTAGTGCAGTGATTTAAAAAGTACGTGAAAAACTCTTAATAATGCTGAATAATTTTCTAAAACAGCAATCAGGGAAAATCAATTTTCTCTTACATTTGACTTGTCATTAACACTATAGCCTACAGTGATGCGCGGGTTGATCCGAAATGAGCGGGTGCCTGCGGTCACCCGCGGTTACGAGTCATCCAAAAATATTTTTAATGATATTCGGGTCGCGGTCGGTCGGGTCGTTTGAAATAAAGATGCCAATTAAACCTTTGTAATTTATATATAACTAGACACTATTTTCAATGAAATACATAGGTCTACACTTTATTGGCTGAATAACTGGCAAGAAGTACGATGACGCACGAGCTCAGTCTGGAGGTAGAGATGGAGGCGGCAAGAGAAAAGGTGAAGACTGGGGAGTGGAAGCTGTGGGAGTGTGGGAGACATTTGCCGAAATAATGAAAGATGATGACCAAAGTGCTGGTTTTGTCATGTGTACTTCTTGCGATGCTATTTACACATTTGATAGCCACAAAACTGGCACGACCAACCAGGCACGGCGCCAGGATTTCAGTTTTGGATAAGCCAGACCAATTGTGGGTGGGCCTTAAATTAAAAACGTTAAATAAAAAAATACAAAACGTTATCCAATCACTGCTTAACTTAATAAAACAAATATTGACTAATATAGCTGTTATGATCTGTGCGTGCGTATACATAATATAGATTTTAATAGCTTGATGCTCTTTAAATATTTTGTTGCATTGTTAAAAGTTTCGGTGCATAGGATGGACCTATCCGCGATCGCTCTCCATGGTTCTGACCAAAGAAGAGCGCTTTGGAATCTCCATTACGCATCATACCTGGGCTGCATTTTCTGAAAATATTGTCTATTAGCGCGCTACGAAGACTTTTAAGGTATAACTTAACTAAAGGTATACTACCACTAATGTATAGGCTATCATTGCTAGGCGTCTTCAGGGCTATCATCATCCACTCGCGAGGCAGAGCTGCTGAGAGGCAGAGGCGCTGGCGCCCTCCTAGCAACGGCGCTGTTTTTGGTAAAACATTTTGACGACGTTTTGTTTTATTGAAAACTCTTTTTAAAAGATTTTCGTTTTGTATAAATTGTATCTTAATTTTGATCAATGTTTTATCAATCAATTGTCTACTTTTAAACGAAAATATTCAAACCAAAATAAATAGGCTACTACTCTCTGATTATGTAATCCAAATGAAATGTGCATTTCTCTCTGGCGTTCATGGCAAGTCCGAATTGTCAACTTCATCTTTGCAGCGACACAGAAAACACCAGTTTATTACTAAACAATTAAATGTCTCCTTGCTAATTTAGACACATTCATAATCATCACTTTAACCGGTTCTTTGTGGCAAGCTTTATGCGTGCGGTCATAACGCTTATTATCCATAGGCTATAGCCTATTTAAGTAGGCTAATTAAATTAATATAAAGGGGCGATTTGTCCACGAATGGCTTAAATGAACAACTACTAGTCGACTAGAAAAAAAAAAATAATTAGTCGGAGGCAGCCCTTATTCCACATATTTTCGAACCAGCAGGCCATTCTGGGTTAAGCGAGCGACCCTGCGGAATGAGTGAGCGGAGCGGAATAGGTTCAGCTCTCCGCTCACGAGCTCGGAACAAACCCGAACCTTACTGTCTGCTGAACTTGCACAGAAACATCAAAATAGACATAGCCAGCTTTTTAAAATTGTTGTTAAAACTAAACATTTAGACTATTTACAAATTATGAGCTTATTGACGATTTTTTTATAATTCTTGACAAAATTAGAATAGCCTAGGCTATATTCTTTTTTTTCCCCAACGACGCAACGAAGAGCATTTACTACTTTTAAAAAATGCGGGTCGGGTACAATATTTTCTTTTTCTTTTTTTTACGGTCCGAGTTGCGGGCGGGTTAGTTTAAAACGTCGGTCGGGTGCGGGTTGTTTATACATTGACCCGCGCATCACTGATAGGCATTATCACTGCTGGTGGGAGGGGCCCTGTCGCCTTCTTTGCGGGGGGGCCTCAGAGATGTGCTGTACGCCACTGATCAAGAGTTCTAGACTTTGACAGGTTCTTCTTGTTTGCTTTCATGTTACTATAGACAACTATGCCTAGGGTTTTGAAGTTCTATCACACCACATGTAGTCACTTACATGTATGCTTACTCGGCATATGTAATTCTTTAGGTATTTACAACACCATTGTTCATTATATGATAAAAGTGAGAAAATTAATCGTAAGAAGAAGTTTATATTAGTTAAAGTTTGCTCTCTGTGTATGTATTGTTCTGTTCCAGTGATGTTCTTTGACTAAATCTGAACGGAAAAGATATCACATAAGGGGTCAAAGCCTGTTCCCCAATGGTATCTGCTGAAGCTTTTGCAAGAGGCATTTATAACCCTTGGGTCCCAGCAAGTTTTCACCAAGGTGGTAGGACCCAGCGATTCATTTCGCCCCTTTGCATACCTCGTTTATTCGTGTAGCCTGCCTTCCAGATAATCAATATGCACTTGCTTAGCATTTCTTCCATTGGGTTATTACGGAATCAAACGAATCAAGATTTCTAGACTTTGACAGGTTCTTCTTATTTGCTTTCATGTTACTATAGACAACTATGCCTAGGGTCTTGAAGTTCTATCACACCACATGTAGTCACTTACATGTATGCTTACTTGGCATATGTAACTCTTTAGGTATTTACAACACCACTGGTCACTGTATGATAAAATTGTGAAAATTAATCGTAAGAAGAAGTTTATATTAGTTCAAGTTTGCTCTGTGTGGATGTATTGTTCTGTTCCAGTGATGTTCTTTGACTACATCTGAAGGGAAAAGATACCACCTATGGGGTCAAAGCTACCACCTATGGGGTCAAAGCCTGTTCCCCAATGTTATCTGCTGAAGCTTTTGCAAGAGGCTTATATACCCCTCGGGTCCTAGCAAGTTTTCACCAAGGTGGTAGGACCCAGCGATCCATTTTGCGCCTTTGCTTACTTTGTTTATTCGTGTAGCCAGCCCTCCAGATAATCAATATGCACTTGCTTAGCATTTTTTTTCCATTTGGTTATTATTATGAAATCAAACTAATCAAGAGTTCTAGACTTTGACAGGTTCTTCTTATTTGCTTTCATGTTACTATAGACAACTATGCCTAGGGTTTTGAAGTTCTATCACACCACATGTAGTCACTTACATGTATGCTTACTTGGCATATGTAACTCTTTAGGTATTTACAACACCATTGTTCACTATATGATAAAAGTGTGAAAATTAATCGTAAGAAGAAGTTTATATTAGTTCAAGTTTGCTCTGTGTGGATGTATTGTTCTGTTCCAGTGATGTTTTGTGACTAAATATGAAGGAAAAAGATACCACCTATGGGGTCAAAGCCTGTTCCCCAATGGTATCTGCTGAAGCTTTTGCAAGAGGCATATATACCCCTCGGGTCCCAGCAAGTTTTCACCAAGGTGGTAGGACCCAGCGATTCATTTTGCCCCTTTGCATACCTTGTTTATGCATGTAGCCTGCCCTCCAGATAATCAATATGCACTTGCTTAGCATTTCTTCCATTGGGATAATACAGAATCAAATGAATCAAGATTTCTAGACTTTGACAGGTTCTTCTTATTTGCTTTTGTGATGCCCCAATTGTTGGTTCTTCACAATTGATGAATATAATATTATCGCTGTATGTGAAAATACATTGAGTGGATGGTGGTTCTGCCAGACCAGTGGAGGGCGCTATGTGAGTGCAGTGTGTTGCGACGGGTCTGCTGCGTTGCTCATCATAATCCAGCAAGACCGGAGCTGATCACACGCACATTGTTGTCCTGTGTTTCTTCCACCATTCCACAGGTTAGTCGATTGTTTTATATGTCAATTTCCATGGATGTTGAAATAATACACATTAATGCATATTAAGGGTTGCAAATTGATTCGTTTTGATAAAGTTTAACATGTTTAATCTCAAAATGAAATCGCGATGTTCTCCCGCGATTGTATGGTAGGTATGCTGCATTATAGAGTTTATTGAAGGTGAACATGGTTAAATGTGTTAATATATTAGTAAATAATGTGTCATTTTACTTAAATGCCTATATAAGTGGTCCAAAATGGGTAGAACACACAGGAATGTCTTGTTTGAATATGTGTTTTTCATTGAACACTGAACAGCATTTTGAATATGCAAATAAGAAATACAGTGATTGGCTGATAGACATATCTTCATGAAAACATTGTGTAATTGTAAGAAAGAGACTGAAACAGTGAAGTTTTGCATATAAAGCGAATTATTGTGACATATATTTGATAATATATTTTTTTGACACTTGTGTTTGTTTTAATGTGAACCTTTTGGAATAAATAGATAATCCAGCAAGACCGGAGCTGATCACACGCACATTGTTGTCCTGTGTTTCTTCCACCATTCCACAGATTTCTGGGAACGCTTAACTGTCAGCTGATACAGAGATCCTGTACCCGCTACAGTTCTTGGGGGCTCGTCCGGGATGGCGCCACCTACTGGAGGAGTGGAGCTTATCCAAAAGAATCCGAAGACCAAGACCAGCTTGCTGTGATTTCCTGAATGGAATCCCTGCTGTTGTTTGACTGTTGTTAACAGTGGTATGGAGGTCAGTACGTGACAAACGAGAGAAGAAGCCTGGTGAGAGAAATCAGGAAAGCACTCTGTGAACTGTCTGCTGATGAACTCTTCTTTATCGCTAAAAACATCGAACACATTGACGAGAGGGAAGAATCACAAGTAGAACTGGGGGATGAAGAGGGTTGTTTTGATTTTGTTAGTGGGTTTTTGTGTAGTAAAAGCCTGTTGAGAAGGGAAGATGAGGGGATGGCTGTATTACTTGATCTGAGAGACAAAATTACACAAATTACTCAGCCCCAGCACATAGCAGCACAAAAAGACACAACACATGGCACAAGTACAGCTCAAGCTCAGGTTTATTCTGATCACACAACACCTGACACAAACACAAATACTAGTCACACCCACACATACACATACACTGGGGACACTGAATACCAGCAGATGTTGAAGATGTACGAAGAGCTTGGCCGAAAGATTCAAGCTAAGAGTCCTTATGCTATACCCCCACAGCCCAGCTCTTTCCAACCCCCTTTCCAGACTTACCCTTCTCCGTCCAATACCGATGACCAAGTGTTCAGGAGAGAACTCGCATATAGCTCACGGAGAGAGTTTAAAGTCCATGGAGGTCAGATTGGTGACTCCACGTCTGAGATCAGCTTTAACAGCTTATGTTGACAAATTGATGAGGGCCTACAAGAACATTTTAGTGAGAGTGAAATTATCAGAGGGGTACTGAAAATCACTAAACCTGGTCATTTCAAGGAGATGTTAATGGAAAAAGAGGATTTGACAGTACAAGAGTTAAGAGGACTATTACAGTCTCACTTGGGTGATAAGAGTAGCACTGAGCTGTTTCAAACTTTGATGTGTGCATGCCAAGGAGAAAATGAGACCCCACAAAAATTTCTTTATCGCGTCATTGGCCTTAAACAAAAGATTCAGTTTGCTTCTAAGCACAACACATCTGATATAAGGTATGATGCCAAGACCATTCAAGAAGTGTTTCTCCATACGGTTTGCCAGGGTCTGGGGCCCAAGTACAGTGAGATTCGTCGTGAGTTTAAACAACTTGTCGCTGCTGGAGACGTGACCGATGACATGCTTCTCAGACAGCTTGTAAAGGTTACAAGTGAGGAAGAGGAAAGACAGCGTCGGCTGCAGTCTCTGCCACGACATAAAGTCACTCACGCTCGTAGTGCTCAGATTGAAGAAGCTCCAGAAATTAAGGCAGCAGCTGTTACTACTGAACATACTGATAAAGAGATTCGCAAACTAATAACCCAAGTGGAAGCGCTGACGGATGTTGTCAATTCACTGCAGCAGACCAAAATGACAGAACAGAAGTGTCAATGCACAGCTAAAGCACCTGAAAAGAGGAGAAGACTAGGTTGTCCCAACTGTATTAAGCAAGGGAAAGTAGAGACATGCAATCACTGTTTCTTGTGTGGCGAAGAGGGTCACAGGGCTGTTGGCTGCCTGAGCAGACAAAACAGGTCAGCACCTGGCACCAGGTCAAAGAACACACCACAGACTGCAGTCACCAAACCAGGGTCACCCTGCCATAACTATACAGTCAATGTAGGTTCGTGGGATCACAGAAGCAGCACTGCAAGGAAACCATACACAAGGCAGCCTCAGAACTCAGAAGAAAAGATTGTTCAGTTTGTTGGGAAGAAGTGTCTTCTGGAAGGGGAAATTGGAGGCCATAAAATGAGCATGCTTCTTGACACTGGAGCACAGGTTAGCATTATCGATCAGAACTGGAGGGAAAAGTACCTACCAACACATGATGTTCGTCCCTTATCTGAAATAGTGGGACCCAGTGCTGGTTTGGAGGTATTCGCCATCAGTGGGGATGTAATTCCATTCAGTGGGTGGGTTGAAGCAACAGTAAGCTTACCTGGACATGACGGGACTCGTTACTCCATCCAAGTGCTCTTTCTGGTCAGTCAGCTGCAGTTGGAGAGGCCTCTTTTGGGGTTTAATGTGATCTCAGAGTTAATTACAGGGCCAAAAGATAGTGCAGATATTCTTACCACCTTGCATTCTCTTATGAGTAACACTGGAAATACCCAAGATGACCCTGTTGAGGTGTCAGTTGGCTTCATCCGTGCAGACAAAGTATGTGCAGACACAGCTCGGGTGAGGGTAGGACCGCAAAGTTTCACTATTCGTCCTGGCCAGGTTGCTAATGTGAAATGTAGGGTGCCTTATAACTTCAACACTTCCGAACCTACAGTTCTGTTCGAGCCAAGTAATGAGATCTCACCTGTAGGACTTCTTGACCTTCACAAGGAGGGCAGTCATATATAAAAGTTCCAGTTGGAAACCATACTAAGCATGACGTGACCATTCCAAAAAGAGCTATACTTGGGGAAATAGCAACCATTAGCAAGATTGTCCAGACTGATCAAATTGAACCAAGCAGCTCACAGGAAATGGTGTCATCTCAGCCAGTGCAGCCGGATGACAGTGGCAAACTGTGGCATCCTCCCGTAGATTTGAGTCATTTGAAGGCAAGCAGTCAAGCAGTTGTGAAACAACTACTTTATGAAGAGTCTGCTGTGTTTGCCCGTGATGAAAACGACATTGGGAACATCCCCAGTCTACAAATGACCCTGAGTGTGAAAGATGATATCCCTGTGCAAAAGGCCTACACATCTATACCCAAGCCACTCTTGAAGGAAGTAAAAGAGTATGTTCAGGACTTGCTTGTCAAGGGTTGGATCGTAAAATCCCGATCACCCTATGCTGCCCCAGTAGTGTGTGTCCGGAAAAAAGATGGTACATTACGATTGTGTATTGACTATCGCCAGCTTAACAAGAAAACCATACCTGATCGCCATCCTCTGCCACGAATCCAGGATCTCATGAACACCTTGGGTGGTTACCGTTGGTTCTCCATACTCGACCAGGGTAAGGCTTACCACCAGGGATTTATGGCTGAAGGGTCGAGGCACTTTACTGCATTTGTGACCCCTTGGGGCCTATTTGAATGGGTAAGGATACCCTTTGGTCTATCAAATGCCCCAGCCGCTTTTCAGCGGAGTATGGAAGAGATGTTAGATTCCATCCGCGATGAGTGTTGTCTGCCCTACCTGGATGATGTGCTGTGTTTTGCCAAATCCTTTGAAGAACATGTGGAGAAGTTACGAGTTGTGTTCAGAGCTCTTCGGCAGCATGGTGTCAAGCTACGTCCAGCTAAGTGTGAGTTGTTTAAGCAAGAGGTCCGGTACCTGGGTCGTCTTGTGTCTTCAGATGGAGTAAGAGTTGACCCAAAAGATCTGGAGGCTGTGAGGGTTCTCCGTGACAAAACACCTCAAAACGCTGGAGAAGTCCGCCGCCTTGTAGGCTTCCTGAGCTATTATAGAAGCTACATTCAAGATTTTGCTAGGTTGGCGAAACCCATTTATGAGCTGCTTCAAGCTAGCACATCAGAAACTCCATCACAAATAGGACGTAAGAAGGAAAGGAAGAGAAGTCCACAGATGCCAACTCGACATTCGGTTGTGTGGGAAGACAAGCACCAGCAGAGCTTGGACACACTCATTGACATGCTTACCAGCCCGCCTGTGCTCGCATACCCTGACTTTGACACTCCGTTTATATTACACACAGATGCGTCTGAGCAAGGACTGGGGGCAGTACTTTACCAGAGGTAAGAAGGAAAATTACGGGTCATTGCATATGGCTCAAGAACATTGTCCCCTGCTGAGAAAAATTACAGGCTCCATTCAGGCAAGCTGGAGTTTCTTGCACTTAAGTGGGCGGTGTGCGAAAAGTTCTGCGATTACCTCTTCTATGCCCCGTATTTTACCATCTATACTGACAATAACCCTCTCACTTATGTGATGAGTTCTGCAAAGTTAAATGCAGCTGGTTATCGTTGGGTGGGGGAGCTCGCAGATTTTCGATTTGAGATCAAATACAGACCGGGCAAGAGCAACAACGATGCAGACTTGCTGTCACGTTGCCCCTTGGACATGGACCAATACATCAGTGAGTGCACAGAGAACCTGTCACAAAATGCCATCCAAGCAACTTGGGAGGGCAACAGGATGTCCATGAATAGAGATGTAGCCTGGGTGGCAGCTCTAAATTTGAAGGCGCCAGACGTGGTTACACTGCATAACCAGATTTCACCGACCATCAGTACTGATGAATTAAGTAGAGCCCAGCGGGAGGACATGGTGATTGGCCCAGTTTTCGAGCTGAAGGAAGCTGGTAAGATGGTGACCCCTGATGTTCGGTGCACTGCTGCTAGCGACACAAGGAAGCTGTTAAGAGAGTGGCAATGGTTGGTCCTAGAAAACAGCATCTTGTATAGGATAACAAAACAAAGACGACAACTGGTGTTGCCCGCAAAGTATCGTCAGATGGTTCTTCAGCAGCTTCATAACCATATGAGTCATGTCGGGTCAGAGAAGGTGTTACAGCTAACTCGGGAGAGATTCTACTGGCCTGGAATGAGGAGGAGTGTGGAAGAATATGTGACTCGCCAGTGTCCATGCATAACGCAGAAACAGCCAGTAATGCATGTGCGTGCACCAATGGGAGGAATCGCATCAAGCGCACCCCTTGAGTTAGTATGTATTGATTACTTGCACCTCGAGGCCAGTCGCGGGGGTTATGAATACATCTTGATGGTGATTGACCACTTCACCAGATTTGCCCAGGCCTATCCTACCAAGAACAAATCTGGGAAGACCGCGGCTGAGAAAATATTCAATGACTTCATTCCTCGTTTCGGATTCCCTGCAAAACTACATCATGATCAGGGGCGTGAGTTCGAAAATTCCCTCTTTCACAACCTACAGAAGCTCTGTGGAGTTGGTCGCTCCAGGACTACACCATACCACCCCCAAGGTAATCCTGTAGAGAGACTAAACAGAACTTTGCTCCAGATGCTGCGGACACTGACTGATAAGGACAAACAGAGTTGGAGGGAACATCTGCAGAAGGCGATCCATGCCTACAACTGCACCAAACATGAATCTACGGGGTACTCACCGTTTTACCTTATGTATGGTCGTCATCCCCGTCTCCCTATTGATTTATTGTTTGGGCTGGTGCAGGAAGATGGATTTACCACCCCACATGGGTATGCGGAACGCTGGGCAGATCGGATGGCTGAAGCCTATAGGATTGCAGCACAAAGCAGCAAACAGATGAGTCTTCGCAATAAGGAATATTATGATCAGAAAGCCAGCTGTGTCATCCTAAGACCTGGAGATCGTGTCCTGGTAAGGAATTTGAGCCAGAGAGGTGGCCCAGGAAAGCTGCGTTCTTATTGGGAGCCTAACATTCACGTTGTAAAGGAGCAATTAGGTGACAACTTTGTATACAAAGTGCATCCTGAAAATGATAAGAGCAAGATCAGAACACTGCATCGAAATCTCCTTCTGCTTGTGAATGACTTACCAACACTGGAGAGCCTGGACCCAAAGAGACAGGAAGTGTGTCAAAAGGGGAGTGTTGAGACAAGGGGACAGAAGGACAGAAAGGCGACACAAAAAGAGGAAGTAGGAGAAGATGGAGAATCTAGCTCGGAAGAGGAGGACGTTTACTGTTGGAGGAGCATTCCAGAAGACCCAAGATCTAGAAGAAAAGAATCAGAAAGTATACCGATTCAGCGAGGATTGAATGAACCCTACATCATGGGAGGAGATGATTCACCAAGGACTTGCACAAGAGAGACTTTGGAACAAGTACCAACAGAACCAGAGTACATGTCTAGTGATACTTGCACACAAGCTGACTCTTACTTATCTGCTGAGAATCCAGAACCAGAACAATATATGGAACCAGAATGTGGAGACACACAAGAGGAGCAGATGACTGAGGACCAAGAGGGAGGGTCACAGCAACAGGAATCCTGTGGAGCAATTAGACGGTCACTCAGAGATAGAAAACCTGCCCAAAGAATGACTTACCCATATCTTGGACAACCCACATTCCAAACATTGACTACACTAAACACAGTAGCAGCAAACCCAATTCAGCCACTACCATTGGTACCCACAACTGCACACACATGGTTAGGCTGTGCCAATGATCCATACAGAGCAGTGCCAATTACTTTTATGGTTCCAATTTATTAAAGTTATGCATAAAGACATTTAGTAAAAATTTAGAGGTTCACCTTCTGTGGTGGGGAGAGTGTGATGCCCCAATTGTTGGTTCTTCACAATTGATGAATATAATATTATCGCTGTATGTGAAAATACATTGAGTGGATGGTGGTTCTGCCAGACCAGTGGAGGGCGCTATGTGAGTGCAGTGTGTTGCGACGGGTCTGCTTCGTTGCTCGTCATAATCCAGCAAGACCGGAGCTGATCACACGCACATTGTTGTCCTGTGTTTCTTCCACCATTCCACAGGTTAGTCGATTGTTTTATATGTCAATTTCCATGGATGTTGAAATAATACACATTAATGCATATTAAGGGTTGCAAATTGATTCGTTTTGATAAAGTTTAACATGTTTAATCTCAAAATGAAATCGCGATGTTCTCCCGCAATTGTATGGTATGTATGCTGCATTATAGAGTTTATTGAAGGTGAACATGGTTAAATGTGTTAATATATTAGTTAATAATGTGTCATTTTACTTAAATGCCTATATAAGTGGTCCAAAATGGGTAGAACACACAGGAATGTCTTGTTTGAATATGTGTTTTTCATTGAACACTGAACAGCATTTTGAATATGCAAATAAGTAATACAGTGATTGGCTGATAGACATATCTTCATGAAAACATTGTGTAATTGTAAGAAAGAGACTGAAACAGTGAAGTTTTGCATATAAAGCGAATTATTGTGACATATATTTGATAATATATTTTTTTGACACTTGTGTTTGTTTTAATGTGAACCTTTTGGAATAAATAGATAATCCAGCAAGACCGGAGCTGATCACACGCACATTGTTGTCCTGTGTTTCTTCCACCATTCCACAGATTTCTGGGAACGCTTAACTGTCAGCTGATACAGAGATCCTGTACCCGCTACACTTTCATGTTACTATAGACAACTATGCCTAGGGTTTTGAAGTTATATCACACCACATGTAGTCACTTACATGTATGCTTACTTGGCATATGTAACTCTTTAGGTATTTACAACACCATTGTTCACTGTATGATAAAAGTGAGAAAATTAAACGTAAGAAGAAGTTTATATTAGTTCAAGTTTGCTCTGTGTGGATGTATTGTTCTGTTCCAGTGATGTTTTGTGAATAAATATGAATGAAAAATATACCACCTATGGGGTCAAAGCCTGTTCCCCAATGGTATCTGCTGAAGCTTTTGCAAGAGGCATATATACCCCTCGGGTCCCAACAAGTTTTCACCAAGGTGGTAGGACCCAGCGATCCATTTCGCCCCTTTGCTTACCTTGTTTATTCATGTAGCCAGCCCTCCAGATAATCAATATGCAATTGCTTAGCTTTTTTTTCCATTGGGTTATTATGGAATCAAACTAATCAAGAGTTCTAGACTTTGACAGGTTCTTCTTGTTTGCTTTCATGTTACTATAGACAACTATGCCTAGGGTTTTGAAGTTCTATCACACCACATGTAGTCACTTACATGTATGCTTACTCGGCATATGTAATTCTTTAGGTATTTACAACACCATTGTTCATTATATGATAAAATTGTGAAAATTAATCGTAAGAAGAAGTTTATATTAGTTCAAGTTTTCTCTGTGTGGATGTATTGGTCTGTTCCAGTGATGTTCTTTGACTTCATCTGAAGGGAAAAGATACCACCTATGGGGTCAAAGCCTGTTCCCCAATGGTATCTGCTGAAGCTTTTGCAAGAGGCATTTATAACCCCCGGGTCCCAGCAAGTTTTCACCAAGGTGGTAGGACCCAGCGGTCCATTTCGCCCCTTTGCATACCTTGTTTATTCGTGTAGCCTGCCTTCCAGATAATCAATATGCACTTGCTTAGCATTTCTTCCATTGGGTTATTACGGAATCAAACGAATCAAGATTTCTAGACTTTGACAGGTTCTTCTTATTTGCTTTCATGTTACTATAGACAACTATGCCTAGGGTTTTGAAGTTATATCACACCACATGTAGTCACTTACATGTATGCTTACTTGGCATATGTAATTCTTTAGGTATTTACAACACCATTGTTCACTGTATGATAAAAGTGAGAAAATTAATCGTAAGAAGAAGTTTATATTAGTTAAAGTTTGCTCTCTGTGTATGTATTGTTCTGTTCCAGTGATGTTCTTTGACTAAATCTGAAGGGAAATGATACCACCTATGGGGTCAAAGCCTGTTCCCCAATGGTATCTGCTGAAGCTTTTGCAAGAGGCATATATACCCCTCGGGTCCCAGCAAGTTTTCACCAAGGTGGTAGGACCCAGCGATCCATTTCGCCCCTTTGCTTACCTTGTTTATTCGTGTAGCCAGCCCTCCAGATAATCAATATGCACTTGCTTAGCATTTTTTTTTCCATTGGGTTATTATGGAATCAAACTAATCAAGATTTCTAGACTTTGACAGGTTCTTCTTATTTGCTTTCATGTTACTATAGACAACTATGCCTAGGGTTTTGAAGTTCTATCACACCACATGTAGTCACTTACATGTATGCTTACTTGACATATGTAATTCTTTCGGTATTTACAACACCATTGTTCACTGTATGATAACAGTGAGAAAATTAATCGTAAGAAGAAGTTTATATTAGTTCAAGTTTGCTCTCTGTGTATGTACTGTTCTGTTCCAGTGATGTTCTTTGATTAAATCTGAAGGGAAAAGATATCAACTAAGGGGTCAAAGCCTGTTCCCCAATGGTATCTGCCGAAGCTTTTGCAAGAGGCATATATACCCCTCGGGTCCCAGCAAGTTTTCACCAAGGTGGTAGGACCCAGCGATCCATTTCGCGCCTTTGCTTAAATTGTTTATTTGTGTAGCCAGCCCTCCAGATAATCAATATGCACTTACTTAGCATTTTTTCCATTGGGTTATTATGGAATCAAACTAATCAAGAGTTCTAGACTTTGACAGGTTCTTCTTATTTGCTTTCATGTTACTATAGACAACTATGCCTAGGGTTTTGAAGTTCTATCACACCGCATGTAGTCACTTACATGTATGCTTACTTGGCATATGTAATTCTTTAGGTATTTACAACACCATTGTTCACTATATGATAAAAGTGAGAAAATTTATCGTAAGAAGAAGTTTATATTAGTTCAAGTTTGCTCTCTGTGTATGTATTGTTCTGTTCCAGTGATGTTCTTTGATTAAATCTGAAGGGAAAAGATATCACCTAAGGGGTCAAAGCCTGTTCCCCAATGGTATCTGCTGAAGCGTTTGCAAGAGGCATATATAACCCTCGGGTCCCAGCAAGTTTTCACCAAGGTGGTAGGACCCAGCGATCCATTTCGCCCCTTTGCATACCTTGTTTATTCGTGTAGCCTGCCTTCCAGATAATCAGTATGCACTTGCTTAGCATTTCTTCCATTGGGTTATTACGGAATCAAACGAATCAAGATTTCTAGACTTTGACAGGTTCTTCTTATTTGCTTTCATGTTACTATAGACAACTATGCCTAGGGTTTTGAAGTTATATCACACCACATGTAGTCACTTACATGTATGCTTACTTGGCATATGTAATTCTTTAGGTATTTACAACACCATTGTTCACTATATGATAAAAGTGAGAAAATTTATCGTAAGAAGAAGTTTATATTAGTTCAAGTTTGCTCTCTGTGTATGTATTGTTCTGTTCCAGTGATGTTCTTTGATTAAATCTGAAGGGAAAAGATATCACCTAAGGGGTCAAAGCCTGTTCCCCAATGGTATCTGCTGAAGCTTTTGCAAGAGGCATATATAACCCTCGGGTCCCAGCAAGTTTTCACCAAGGTGGTAGGACCCAGCGATCCATTTCGCCCCTTTGCATACCTTGTTTATTCGTGTAGCCTGCCTTCCAGATAATCAGTATGCACTTGCTTAGCATTTCTTCCATTGGGTTATTACGGAATCAAACGAATCAAGATTTCTAGACTTTGACAGGTTCTTCTTATTTGCTTTCATGTTACTATAGACAACTATGCCTAGGGTTTTGAAGTTATATCACACCACATGTAGTCACTTACATGTATGCTTACTTGGCATATGTAATTCTTTAGGTATTTACAACACCATTGTTCACTGTATTATAATATTGAGAAAATTAATCGTAAGAAGAAGTTTATATTAGTTCAAGTTTGCTCTGTGTGTATGTATTGTTCTGTTCCAGTGATGTTCTTTGACTAAATCTGAAAGGAAAAGATACCACATATGGGGTCAAAGCCTGTTCCCCAATGGTATCTGCTGAAGCTTTTGCAAGAGGCATATATACCCCTCGGGTCCCAGCAAGTTTTCACCAAGGTGGTAGGACCCAGCGATCCATTTCGCCCCTTTGTTCTAATTATCAATCAATAATATTAGAAAGGTGATCAGCACATCCTTGAGTTGCGCTGGGGTCAGTCAGATCAGACTACAACCTGAGAAAGTAGTTACTATGTCTGATTTTGAAGAAATTGATGGCAAAATTCTGAAAGAAACCGTTCAGCACCTTAAAACATCAACCTGCGCCCTTGACACACTTCCCACATCTTTTTTTAAAAGTGTGTTAGACTGTTTAGAAGCAGATCTCCTAGAAGTGGTGAATGCCTCACTTTTCTATGGAAGTTTTCCAAACTCCCTTAAAACTGCTGTTGTCAAACCCCTCCTGAAAAAGAGCAATCTGGATAAGACTATATTAAGCAACTATAGACCGATCTCAAATCTTCCTTTCACAGGCAAAATCATTGAAAAAGTTGTCTTCAACCAGCTGAACAAATTCTTAAACTCAAATGGATACTTTGATAATTTTCAATCTGGCTTCCGATCGCATCACAGCACAGAGACGGCGCTCATTAAGATAATAAACGATATTCGCTTAAATACAGATTCAGGCAAATTATCAGTGCTGGTTCTACTCGACCTCAGTGCTGCATTTGACACTGTCGATCACAAAATACTTCTAGACAGGCTGGAAAACTGGGTGGGGTTTTCTGGGACAGTTCTAAAATGGTTCAGGTCATACTTAGATGGGAGAGGTTATTATGTGAGTATAGGTGACCATAAGTCTGAGTGGACGCCCATGACATGCGGAGTCCCTCGAGGCTCAATTCTTGCGCCACTCCTGTTCAACCTGTACATGCTCCCAATGAGCCAAATAATGAGAAAGAACCAAATCTCTTACCACAGCTATGCAGACGACACACAGATCTACTTAGCCCTATCGCCTAATGATTACAGCCCCATTGACTCTCTGCTTCAATGCATTGATGAAGTCAACAGCTGTATGTGCCAAAACTTTCTACAGTTAAACAAAGACAAAACTGAAATCATTGTGTTTGGAAACAAAGATGAAGTTCTCAAGGTGAACGCATACCTTCACTCTAAAGGTCAAACAACTAAAAATCAGGTCAAGAATCTTGGTGTGTCTTTAGAGTCAGACCTTAGTTTCAATAGTCATGTCAAAGCAATAACTAAATCAGCATACTATCATCTGAAAAATATTGCAAGAATTAGATGCTTTGTTTCCAATCAAGACTTAGAAAAACTAGTGCATGCTTTCATCACCAGCAGGGTGGATTATTGTAATGGACTCCTCACTGGCCTTCCCAAAAAGACCATAAGACATTTGCAGCTCATACAGAACGCTGCAGCCAGGATTCTTAGCAGAACCAGAAAATATGATCATATCACACCAGTACTCAGGTCATTACACTGGCTGTCAGTTACTTATAGGATTGATTTTAACGTATTATTACTAGTATATAAATCATTCAATGGCCTAGAACCTCAATACATTGCAGATATGCTCACGGAATACAAACCCAACAGATTACTCAGATCATTAGGATCACATCAGCTAGAAGTTCCAAGAGTTCACTCTAAGCAAGGAGAGTCTGCGTTAAGCTATTATGCCAGCCGCAGCTGGAACCAGCTTCCAGAGGAGATCAGATGTGCTCCTACATTAGTCACATTCAAATCCAGACTCAAAACACATCTGTTTAACTTTGCATTTAATGAATGAGCACTGTGTCACAGTTTGTCCGACTGTTTATACTGTGTCTTATTTTAGTCTTTATTCTAAACTGTTTTAATTATTTTTAGTTCTTTCTCGTTTCTTTATTTTAAACTGTTCTTTATTCTAAACTGTTTTAATTATTTTTAGTTCTTTCTTGTTTCTTTATTTTAAACTGTTTTGTATATTCTTATTTCTTCTGATTATTTTTAATAGTATGTAAAGCACTTTGAATTACCATTGTGTATGAAATGTGCTATATAAATAAACTTGCCTTGCCTTGCCTTGCCTTGCCTTGCCTTGCCTTGCCTTGCCTTGCCTTGCCTTTGCTTACCTTGTTTATTCGTGTAGCCAGCCCTCCAGATAATCAATATGCACTTGCTTAGCATTTTTTTTTTCCATTGGGTTATTATGGAATCAAACTAATCAAGATTTCTAGACTTTGACAGGTTCTTCTTATTTGCTTTCATGTTACTATAGACAACTATGCCTAGGGTTTTGAAGTTCTATCACACCACATGTAGTCACTTACATGTATGCTTACTTGGCATATGTAATTCTTTCGGTATTTACAACACCATTGTTCACTGTATGATAACAGTGAGAAAATTAATCGTAAGAAGAAGTTTATATTAGTTAAAGTTTGCTCTCTGTGTATGTATTGTTCTGTTCCAGTGATGTTCTTTGACTAAATCTGAAGGGAAAAGATATCACCTAAGGGGTCAAAGCCTGTTCCCCAATGGTGTCTGCCGAAGCTTTTGCAAGAGGCATATATACCCCTCGGGTCCCAGAAAGTTTTCACCAAGGTGGTAGGACCCAGCAATCCATTTCGCCCCTTTGCTTACCTTGTTTATTCGTGTAGCCAGCCCTCCAGATAATCAATATGCACTTGCTTAGCATTTTTTTTCCATTGGGTTATTATGGAATCAAACTAATCAAGATTTCTAGACTTTGACAGGTTCTTCTTATTTGCTTTCATGTTACTATAGACAACTATGCCTAGGGTTTTGAAGTTATATCACACCACATGTAGTCACTTACATGTATGCTTACTTGGCATATGTAATTCTTTAGGTATTTACAACACCATTGTTCACTGTATGATAAAAGTGAGAAAATTAATCGTAAGAAGAAGTTTATATTAGTTAAAGTTTGCTCTCTGTGTATGTATTGTTCTGTTCCAGTGATGTTCTTTGACTAAATCTGAAGGGAAAAGATACCACCTATGGGGTCAAAGCCTGTTCCCCAATGGTATCTGCTGACGCTTTTGCAAGAGGCATATATACCCCTCGGGTCCCAGCAAGTTTTCACCAAGGTGGTAGGACCCAGCAATCCATTTCGCCCCTTTGCTTACCTTGTTTATTCGTGTAGCCAGCCCTCCAGATAATCAATATGCACTTGCTTAGCATTTTTTCCATTGGGTTATTATGGAATCAAACTAATCAAGAGTTCTAGACTTTGACAGGTTCTTCATATTTGCTTTCATGTTACTATAGACAACTATGCCTAGGGTCTTGAAGTTCTATCACACCACATGTAGTCACTTACATGTATGCTTACTTGGCATATGTAACTCTTTAGGTATTTACAACACCACAGGTCACTGTATGATAAAATTGTGAAAATTAATCGTAAGAAGAAGTTTATATTAGTTCAAGTTTGCTCTGTGTGGATGTATTGTTCTGTTCCAGTGATGTTTTGTGACTAAATCTGAAGGAAAAAGATACCACCTATGGGGTCAAAGCCTGTTCCCCAATGGTATCTGCTGAAGCTTTTGCAAGAGGCATATATACCCCTCGGGTCCCAGCAAGTTTTCACCAAGGTGGTAAGACCCAGCGATCCATTTCGCCCCTTTGCTTACCTTGTTTATTCGTGTAGCCAGCCCTCCAGATAATCAATATGCACTTGCTTAGCTTTTTTTTTTCCATTGGGTTATTATGGAATCAAACTAATCAAGAGTTCTAGACTTTGACAGGTTCTTCTTATTTGCTTTCATGTTACTATAGACAACTATGCCTAGGGTCTTGAAGTTCTATCACACCACATGTAGTCACTTACATGTATGCTTTCTTGGCATATGTAATTCTTTAGGTATTTACAACACCATTGTTCACTATATGATAAAAGTGATAAAATTAATCGTAAGAAGAAGTTTATATTAGTTCAAGTTTGCTCTTTGTGTATGTATTGTTCTGTTCCAGTGATGTTCTTTGATTAAATCTGAAGGGAAAAGATATCACCTAAGGAGTCAAAGCCTGTTCCCCAATGGTGTCTGCTGAAGCTTTTGCAAGAGGCATATATAACCCTCGGGTCCCAGCAAGTTTTCACCAAGGCGGTAGGACCCAGCGATCCATTTCGCCCCTTTGCATACCTTGTTTATTCATATAGCCTGCCTTCCAGATAATCAGTATGCACTTGCTTAGCATTTCTTCCATTGAGTTGTTACGGAATCAAACGAATCAAGAGTTCTAGACTTTGACAGGTTCTTCTTATTTGCTTTCATGTTACTATAGACAACTATGCCTAGGGTCTTGAAGTTCTATCACACCACATGTAGTCACTTACATGTATGCTTACTTGGCATATGTAACTCTTTAGGTATTTACAACACCACTGGTCACTGTATGATAAAATTGTGAAAATTAATCGTAAGAAGTTTATATTAGTTCAAGTTTGCTCTGTGTGGATGTATTGTTCTGTTCCAGTGATGTTTTGTGACTAAATCTGAAGGAAAAAGATACCACCTATGGGGTCAAAGCCTGTTCCCCAATGGTATCTGCTGAAGCTTTTGCAAGAGGCATATATAACCCTCGGGTCCCAGCAAGTTTTCACCAAGGTGGTAGGACCCAGCAATCCATTTTGCCCCTTTGCATACCTTGTTTATTCGTGTAGCCTGCCTTCCAGATAATCAATATGCACTTGCTTAGCATTTTTTCCATTGGGTTATTATGGAATCAAACTAATCAAGAGTTCTAGACTTTGACAGGTTCTTATTTGCTTTCATGTTACTATAGACAACTATGCCTAGGGTTTTGAAGTTCTATCACACCGCATGTATTCACTTACATGTATGCTTACTTGGCATATGTAATTATTTAGGTATTTACAACACCATTGTTCACTATATGATAAAAGTGTGAAAATTAATCGTAAGAAGAAGTTTATATTAGTTCAAGTTTGCTCTGTGTGGATGTATTGTTCTGTTCCAGTGATGTTTTGTGACTAAATCTGAAGGAAAAAGATACCACCTATGGGGTCAAAGCCTGTTCCCCAATGGTATCTGCTGAAGCTTTTGCAAGAGGCGTACCCCTCGGGTCCCAGCAAGTTTTCACCAAGGTGGTAGGACCCAGCGATCCATTTCGCCCCTTTGCTTACCTTGTTTATTCGTGTAGCCAGCCCTCCAGATAATCAATATGCACTTGCTTAGCATTTTTTCCATTGGGTTATTATGGAATCAAACTAATCAAGAGTTCTAGACTTTGACAGGTTCTTCTTATTTGCTTTCATGTTACTATAGACAACTATGCCTAGGGTTTTGAAGTTATATCACACCACATGTAGTCACTTACATGTATGCTTACTTGGCATATGTAATTCTTTAGGTATTTACAACACCAATGTTCACTATATGATAAAAGTGAGAAAATTAATTGTAAGTAGAAGTTTATATTAGTTCAAGTTTGCTCTCTGTGTATGTATTGTTCTGTTCCAGTGATGTTCTTTGACTAAATCTGAAGGGAAAAGATATCACCTATGGGGTCAAAGCCTGTTCCCCAATGGTATCTGCTGATGCTTTTGCAAGAGGCATATATAACCCTCGGGTCCCAGCAAGTTTTCACCAAGGTGGTAGGACCCAGCGATCCATTTTGCGCCTTTGCTTACCTTGTTTATTCGTGTAGCCAGCCCTCCAGATAATCAATATGCACTTGCTTAGCATTTTTTCCATTGTGTTATTATGGAATCAAACTAATCAAGAGTTCTAGACTTTGACAAGTTCTTCTTATTTGCTTTAATGTTACTACAGAAAACTATGCCTAGGGTCTTGAAGTTCTATCACACCACATGTAGTCACTTACATGTATGCTTACTTGGCATATGTAATTCTTTAGGTATTTACAACACCATTGTTCACTATATGATAAAAGTGAGAAAATTAATCGTAAGAAGAAGTTTATATTAGTTCAAGTTTGCTCTCTGTGTTTGTATTGTTCTGTTCCAGTGATGTTCTTTGACTACATCTGAAGGGAAAATATATCACCTAAGGGGTCAAAGCCTGTTCCCCAATGGTATTTGCTGAAGCTTTTGCAAGAGGCATATATAACCCTCGGGTCCCAGCAAGTTTTCACCAAGGTGGTAGGACCCAGCGATCCATTTCGCGCTTTTGCTTACCTTGTTTATTCGTGTAGCCAGCCCTCCAGATAATCAATATGCACTTGCTTAGCATTTTTTCCATTGGGTTATTATGGAATCAAACTAATCAAGAGTTCTAGACTTTGACAGGTTCTTCTTATTTGCTTTAATGTTATTACAGAAAACTATGCCTTGGGTCTTGAAGTTCTATCACACCACATGTAGTCACTTACATGTATGCTTACTTGGCATATGTAATTCTTTAGGTATTTACAACACCATTGTTCACTATATGATAAAAGTGAGAAAATTAATCGTAAGAAGAAGTTTATATTAGTTCAAGTTTGCTCTCTGTGTTTGTATTGTTCTGTTCCAGTGATGTTCTTCAACTACATCTGAAGGGAAAATATATCACCTAAGGGGTCAAAGCCTGTTCCCCAATGGTATCTGCTGAAGCTTTTGGAAGAGGCATATATAACCCTCGGGTCCCAGCAAGTTTTCACCAAGGTGGTAGGACCCAGCGATCCATTTTGCGCCTTTGCTTACCTTGTTTATTCGTGTAGCCAGCCCTCCAGATAATCAATATGCACTTGCTTAGCATTTTTTCCATTGGGTTATTATGGAATCAAACTAATCAAGAGTTCTAGACTTTGACAGGTTTTTCTTATTTGCTTTAATGTTACTACAGAAAACTATGCCTAGGGTCTTGAAGTTCTATCACACCACATGTAGTCACTTACATGTATGCTTACTTGGCATATGTAATTCTTTAGGTATTTACAACACCATTGTTCACTATATGATAAAATTGTGAAAATTAATCGTAAGAAGTTTATATTAGTTCAAGTTTGCTCTGTGTGGATGTATTGTTCTGTTCCAGTGATGTTTTGTGACTAAATCTGTAGGAAAAAGATACCACCTATAGGGTCAAAGCCTGTTCGCCAATGGTATCTGCTGAAGCTTTTGCAAGAGGCATATATAACCCTCGGGTCCCAGCAAGTTTTCACCAAGGTGGTAGGACCCAGCGATCCATTTCGCGCCTTTGCTTACCTTGTTTATTCGTGTAGCCAGCCCTCCATATAATCAATATGCACTTGCTTAGCATTTTTTCCATTGGGTTATTATGGAATCAAACTAATCAAGAGTTCTAGACTTTGACAGGTTCTTCTTATTTGCTTTAATGTTACTACAGAAAACTATGCCTAGGGTCTTGAAGTTCTATCACACCACATGTAGTCACTTACATGTATGCTTACTTGGCATATGTAATTCTTTAGGTATTTACAACACCATTGTTCACTATATGATAAAAGTGTGAAAATTAATCGTAAGAAGTTTATATTAGTTAAAGTTTGCTCTGTGTGGATGTATTGTTCTGTTCCAGTGATGTTTTGTGACTAAATCTGAAGGAAAAAGATACCACCTATAGGGTCAAAGCCTGTTCGCCAATGGTATCTGCTGAAGCTTTTGCAAGAGGCATATATAACCCTCGGGTCCCAGCAAGTTTTCACCAAGGTGGTAGGACCCAGCGATCCATTTCGCCCCTTTGCTTACCTTGTTTATTCGTGTAGCCAGCCCTCCATATAATCAATATGCACTTGCTTAGCATTTTTTCCATTGGGTTATTATGGAATCAAACTAATCAAGAGTTCTAGACTTTGACAGGTTCTTCTTATTTGCTTTAATGTTACTACAGAAAACTATGCCTAGGGTCTTGATGTTCTATCACACCACATGTAGTCACTTACATGTATGCTTACTTGGCATATGTAATTCTTTAGGTATTTACAACACCATTGTTCACTATATGATAAAAGTGATAAAATTAATCGTAAGAAGAAGTTTATATTAGTTCAAGTTTGCTCTTTGTGTATGTATTGTTCTGTTCCAGTGATGTTCTTTGATTAAATCTGAAGGGAAAAGATATCACCTAAGGAGTCAAAGCCTGTTCCCCAATGGTGTCTGCTGAAGCTTTTGCAAGAGGCATATATAACCCTCGGGTCCCAGCAAGTTTTCACCAAGGCGGTAGGACCCAGCGATCCATTTCGCCCCTTTGCTTACCTTGTTTATTCGTGTAGCCAGCCCTCCAGATAATCAATATGCACTTGCTTAGCATTTTTTCCATTGGGTTATTATGGAATCAAACTAATCAAGAGTTCTAGACTTTGACAGGTTCTTCTTATTTGCTTTCATGTTACTATAGACAACTATGCCTAGGGTTTTGAAGTTCTATCACACCGCATGTAGTCACTTACATGTATGCTTACTTGGCATATGTAATTCTTTAGGTATTTACAACACCAATGTTCACTATATGATAAAAGTGAGAAAATTAATTGTAAGTAGAAGTTTATATTAGTTCAAGTTTGCTCTCTGTGTATGTATTGTTCTGTTCCAGTGATGTTCTTTGACTAAATCTGAAGGGAAAAGATATCACCTATGGGGTCAAAGCCTGTTCCCCAATGGTATCTGCTGATGCTTTTGCAAGAGGCATATATAACCCTCGGGTCCCAGCAAGTTTTCACCAAGGTGGTAGGACCCAGCGATCCATTTTGCGCCTTTGCTTACCTTGTTTATTCGTGTAGCCAGCCCTCCAGATAATCAATATGCACTTGCTTAGCATTTTTTCCATTGTGTTATTATGGAATCAAACTAATCAAGAGTTCTAGACTTTGACAAGTTCTTCTTATTTGCTTTAATGTTACTACAGAAAACTATGCCTAGGGTCTTGAAGTTCTATCACACCACATGTAGTCACTTACATGTATGCTTACTTGGCATATGTAATTCTTTAGGTATTTACAACACCATTGTTCACTATATGATAAAAGTGAGAAAATTAATCGTAAGAAGAAGTTTATATTAGTTCAAGTTTGCTCTCTGTGTTTGTATTGTTCTGTTCCAGTGATGTTCTTTGACTACATCTGAAGGGAAAATATATCACCTAAGGGGTCAAAGCCTGTTCCCCAATGGTATTTGCTGAAGCTTTTGCAAGAGGCCCCTTTGCTTACCTTGTTTATTCGTGTAGCCAGCCCTCCAGATAATCAATATGCACTTGCTTAGCATTTTTTCCATTGGGTTATTATGGAATCAAACTAATCAAGAGTTCTAGACTTTGACAGGTTTTTCTTATTTGCTTTAATGTTACTACAGAAAACTATGCCTAGGGTCTTGAAGTTCTATCACACCACATGTAGTCACTTACATGTATGCTTACTTGGCATATGTAATTCTTTAGGTATTTACAACACCATTGTTCACTATATGATAAAATTGTGAAAATTAATCGTAAGAAGTTTATATTAGTTCAAGTTTGCTCTGTGTGGATGTATTGTTCTGTTCCAGTGATGTTTTGTGACTAAATCTGTAGGAAAAAGATACCACCTATAGGGTCAAAGCCTGTTCGCCAATGGTATCTGCTGAAGCTTTTGCAAGAGGCATATATAACCCTCGGGTCCCAGCAAGTTTTCACCAAGGTGGTAGGACCCAGCGATCCATTTCGCGCCTTTGCTTACCTTGTTTATTCGTGTAGCCAGCCCTCCATATAATCAATATGCACTTGCTTAGCATTTTTTCCATTGGGTTATTATGGAATCAAACTAATCAAGAGTTCTAGACTTTGACAGGTTCTTCTTATTTGCTTTAATGTTACTACAGAAAACTATGCCTAGGGTCTTGAAGTTCTATCACACCACATGTAGTCACTTACATGTATGCTTACTTGGCATATGTAATTCTTTAGGTATTTACAACACCATTGTTCACTATATGATAAAAGTGTGAAAATTAATCGTAAGAAGTTTATATTAGTTAAAGTTTGCTCTGTGTGGATGTATTGTTCTGTTCCAGTGATGTTTTGTGACTAAATCTGAAGGAAAAAGATACCACCTATAGGGTCAAAGCCTGTTCGCCAATGGTATCTGCTGAAGCTTTTGCAAGAGGCATATATAACCCTCGGGTCCCAGCAAGTTTTCACCAAGGTGGTAGGACCCAGCGATCCATTTCGCCCCTTTGCTTACCTTGTTTATTCGTGTAGCCAGCCCTCCATATAATCAATATGCACTTGCTTAGCATTTTTTCCATTGGGTTATTATGGAATCAAACTAATCAAGAGTTCTAGACTTTGACAGGTTCTTCTTATTTGCTTTAATGTTACTACAGAAAACTATGCCTAGGGTCTTGAAGTTCTATCACACCACATGTAGTCACTTACATGTATGCTTACTTGGCATATGTAATTCTTTAGGTATTTACAACACCATTGTTCACTATATGATAAAAGTGTGAAAATTAATCGTAAGAAGTTTATATTAGTTAAAGTTTGCTCTGTGTGGATGTATTGTTCTGTTCCAGTGATGTTTTGTGACTAAATCTGAAGGAAAAAGATACCACCTATAGGGTCAAAGCCTGTTCGCCAATGGTATCTGCTGAAGCTTTTGCAAGAGGCATATACAACCCTCGGGTCCCAGCAAGTTTTCACCAAGGTGGTAGGACCCAGCGATCCATTTCGCCCCTTTGCTTACCTTGTTTATTCGTGTAGCCAGCCCTCCAGATAATCAATATGCACTTGCTTAGCATTTTTTCCATTGGGTTATTATGGAATCAAACTAATCAAGAGTTCTAGACTTTGACAGGTTCTTCTTATTTGCTTTAATGTTATTACAGAAAACTATGCCTTGGGTCTTGAAGTTCTATCACACCACATGTAGTCACTTACATATATGCTTACTTGGCATATGTAATTCTTTAGGTATTTACAACACCATTGTTCACTATATGATAAAAGTGAGAAAATTAATCGTAAGAAGAAGTTTATATTAGTTCAAGTTTTCTCTCTGTGTATGTATTGTTCTGTTCCAGTGATGTTCTTTGACTACATCTGAAGGAAAAAGATACCACCTATGGGGTCAAAGCCTGTTCCCCAATGGTATCTGCTGAAGCTTTTGCAAGAGGCATATATACCCCTCGGGTCCCAGCAAGTTTTCACCAAGGTGGTAGGACCCAGCGATCCATTTCTCCCCTTTGCTTACCTAGTTTATTCGTGTAGCCAGCCCTCCATATAATCAATATGCACTTGCTTAGCTTTTTTTTTCCATTGGGTTATTATGGAATCAAACTAATCAAGAGTTCTAGACTTTGACAGGTTCTTCTTATTTGCTTTCATGTTACTATAGACAACTATGCCTAGGGTTTTGAAGTTCTATCACACCACATGTAGTCACTTACATGAATGCTTACTTGGCATATGTAACTCTTTAGGTATTTACAACACCACTGGCCACAATATGATAAAAGTGTGAAATTTAATTGTAAGAAGAAGTTTATATTAGTTCAAGTTTGCGCTGTGTGGATGTATTGTTCTGTTCCAGTGATGTTCTGTGACTAAATCTGAAGGGAAAATATATCACCTATGGGCTCAAAGCATGTTCTCCAATGGTATCTGCTGAAACTTTTGCAAGAGGCTTATATACCCCTCGGGTCCCAGAAAGTTTTCACCAAGGTGGTAGGACCCAGCAATCCATTTCGCCCCTTTGCATACCTTGTTTATTCGTGTAGCCTGCCTTCCAGATAATCAATATGCACTTGCTAATAATTTTTTTCCATTGGGTTATTATGGAATCAAACTAATCAAGACTTCTAGACTTTGACAGGTTCTTCTTATTTGCTTTCATGTTACTATAGACAACTATGCCTAGGGATTTGAAGTTCTATCACACCACATGTAGTCACTTACATGTATGCTTACTTGGCATATGTAATTCTTTAGGTATTTACAACACCATTGTTCACTATATGATAAAAGTGAGAAAATTAATCGTAAGAAGTTTATATTAGTTCAAGTTTGCTCTCTGTGTATGTACTATTCTGTTCCAGTGATGTTCTTTGACTACATCTGAAGGGAAAAGATATCACCTATGGGGTCAAAGCCTGTTCCCCAATGGTGTCTGGTGAAGCTTTTGCAAGAGTCATATACAGTATAACCCTCGGGTCCCAGCAAGTTTTCACCAAGGTGGTAGGACCCAGCGATCCATTTCGCCCCTTTGCATACCATGTTTATTCGTGTAGCCTGCCTTCCAGATAATCAATATGCACTTGCTTAGCATTTTTTCCATTGGGTTATTATGGAATCAAACAAATCAAGAGTTCTAGACTTTGACAGGTTCTTCTTATTTGCTTTCATGTTACTATAGACAACTATGCCTAGGGTCTTGAAGTTCTATCACACCACATGTAGTCACTTACATGTATGCTTACTTGGCATTGGTAACTCTTTTGGTATTTACAACACCACTGGTCACTGTATGATAAAATTGTGAAAATTAATCGTAAGAAGAAGTTTATATTAGTTCAAGTTTGCTCTGTGTGGATGTATTGTTCTGTTCCAGTGATGTTCTTTGACTAAATCTGAAGGGAAAAGATACCACCTATGGGGTCAAAGCCTGTTCTCCAATGCTATCTGCTGAAGCTTTTGCAAGAGGCTTATATACCCCTCGGGTCCTAGCAAGTTTTCACCAAGGTGGTAGGACCCAGCGATCCATGTTGCGCCTTTGCTTACCTTGTTTATTCGTGTAGCTAGCCCTCCAGATAATCAATATGCACTTGCTTAGCATTTTTTTCCATTGGGTTATTATGGAATCAAACTAATCAAGAGTTCTAGACTTTGACAGGTTCTTCTTATTTGCTTTCATGTTACTATAGACAACTATGCCTAGGGATTTGAAGTTCTATCACACCACATGTAGTCACTTACATGTATGCTTACTTGGCATATGCAATTCTTTAGGTATTTACAACACCATTGTTCACTATATGATAAAAGTGAGAAAATTAATCATAAGAAGAAGTTTATTTTAGTTCAAGTTTGCTCTGTGTGGATGTATTGTTCTGTTCCAGTGATGTTCTGTGACTAAATCTGAAGGAAAAAGATACCACCTATGGGGTCAAAGCCTGTTGCCCAATGGTATCTGCTGAAGCTTTTGCAAGAGGCATATATACCCCTCGGGTCCCAGCAAGTTTTCATTAAGGTGGTAGGACCCAGCGATCCATTTCGCCCCTTTGCATACCTTGTTTATTCGTGTAGTCTGCGTTCCAGATAATCAATATGCACTTGCTTAGCATTTTTTCCATTGGGTTATTATGGAATCAAACTAATCAAGAGTTCTAGACTTTGACAGGTTCTTCTTATTTGCTTTCATGTTACTATAGACAACTATGCCTAGGTTCTTGAAGTTCTATCACACCACATGTAGTCACTTACATGTATGCTTACTTGGCATATGTAATTCTTTAGGTATTTACAACACCATTGTTCACTATATGATAAAAGTGAGAAAATTAATCGTAAGAAGAAGTTTATATTAGTTAAAGTTTGCTCTCTTTGTATGTATTGTTCTGTTCCAGTGATGTTCTGTGACTAAATCTGAAGGAAAAAGATACCACCTATGGGGTCAAAGCCTGTTCCCCAATGGTATCTGCTGAAGCTTTTGCAAGAGGCATATATAACCCTCGGGTCCTAGCAAGTTTTCACCAAGGTGGTAGGACCCAGCGATCCATTTCGCCCCTTTGCATACCTTGTTTATTCGTGTAGCCTGCCTTCCAGATAATCAGCATGCACTTGCTTAGCATTTCTTCCATTGGGTTATTACAGAATCAAACGAATCAAGATTTCTAGACTTTGACAGGTTCTTCTTATTTGCTTTCATGTTACTATAGACAACTATGCCTAGGGTCTTGAAGTTCTATCACACCACATGCAGTCACTTACATGTATGCTTACTTGGCATATGCAACTCTTTAGGTATTTACAACACCACTGGTCACTGTATGATAAAATTGTGAAAATTAATCGTAAGAAGTTTATATTAGTTCAAGTTTGCTCTGTGTGGATGTATTGTTCTGTTCCAGTGATGTTCTTTGACTAAATCTGAAGGAAAAAGATACCACCTATGGGGTCAAAGCCTGTTCCCCAATGGTATCTGCTGAAGGTTTTGCAAGAGGCATATATACCCCTCGGGTCCCAGCAAGTTTTCACCAAGGTGGTAGGACCCAGTGATCCATTTCGCCCCTTTGCATACCTTGTTTATTCGTGTAGCCTGCCTTCCAGATAATCAATATGCACTTGCTTAGCATTTTTTTCATTGGGTTATTATGGAATCAAACTAATCAAGAGTTCTAGACTTTGACAGGTTCTTCTTATTTGCTTTCATGTTACTATAGACAACTATGCCTAGGGTTTTGAAGTTCTGTCACACCACATGTAGTCACTTACATGTATGCTTACTTGGCAAATGTAATTCTTTATGTATTTACAACACCATTGTTCACTATATGATAAAAGTGAGAAAATTCATCGTAAGAAGAAGTTTATATTAGTTAAAGTTTGCTCTCTGTGTATGTATTGTTCTGTTCCAGTGATGTTCTTTGATTAAATCTGAAGGGAAAAGATATCACCTAAGGGGTCAAAGCCTGTTCCCCAATGGTGTCTGCTGAAGCTTTTGCAAGAGGCATATATAACCCTCGGGTCCCAGCAAGTTTTCACCAAGGTGGTAGGACCCAGCGATCCATTTCGCCCCTTTGCATACCTTGTTTATTCGTGTAGCCTGCCTTCCAGATAATCAGTATGCACTTGCTTAGCATTTCTTCCATTGAGTTGTTACGGAATCAAACGAATCAAGAGTTCTAGACTTTGACAGGTTCTTCTTATTTGCTTTCATGTTACTATAGACAACTATGCCTAGGGTTTTGAAGTTCTATCACACCACATGTAGTCACTTACATGTATGCTTACTTGGCATATGTAATTCTTTAGGTATTTACAACACCATTGTTCACTATATGATAAAAGTGAGAAAATTAATTGTAAGAAGTTTATATTAGTTCAAGTTTGCTCTCTGTGTATGTACTGTTCTGTTCCAGTGATGTTCTTTGACTACATCTGAAGGGAAAAGATATCACCTATGGGGTCAAAGCCTGTTCCCCAATGGTGTCTGCTGAGGCTTTTGCAAGAGTCATATACAGTATAACCCTCGGGTCCCAGCAAGTTTTCACCAAGGTGGTAGGACCCAGCGATCCATTTCGCCCCTTTGCATACCATGTTTATTCGTGTAGCCTGCCTTCCAGATAATCAATATGCACTTGCTTAGCATTTTTTCCATTGGGTTATTATGGAATCAAACAAATCAAGAGTTCTAGACTTTGACAGGTTCTTCTTATTTGCTTTCATGTTACTATAGACAACTATGCCTAGGGTCTTGAAGTTCTATCACACCACATGTAGTCACTTACATGTATGCTTACTTGGCATTGGTAACTCTTTAGGTATTTACAACACCACTGGTCACTGTATGATAAAATTGTGAAAATTAATCGTAAGAAGAAGTTTATATTAGTTCAAGTTTGCTCTGTGTGGATGTATTGTTCTGTTCCAGTGATGTTCTTTGACTAAATCTGAAGGGAAAAGATACCACCTATGGGGTCAAAGCCTGTTCTCCAATGCTATCTGCTGAAGCTTTTGCAAGAGGCTTATATACCCCTCGGGTCCTAGCAAGTTTTCACCAAGGTGGTAGGACCCAGCGATCCATTTTGCGCCTTTGCTTACCTTGTTTATTCGTGTAGCTAGCCCTCCAGATAATCAATATGCACTTGCTTAGCATTTTTTTCCATTGGGTTATTATGGAATCAAACTAATCAAGAGTTCTAGACTTTGACAGGTTCTTCTTATTTGCTTTCATGTTACTATAGACAACTATGCCTAGGGATTTGAAGTTCTATCACACCACATGTAGTCACTTACATGTATGCTTACTTGGCATTGGTAACTCTTTAGGTATTTACAACACCACTGGTCACTGTATGATAAAATTGTGAAAATTAATCGTAAGAAGAAGTTTATATTAGTTCAAGTTTGCTCTGTGTGTATGTATTGTTCTGTTCCAGTGATGTTCTTTGACTAAATCTGAAGGAAAAATATACCACCTCTGGGGTCAAAGCCTGTTCCCCAATGGTATCTGCTGAAGCTTTTGCAAGAGGCATATATACCCCTCGGGTCCCAGCAAGTTTTCACCAAGGTGGTAGGACCCAGCAATCCATTTCGCCCCTTTGCTTACCTTGTTTATTCGTGTAGCCAGCCCTCCAGATAATCAATATGCACTTGCTTAGCATTTTTTTCCATTGGGTTATTATGGAATCAAACTAATCAAGAGTTCTAGACTTTGACAGGTTCTTCTTATTTGCTTTCATGTTACTATAGACAACTATGCCTAGGAATTTGAAGTTCTATCACACCACATGTAGTCACTTACATGTATGCTTACTTGGCATATGTAATTCTTTAGGTATTTACAACACCATTGTTCACTATATGATAAAAGTGAGAAAATTAATCGTAAGAAGTTTATATTAGTTCAAGTTTGCTGTCTGTGTATGTACTGTTCTGTCCCAGTGATGTTCTGTGACTAAATCTGAAGGAAAAAGATACCACCTATGGGGTCAAAGCCTGTTGCCCAATGGTATCTGCTAAAGCTTTTGCAAGAGGCATATATACCCCTCGGGTCCCAGCAAGTTTTCACCAAGGTGGTAGGACCCAGCGATCCATTTCGCCCCTTTGCATACCTTGTTTATTCGTGTAGCCTGCCTTCCAGATAATCAGTATGCACTTGCTTAGCATTTCTTCCATTGAGTTGTTACGGAATCAAACGAATCAAGAGTTCTAGACTTTGACAGGTTCTTCTTATTTGCTTTCATGTTACTATAGACAACTATGCCTAGGGTCTTGAAGTTCTATCACACCACATGTAGTCACTTACATGTATGCTTACTTGGCATATGTAACTCTTTAGGTATTTACAACACCACTGGTCACTGTATGATAAAATTGTGAAAATGAATCGTAAGAAGTTTATATTAGTTCAAGTTTGCTCTGTGTGGATGTATTGTTCTGTTCCAGTGATGTTCTTTGACTAAATCTGAAGGAAAAATATACCACCTATGGGGTCAAAGCCTGTTCCCCAATGGTATCTGCTGAAGCTTTTGCAAGAGGCATATATACCCCTCGGGTCCCAGCAAGTTTTCACCAAGGTGGTAGGACCCAGTGATCCATTTCGTCCCTTTGCATACCTTGTTTATTCGTGTAGCCTGCCTTCCAGATAATCAATATGCACTTGCTTAGCATTTTTTTCATTGGGTTATTATGGAATCAAACTAATCAAGAGTTCTAGACTTTGACAGGTTCTTCTTATTTGCTTTCATGTTACTATAGACAACTATGCCTAGGGTTTTGAAGTTCTATAACACCACATGTAGTCACTTACATGTATGCTTACTTGGCATATGTAATTCTTTAGGTATTTACAACACCATTGTTCACTATATGATAAAAGTGAGAAATTTCATCGTAAGAAGTTTGTATTAGTTAAAGTTTGCTCTCTGTGTATGTATTGTTCTGTTCCAGTGATGTTATTTGATTAAATCTGTAGGGAAAAGATATCCCCTAAGGGGTCAAGGCCTGTTCCCCAATGGTGTCTGCTGAAGCTTTTGCAAGAGGCATATATAACCCTCGGGTCCCAGCAAGTTTTCACCAAGGTGGTAGGACCCAGCGATCCATTTCGCCCCTTTGCATACCTTGTTTATTCGTGTAGCCTGCCTTCCAGATAATCAGTATGCACTTGCTTAGCATTTCTTCCATTGAGTTGTTACGGAATCAAACGAATCAAGAGTTCTAGACTTTGACAGGTTCTTCTTATTTGCTTTCATGTTACTATAGACAACTATGCCTAGGGTCTTGAAGTTCTATCACACCACATGTAGTCACTTACATGTATGCTTACTTGGCATATGTAACTCTTTAGGTATTTACAACACCACTGGTCACTGTATGATAAAATTGTGAAAAGTAATCGTAAGACGTTTATATTAGTTCAAGTTTGCTCTGTGTGGATGTATTGTTCTGTTCCAGTGATGTTCTTTGACTAAATCTGAAGGAAAAAGATACCACCTATGGGGTCAAAGCCTGTTCCCCAATGGTATCTGCTGAAGCTTTTGCAAGAGGCATATATACCCCTCGGGTCCCAGCAAGTTTTCACCAAGGTGGTAGGACCCAGCAATCCATTTCGTCCCTTTGCTTACCTTGTTTATTCATGTAGCCAGCCCTCCAGATAATCAATATGCACTTGCTTAGCATTTTTTCCATTCGGTTATTATGGAATCAAACTAATCAAGAGTTCTAGACTTTGAAAGGTACTTCTTATTTGCTTTCATGTTACTACAGACAACTATGCCTAGGGTTTTGAAGTTATATCACACCACATGTAGTCATTTACATGTATGCTTACTTGGCATATGTAATTCTTCAGGTATTTACAACACCATTGTTCACTGTATGATAAAAGTGAGAAAATTAATCGTAAGAAGAAGTTTATATTAGTTCAAGTTTGCTCTGTGTGGATGTATTGTTCTGTTCCAGTGATGTTTTGTGACTAAATCTGAAGGAAAAAGATACCACCTATGGGGTCAAAAGCCTGTTCCCCAATGGTATCTGCTGAAGCTTTTGCAAGAGGCATATATACCCCTTGGGTCCCAGCAAGTTTTCACCAAGGTGGTAGGACCCAGCGATCCATTTCGCCCCTTTGCTTACCTTGTTTATTCGTGTAGCCAGCCCTCCAGATAATCAATATGCACTTGCTTAGCATTTTTTTCCATTGGGTTATTATGGAATCAAACTAATCAAGAGTTCTAGACTTTGACAGGTTCTTCTTATTTGCTTTCATGTTACTATAGACAACTATACCTAGGGTTTTGAAGTTCTATCACACCACATGTAGTCACTTACATGTATGCTTACTTGGCATATGTAATTCTTTATGTATTTACAACACCATTGTTAACTATATGATAAAAGTGAGAAAATTAATCGTAAGAGGAAGTTTATATTAGTTCAAATTTGCTCTCTGTGTATGTATTGTTCTGTTCCAGTGATGTTCTTTGACTACATCTGAAGGGAAAAGATATCACCTATGGGGTCAAAGCCTGTTCCCCAATGGTATCTGCTGAAGCTTTTGCAAGAGGCATATATACCCCTCAGGTCCCAGCAAGTTTTCACCAAGGTGGTAGGACCCAGCGATCCATTTTGCGCCTTTGCTCACCTTGTTTATTCGTGTAGCCAGCCCTCCAGATAATCAATATGCACTTGCTTAGCATGTTTTTCCATTGGGTTATTATGGAATCAAACTAATCAAGAGTTCTGGACTTTGACAGGTTCTTCTTATTTGCTTTCATGTTACTATAGACAACTATGCCTAGGGATTGGAAGTTCTATCACACCACATGTAGTCACTTACATGTATGCTTACTTGGCATATGTAATTCTTTAGGTATTTACAACACCATTGTTCACTATATGATAAAAGTGAGAAAATTAATCGTAAGAAGTTTATATTAGTTCAAGTTTGCTCTCTGTGTATGTACTCATCTGTTCCAGTGATGTTCTTTGACTACATCTGAAGGGAAAAGATACCACCTATGGGGTCAAATCCTGTTCCCCAATGGTATCTGCTGAAGCTTTTGCAAGAGGCATATATAACCCTCGGGTCCCAGCAAGTTTTCACCAAGGTGGTAGGACCCAGCGATCCATTTCGCCCCTTTGCATACCTTGTTTATTCGTGTAGCCTGCCTTCCAGATAATCAATATGCACTTGCTTAGCATTTCTTCCATTGAGTTGTTACGGAATCAAACGAATCAAGAGTTCTAGACTTTGACAGGTTCTTCTTATTTGCTTTTATGTTACAATAGACAACTATGCCTAGGGTCTTGAAGTTCTATCACACCACATATAGTCACTTACATGTATGCTTACTTGGAATATGTAACTCTTTAGGTATTTACAACACCACTGGTCACTGTATGATAAAATTGTGAAAATTAATCTTAAGAAGAAGTTTATATTAGTTCAAGTTTGCTCTGTGTGGATGTAATGTTCTGTTCCAGTGATGTTCTTTGACTAAATCTGAAGGGAAAAGATATCACCTAAGGGGTCAAAGCCTGTTCCCCAATGGTATCTGCTGAAGCTTTTGCAAGAGGCATATATACCCCTCGGGTCCCAGCAAGTTTTCACCAAGGTGGTAGGACCCAGCGATCCATTTCTCCCCTTTGCTTATCTTGTTTATTCGTGTAGGCAGCCCTCCAGATAATCAATATGCACTTGCTTAGCATTTTTTTTTTCCATTGGGTTATTATGGAATCAAACTAATCAAGAGTTCTAGACTTTGACAGGTTCTTCTTATTTGCTTTCATGTTACTATAGACAACTATGCCTAGGGTTTTGAAGTTATATCACACCACATGTAGTCACTTACATGTATGCTTACTTGTCATATGTAACTCTTTAGGTATTTACAACACCATTGTTCACTATATGATAAAAGTGTGAAAATTCATCGTAAGAAGAAGTTTATATTAGTTCAAGTTTGCTCTGTGTGGATGTATTGTTCTGTTCCAGTGATGTTTTGTGACTAAATCTGAAGGAAAAAGATACCACCTATGGGGTCAAAGCCTGTTCCCCAATGGTATCTGCTGAAGCTTTTGCAAGAGGCATATATACCCCTCGGGTCCCAGCAAGTTTTCACCAAGGTGGTAGGACCCAGCAATCCATTTCGCCCCTTTGCTTACCTTGTTTATTCGTGTAGCCAGCCCTCCAGATAATCAATATGCACTTGCTTAGCATTTTTCCATTCGGTTATTATGGAATCAAACTAATCAAGAGTTCTAGACTTTGAAAAGTACTTCTTATTTGCTTTCATGTTACTACAGACAACTATGCCTAGGGTTTTGAAGTTATATCACACCACATGTAGTCATTTACATGTATGCTTACTTGGCATATGTAATTCTTCAGGTATTTACAACACCATTGTTCACTGTATGATAAAAGTGAGAAAATTAATCGTAAGAAGAAGTTTATATTAGTTCAAGTTTGCTCTGCGTGGATGTATTGTTCTGTTCCAGTGATGTTTTGTGACTAAATCTGAAGGAAAAAGATACCACCTATGGGGTCAAAAGCCTGTTCCCCAATGGTATCTGCTGAAGCTTTTGCAAGAGGCATATATACCCCTTGGGTCCCAGCAAGTTTTCACCAAGGTGGTAGGACCCAGCGATCCATTTCGCCCCTTTGCTTACCTTGTTTATTCGTGTAGCCAGCCCTCCAGATAATCAATATGCACTTGCTTAGCATTTTTTTCCATTGGGTTATTATGGAATCAAACTAATCAAGAGTTCTAGACTTTGACAGGTTCTTCTTATTTGCTTTCATGTTACTATAGACAACTATACCTAGGGTTTTGAAGTTCTATCACACCACATGTAGTCACTTACATGTATGCTTACTTGGCATATGTAATTCTTTATGTATTTACAACACCATTGCTAACTATATGATAAAAGTGAGAAAATTAATCGTAAGAGGAAGTTTATATTAGTTCAAATTTGCTCTCTGTGTATGTATTGTTCTGTTCCAGTGATGTTCTTTGACTACATCTGAAGGGAAAAGATATCACCTATGGGGTCAAAGCCTGTTCCCCAATGGTATCTGCTGAAGCTTTTGCAAGAGGCATATATACCCCTCAGGTCCCAGCAAGTTTTCACCAAGGTGGTAGGACCCAGCGATCCATTTTGCGCCTTTGCTTACCTTGTTTATTCGTGTAGCCAGCCCTCCAGATAATCAATATGCACTTGCTTAGCATGTTTTTCCATTGGGTTATTATGGAATCAAACTAATCAAGAGTTCTGGACTTTGACAGGTTCTTCTTATTTGCTTTCATGTTACTATAGACAACTATGCCTAGGGATTGGAAGTTCTATCACACCACATGTAGTCACTTACATGTATGCTTACTTGGCATATGTAATTCTTTAGGTATTTACAACACCAATGCTCACTATATGATAAAAGTGAGAAAATTAATCGTAAGAAGTTTATATTAGTTCAAGTTTTCTCTCTGTGTATGTACTCATCTGTTCCAGTGATGTTCTTTGACTACATCTGAAGGGAAAAGATACCACCTATGGGGTCAAATCCTGTTCCCCAATGGTATCTGCTGAAGCTTTTGCAAGAGGCATATATACCCCTCGGGTCCCAGCAAGTTTTCACCAAGGTGGTAGGACCCAGCAATCCATTTCGCCCCTTTGCTTACCTTGTTTATTCGTGTAGCCTGCCTTCCAGATAATCAATATGCACTTGCTTAGCATTTCTTCCATTGAGTTGTTACGGAATCAAACGAATCAAGAGTTCTAGACTTTGACAGGTTCTTGTTATTTGCTTTTATGTTACTATAGACAACTATGCCTAGGGTCTTGAAGTTCTATCACACCACATATAGTCACTTACATGTATGCTTACTTGGAATATGTAACTCTTTAGGTATTTACAACACCACTGGTCACTGTATGATAAAATTGTGAAAATTAATCTTAAGAAGAAGTTTATATTAGTTCAAGTTTGCTCTGTGTGGATGTAATGTTCTGTTCCAGTGATGTTCTTTGACTAAATCTGAAGGGAAAAGATATCACCTAAGGGGTCAAAGCCTGTTCCCCAATGGTATCTGCTGAAGCTTTTGCAAGAGGCATATATACCCCTCGGGTCCCAGCAAGTTTTCAGCAAGGTGGTAGGACCCAGCGATCCATTTCTCCCCTTTGCTTATCTTGTTTATTCGTGTAGCCAGCCCTCCAGATAATCAATATGCACTTGCTTAGCATTTTTTTTTTCCATTGGGTTATTATGGAATCAAACTAATCAAGAGTTCTAGACTTCGACAGGTTCTTCTTATTTGCTTTCATGTTACTTTAGACAACTATGCCTAGGGTTTTGAAGTTATATCACACCACATGTAGTCACTTGCATGTATGCTTACTTGGCATATGTAATTCTTTAGGTATTTACAACACCATTGTTGACTATATGATAAAAGTGTGAAAATTCATCGTAAGAAGAAGTTTATATTAGTTCAAGTTTGCTCTGTATGGATGTATTGTTCTGTTCCAGTGATGTTTTGTGACTAAATCTGAAGGAAAAAGATACCACCTATGGGGTCAAAGCCTGTTCCCCAATTGTATCTGCTGAAGCTTTTGCAAGAGGCATATATACCCCTCGGGTCCCAGCAAGTTTTCACCAAGGTGGTAGGACCCAGCTATCCATTTCGCCCCTTTGCTTACCTTGTTTATTCGTGTAGCCAGCCCTCCAGATAATCAATATGCACTTGCTTAGCATTTTTTTCCATTGGGTCATTATGGAATCAAACTAATCAAGAGTTCTAGACTTTGACAGGTTCTTCTTATTTGCTTTCATGTTACTATAGACAACTATGCCTAGGGTTTTGAAGTTCTATCACACCACATGTAGTCACTTACATGTATGCTTACTTGGCATATGTAACTCTTTAGGTATTTACAACACCATTGTTCACTATATGATAAAAGTGTGAACATTAATCGTAAGAAGAAGTTTATATTAGTTCAGGTTTGCTCTGTGTGTATGTATTGTTCTGTTCCAGTGATGTTTTGTCACTAAATCTGAAGGAAAAATATACCACCTACGGGGTCAAAGCCTGTTCCCCAATGGTATCTGCTGAAGCTTTTGCAAGAGGCATATATACCCCTCGGGTCCCAGCAAGTTTTCACCAAGGTGGTAGGACCCAGCGATCCATTTCTCCTCTTTGCTTACCTTGTTTATTCGTGTTGCCAGCCCTCCAGATAATCAATATGCACTTGCTTAGCTTTTTTTTTTCCATTGGGTTATTATGGAATCAAACTAATCAAGAGTTCTAGACTTTGACAGGTTCTTCTTAATTGCTTTCATGTTACTATAGACAACTATGCCTAGGGTTTTGAAGTTCTATCACACCACATGTAGTCACTTACATGTATGCTTACTTGGCATATGTAACTCTTTAGATATTTACAACACCATTGTTCACTATATGATAAAAGTGTGAAAATGAATCGTAAGAAGAAGTTTATATTAGTTCAAGTTTGCTCTGTGTGGATGTATTGTTCTGTTCCAGTGATGTTTTGTGACTAAATATGAAGGAAAAAGATACCATCTATGGGGTCAAAGCCTGTTCCCCAATGGTATCTGCTGAAGCTTTTGCAAGAGGCATATATACCCCTCGGGTCCCAGCAAATTTTCACCAAGGTGGTAGGACCCAGCGATCCATTTCTCCCTGTAGCGACAATGCCTGACATGCGGTCACATGCTGTTCCAATTAGTAATTCCTTGTTTCCAAACACATCCTTCGTTGTCTTTTTAGACAACGGGTCTGTCCACGGCGTTGCTAAGTCGGCTTGGACATGTCAAAATGGCAATCTGGTGCTCCCCAGAGGGACATTTTAGTCACAAAAGGAAACCTGTTCTGGACAATCTCCTCTAAAACCCCCATTTCAGCATGGACTTCCTGTGACTTTACAGCCTCGTGACATTCCACACACACACACACACACACACACACACACACACACACTCGTGGACTTTCAACCAGAAACCCACCACGAGATGCAACTGAAGCACATTTCCATTTATGGACTTCCACATAGTAAAATTTCATTTTACCATTCATTACAAATTTATAATAGAGGTGTGACTTGCTAGAGTAAAATCTTTAATTCTGAAGGTTCATGAAAGAAGTTCCTCAATAGTGTCTTGTGGTAACCCTACCTAAGACCATAAAACTTTACAACCCAGGAAAACTAACATTCCAGCGAGTCACGTCCCAAACGCACCACACACACACACACAGATTTCCCATTGACTTACCCACATAGGACATTACCAAAATGGTGATATATTTCTGAGGTGCTTTTTGTTATGACCATGTCATATTGGGGTGTCTACGATTTTGTCATGTGGTAATCAAAACTTTAAATGTGTATAATTCTGCATATCTCCTGTAACTTTGCATTTCTACAACCTTCATGTGATGTGTCTGATGTCTATGGAATTCTCTCAATATAACAGAGCCAAATTCCAATAGCAGAATGCAGTAATATACATTGTTTACACATTTCATATTTCTGGAACTGGAAGGTTTAAGTCAATCGTCCCTGTAACTCGAGCCAGGAGATCGTTCCAAACGAACAAAGGATCTTCCCGCTAGAAAAGATCTCGACAGCTGATTCGTCCTCCACGAAGAAGGGGGGCGGTACATGGGACACTGATAAAAGTCCAAACCTTCAGTTTCCTCCCTCTCTTCTCTCTTCGATCGCTCTGACCTCCTCCTCTCCTTCCTGGCAACGCTTCTCCAGGGACCTCTGGGAAGGCTTTGGGCCTTCTCCTCGGACCAACACATGTTCGAGTAGCTGCCTTGCCTTTGCAACTAAGCTCATCCATGCCTTTCCCCTCAAAATGGGAAATGATCTAACTTTCTCGGTAACTTAAATTCAAGTAAGCCTTTACATCGTCTTGCGAAACGACCTAGAAGACGAAGCCAGACGCAAACCAGCCGGACACGCGCGCCTCTTTTACAGCATCGCACTGAAAGAGCACAGAATTCTGCAAGTATATTGAGTTGATAAAAGTTGATTTCCTGGTGTCTCTGAGGTCTGTGAATTAAGTTACCCTTCTTCCTCTTCTCTTTTCTTTCTTTCTTTCTTTCTTTCTTTCATTTCATTCTGATCACTTATGTTATTGTTTGGTTATATGTTGTTTGTTTATTGTTTGCATTTTTACGTACGTTTATATTCGTAGCTCATAATCTCTAGTTTTGCATTTATTAAAATTCATAAATACTTTTCACTGTCTCTGTGTTTGAAAAATCCACCTTATAAGTCAATGAATCTAAAAGATCTAAGCTACAAGCTCGATATTAGACTACATTCAGTAGTTTTAATTAATAAACTCAGAAAGTTTGATGTCCGTGGCCAGGACATAAACTCTCTCGAAGTTTGTGAATACCTCTTCTTGACTGTAATGATTTTACATTTGTTTTGCTGGACGAATTAAATGTTGGTCAGACAGTTATAGAACAAGGTAATCTCGATAATTGATAAAATAAATGTACATGCGACTTATGAATTATGACCATGAGTCATAAATATTAATATTCACAAGATTCCCCATATTCTTGAGCTAATTCATATTTACCCAGAGTTGTAAACGCTACATCCCCTTTGCTTACCTTGTTTATTCGTGTAGCCAGCCCTCCAGATAATCAATATGCACTTGCTTAGCATTTTTTTTCCCATTGGGTTATTATGGAATCAAACTAATCAAGAGTTCGAGACTTTGACAGGTTCTTCTTATTTGCTTTCATGTTACTATAGACAACTATACCTAGGGTTTTGAAGTTCTATCACACCACATTTAGTCACTTACATGTATGCTTACTTGGCATATGTAATTCTTTAGGTATTTACAACACCATTGTTCACTATATGATAAAAGTGAGAAAATTAATCGTAAGAAGAAGTTTATATTAGTTCAAGTTTGCTCTCTGTGTATGTATTGTTCTGTTCCAGTGATGTTCTTTGACTACATCTGAAGGGAAAATATATCACCTATGGGGTCAAAGCCTGTTCCCCAATGGTATCTGCTGAAGCTTTTGCAAGAGGCATATATACCCCTCGGGTCCCAGCAAGTTTTCACCAAGGTGGTAGGACCCAGCGATCCATTTCGCCCCTTTGCTTACCTTGTTTATTTGTGTAGCCAGCCCTCCAGATAATCAATATGCACTTGCTTAGCATTTTTTCCATTGGGTCATTATGGAATCAAACTAATCAAGAGTTCGAGACTTTGACAGGTTCTTCTTATTTGCTTTCATGTTACTATAGACAACTATGCCTAGGGTTTTGAAGTTATATCACACCACATGTAGTCACTTACATGTATGCTTACTTGGCATATGTAACTCTTTAGGTATTTACAACACCATTGTTCACTATATGATAAAAGTGTGAAAATGAATCGTAAGAAGAAGTTTATATTAGTTCAAGTTTGCTCTGTGTGGATGTATTGATCTGTTCCAGTGATGTTCTTTGACTAAATCTGAAGGGAAAATATTTCACCAATGGGGTCAAAGCCTGTTCCCCAATGGTATCTGCTGCAGCTTTTGCAAGAGGCATATATACCCCTCGGGTCCCAGCAACTTTTCAGCAAGGTGGTAGGACCCAGCGATCCATTGCGCCACTTTGCATACCTTGTTTATTCGTGTAGCCTGTCCTCCAGATAATAAATATGCACTTGCTTTGCAATTCATCCATTTTGGTTATTATGGAATCAAACTAATCAACAGTTCTAGATTTTGATGGGTTCTTCTTATTTGCTTTCATGTTGCTGTTCTCATGATTGCTGTATGAGATTTTTATAGACAACTATGTCTGGGGTCTTGAAGTTTTATCACACCACATGTAGTCACTTATATGTTTTCTTACTTGGCATATGTAACTCTTTAGGTATTTACAACACCACCGGTCACTACATGATAAAAGTGTTAAAATTAATCGTAAGAAATTTATATAAGTTCCAGTTTGCTCTGTGTGGATGTATTGTTCTGTTCCAGTAATGTTCTTTGACTAAATCTGAAGGGAAACGGTACCACCTATGGGGTCAAAGCCTCTTCCCCAATGGTATCTGCTCAAGCTTATGCAAGAGGCATATATACCCTTGGGTCCCAGCAAGTTTTCACCAAGGTGGTAGAACCCAGCGTTCCATTTTGCACCTTTGCATACCTTGTTTATTCGTGTAGCCTGCCCTCCAGATAATCAATATGCACTTGCTTAACATTTTTTTCCATTGGGTTATTATGGATTCAAACCAATCAAGAGTTCTAGACTTTGACAGGTTCTTCTTATTTGCTTTCATGTTACTATAGACAACTATGCCTAGGGTTTTGAAGTTCTATCACACCACATGTAGTCACTTACATGTATGCTTACTTGGCATATGTAACTCTTTAGGTATTTACAACACCACTGGTCACTATATGATAAAATTGTGAAAATTAATCGTAAGAAGAAGTTTATATTAGTTCAAGTTTCCTCTGTGTGGATGTATTGTTCTTTTCCAGTGATGTTCTTTGACTAAATCTGAAGGGCAAAGATATCACCTATGGGGTCAAAGCCTGTTCCCCAATGGTACCCACTGAAGCTTTTGCAAGAGGCATATATTCCCCTCGGCTCCCAGCACGTTTTCACCAAGGTGGTAGTACCCAGCGATCCATTTTGCCCCTTTGCATACCTTGTTTATTCGTGTAGCCTGCCTTCCAGATAATCAATATGCACTTGCTTGGCATTTCTTCCATTGGGTTATTATGGAATCAAACAAATTAAGAGTTCTAGAATTTGACAGGTTCTTCTTATTTGCTTTCATGTTACTATACAAGACTATGCCTAGGGTCTTGAAGTTCTATCACTCCACATGTAGTCACTTACATTACCTGTATGCTTACTCGCCATATGTAACTCTTTAGGTATTTACAACACCACTGGTCAGTATATGTTAAAATTGTGAAAATTAATCGTAAGAAGAATTTTATAATAGTTCAAATTTGCTCTGTGTGGATGTATTGTTCTGTTCCAGTGATTTTCTTTGACTAAATCTTGAAGGGAAAATATATCACCTATGGGGTCAAAGCCTGTTCCCTAATGGTATCTGCTGAATTCTTTGCAAGAGACATATATACCCCTCGGGTCCCAGCAAGTTTTCACCAAGGTGGTAGGACCCAGCGATCCATTTCGTCCCTTTGCATACCTTGTTTATTCATGTAGCGTGCCTTCCAGATAGTAAATTTGCACTTGCTTTTTGCAATTCATCCATTGGGTTATTATGGAATCAAACTAATCAAGAGTTCTAGACTTTGACGGGTTCTTCTTATTTGCTTTCATGTTGCTTTTCACATGATTGCTGTATGAGATTTTTATAGACAACTATGCCTAGGGTCTTGAAGTTCTATCACACCACATGTAGCCACTTATATGTTTCCTTACTCGCCATATTTAACTCTTTAGGTATTTACAACGATTAAAGTGTGAAAATTAATTGTAAGAAAAAGTTTATATTAGTTCAAGTTTGCTCTGTGTGGATGTATTGTTCTGTTCCAGTGATGTTCTATGACTAAATTTTGAAGGGAAAAGATATCATCTATGGGGTCAAAGCCTGTTCCCCAATGGTATCTGCGGCAGCTTTTGCAAGAGGCATATATACCCATCGGGTCCCAGCAAGTTTTCACCAAGGTGGTAGGACTCAGCGATCCATTTCTCCCCTTTGCATACCTTGTTTATTCGTGTAGCCTACCCTCCAGATAATCAATATGCACTTGCTTAGCATTTCTTCCATTGGGTTATTATGGAATCAAACTAATCAAGAGTTCTAGACTTTGACAGGTTCTTATTATTTGCTTTCATGTTACTATAGACGACTATGCCTAGGGTCTTGACGTTCTATCACTCCAAATGTAGTCACTTACATGTATGCTTACTTGGCATATGTAACTCTTTAGGTATTTACAACACCACTGGTCACTATATGATAAAAGTGTGAAAATTAATTGTAAGAAGAATTTTATATTAGTTCAAGTTTGCTCTGTGTGGATGTGTTGTTCTGTTCCAGTGATGTTCTATGACTAAACCTTGAAGGGAAAAGATATCACCCATGGGGTCAAAGCCTGTTCCCCAATGGTATCCGCTGAAGACTTTGCTGGAAGCATACAGTATATACCTCTCGGGTCCCAAAAAACTTTCACCAAGGTGGTAGGGTAGCGATCCATTTCGCCACTTTGCATAC
>NC_138226.1:34257799-34352799 GCF_964197995.2 Scardinius erythrophthalmus | reverse complement strand
TCACAGCTTATGACTATAAATTAGAAAGTTGTCCGGCTTGATGAGAACAATATACATAACGATTTTTGTGACTCTACTTAAAACTAAACCCCCATTTTTGACTAAAGGTGGCGCTACTGAGCCCCTCACCACGCCCGTTTCTGAAACTTTGCACATGTCTACTGGATAATAAATGTGATGTGTCTGTCGAGTTTCATCCAATTTCAAGTATGTTAAGAGTCTCAAAAGCATCTGAAAAGAATATTAAAGTTTGATGCGTTGCCACGGCAACAGTATTTAAGATATCAATAAACCTTTCACAGGTGCACATCTGCCGTGTGTCTACATTGTACACATAAAGTTTGAAGCAAATCGGGTAAAAATAAGACACTGATTTCAAAGCATTTTGAAAGTGATGTACTTCCTGCTGCCTGTTGGTGGCGCTATAACTTTGACTCACAATAGTCACATCCATGTGATCGGCCTCTTACAACGAACACACTGCTGAAGTTTCATCAAGATCAGTTAATGTATGCAGAAGTTATAACACACTTCCTGTTTCATTTTTTCGCCATAAATTTGTTTCCTCGCCACGGCCAAACCGTTCGAGATATCAAAAATCCGTCCGCAATTTAGCATCCTCAATGTCTTGACTTCATGCACACCAAGTTTGGAGGCGAATCGATGAATTCCCTAGGAGGAGTACATTAAATTCCACAGCATGCATTTCCAAACAACGCTAAATAGCCAACTTCCTGTTTGGCTGGCGTAAAACTTAGAGCACGAAAGTTGTTCGGCCCGATGAGATCTATATGTGTACCGAGTTTCATATTATTACATGCAAGCGTGTTTGATTTATGGACACGTGTTTGGATCCCGTTCCAGGGGGCGCTGTCGAGCCCCCCTGCCCCGCCCGGGTACCAGCTTCAGTCCGGCCCTGATGGCCGCGGGTTCTGACGTGTGTGCAAAATTTCAAGAGTTTTCGAGCATGTTAAGGGCCCCAAAAGTGCCCGAAAGGTTGACAAAATAATAATAATAATAATAATAATAATAATTAAAGCTGCAAGCAGCGATGAAAGGGCCCTCACACCCGTGCCATCAACACTCGGTGGCTTTAGGAAGACAGAGCATGGTTGGGAAATGTACATTTAAGGAGGTATATATAGTAAGAGTATGTCAAAGTCAGTTACAAAATGTTTTGTATAATGGTGATGATAGCATGCTTCATGACTCAGCTAAGTGTTGCTAGCATGTTTAGTGTGTTTCTAGCATGCTTAGTACACAATAATTATGTGGTTAGTACTGCATTACTGTGTTAACCATGTCAGTTTCTGTTGCCAGTAGGTGGCGTTATGACTATAACTGAATATGAGCTTGGATGTGTGTTCAGGACAGAACTCTTATCAAACGTGTGAAGTTTGGTGCAAATTGGACATTGCCTTCTTGAGTAACAACAAAGTCATGTTTAATTGAATTAGCATGCTTTAGCACTTAGCTAAGCATTGTTAGCATGTTTTAACATGTTTCTAGCATGTTTAGAACTCAATGGCATTTTTAACATGTTGCTAGAACGGCATCAACGTGTTAAACATGTCACTTCCTGTTGCCAGTTGGTGGCGCTATTACTATAATTGAACATTCTCATGTAGATGTGTTCAGGCCATGACTCTTATCAAAAGTGTGAAGTTTGGGGCAGATTGGACATTCCATGCCTGAGTTACAGCAAATTCCTATTTAATTGCAATAATAGCATGCTTTAGCACTTGGCTAAGAGTTTGCTAGCATGTTTTAGCATGTTTCTAGTATGTTGTTAGCATGTTTAACACTTGCTGGCACTTTTTTATATGTTATTAGGAGTCCATAACAGTGTTAAACATGTCACTTCCTGTTGCCAGCAGGTGGCGCTATGACTGTAACTGAATATAAGCATGGTCATGTGTTCAGGACAGAACGCTTATCAAAAGTGTGAAGTTTGGGGCAGATTGGACATTCCATGCCTGAGTTACAGCAAATTCATATTTAATTGCAGTAATATCATTCTTTAGCACTTAGCTAAGTGTTTGCTAGTATGTTTTAGCATGTCTATAGTATGTTGGTAGGATGTTTAGCACCTACTGGCATTTTTTTATATGTTATTAGGAGTCAAGAACAGTGTTAAACGTCACTTCCTGTTGCCAGCAGGTGGCGCTATGACTATAACTAAATATGAGCATGGACATGTGTTCAAGAGATAACTCTTATCAAACGTGTGACGTTTGGGGTAGATTGTACATTGCCTTCTTGAGTTACAACAAAGTCCTGTTTCATTGAATTAGCATGCTTTAGCACTTAGCTAAGTATTGCTAGTATGTTTTAACATGTTTCTAGCATGTTTAGAAGTCAATGGCATTTTTAACATGTTGCTAGAATGGCATCAACGTGTTAAACATGACACTTCCTGTTACCAGTAGGTGGCGCTATTACTATAACTGAATATTCTCATGTAGATATGTTCAGGACAGAACGCTTATCAAAAGTGTGAAGTTTGGGGCAGATTGGACATTCCATGCCTGAGTTACAGCAAATTCCTATTTAATTGCAATAATAGCATGCTTTAGCACTTAGCTAAGAGTTTGCTAGCATGTTTTAGCATGCTTCTAGTATGTTGTTAGCATGTTTAGCACTTGCTGGCACTTTTTTATATGTTATTAGGAGTCCATAACAGTGTTAAACATGTCACTTCCTGTTGCCAGCAGGTGGCGCTATGACTATAACTGAATATGAGCATGGTCATGTGTTCAGGACAGAACGTTTATTAAAAGTGTGAAGTTTGGCGCAGATTGGACATTGCCTTCTTGAGTAACAACAACATCCTGTTTCATTGAATTAGCATGCTTTAGCACTTAGCTAAGTATTGCTAGTATGTTTTAACATGTTTCTAGCATGTTTAGAAGTCAATGGCATTTTTAACATGTTGCTAGAATGGCATCAACGTGTTAAACATGACACTTCCTGTTACCAGTAGGTGGCGCTATTACTATAACTGAATATTCTCATGTAGATATGTTCAGGACAGAACGCTTATCAAAAGTGTGAAGTTTGGGGCAGATTGGACATTCCATGCCTGAGTTACAGCAAATTCCTATTTAATTGCAATAATAGCATGCTTTAGCACTTAGCTAAGAGTTTGCTAGCATGTTTTAGCATGCTTCTAGTATGTTGTTAGCATGTTTAGCACTTGCTGGCACTTTTTTATATGTTATTAGGAGTCCATAACAGTGTTAAACATGTCACTTCCTGTTGCCAGCAGGTGGCGCTATGACTATAACTGAATATGAGCATGGTCATGTGTTCAGGACAGAACTCTTATCAAACGTATGAAGTTTGGGGCAGATTGGACATTCCATGCCTGAGTTACAGCAACTTCCTGTTTCATGGCGAAACATCAAAATTTGTCAGGCCGCCGAGGACCCGCCCTTTGACGAAAACTCAAGATCTTCGCAATTTAACGTCGCAAAGGCCTTAAGATTACACTCACCAAATTTGAAGATGATCAGATTAAAACTGTAGGAGGAGTTCGTTAAAGTATGAGGCCTGAAAATGTCAAAAACTGCACAAAAATCTGGGAGGAAGTTCAAAATGGCTGACTTCCTGTTGGGTTTAGGGCTATGCTCCAAGAGACTTTTTTGTAGGTATTAGGTCATTACATGTATGTACCGAATTTCGTGCACGTACGTGGAACGTTGCGGGAGGCGCACTCCGTTGAACTTTTATAGGTGGCGCTATCGAGCCGTTTTGCCCCGTCCAATTCTGAAACCTATATCAGATGTAAATTTTCGCCAGTTCTGACGCGTGTGCAAAGTTTCGTGAGTTTTCGCGCATGTTTAGGCCCTCAAAAATGCAATTCAATGCGGAGAAGAAGAAGAAGAAGAATAATAATTAAAGCTGCAAGCAGCGATGAAAGGGCCCTCGCACCCGTGCCATCAACACTCGGTGGCTTTAGGAAGACAGAGCATGGTTGGGAAATGTACATTTAAGGAGGTATATATAGTAAGAGTATGTCAAAGTCAGTTACAAAATGTTTTGTATAATGGTGATAATAGCATGCTTCATGACTCAGCTAAGTGTTGCTAGCATGTTTAGTCTGTTTCTAGCATGCTTAGTACACAATAATTATGTGGTTAGTACTGCATTACGGTGTTAACCATGTCAGTTTCTGTTGCCAGTAGGTGGCGTTATGGCTATAACTGAATATGAGCATGGATGTGTGTTCAGGACAGAACTCTTATCAAACGTGTGAAGTTTGGTGCAAATTGGACATTGCCTTCTTGAGTAACAACAAAGTCATGTTTCATTGAATTAACATTCTTTAGCACTTAGCTAAGCATTGTTAGCATGTTTTAACATGTTTCTAGCATGTTTAGAACTCAATGGCATTTTTAACATGTTGCTAGAACGGCATAAAAGTGTTAAACATGTCACTTCCTGTTGCCAGTAGGTGGCGCTATTACTATAACTGAATTTGAGCATAGACATGTGTTCAGGCCATGATTCTTATCAAATGTGTGAAGTTTGGGGCAGATTGGACATTCCATGCCTGAATTACAGCAAATTCCTATTTAATTGCGATAATAGCATGCTTTAGCACTTAGCTAAGAGTTTGCTAGCATGTTTTAGCATGCTTCTAGTATGTTGTTAGCATGTTTAGCACTTGCTGGCACTTTTTTATATGTTATTAGGAGTCCATAACAGTGTTAAACATGTCGCTTCCTGTTGCCAGCAGGTGGCGCTATGACTATAACTGAATATGAGCATGGTCATGTGTTCAGGACAGAACTCTTATCAAACGTGTGAAGTTTGGGGCAGATTGGACATTCCATGCCTGAGTTACAGCAACTTCCTGTTTCATGGCGAAACATCGAAATTTGTCAGGCCGCCGAGGACCCGCCCTTCGACGAAAACTCAAGATCTTCGCAATTTAACGTCGCAAAGGCCTTAAGATTACACTCACCAAATTTGAAGATGATCAGATTAAAACTGTAGGAGGAGTTCGTTAAAGTACGAGGCCTGAAAATGGCAAAAACTGCACAAAAATCTGAGAGGAAGTTGAAAATGGCTGACTTCCTGTTGTGTTTAGGGCTATGCTCCAAGAGACTTTTTTGTAGGTATTAGGTCATTACATGTATGTACCGAATTTCGTGCACGTACATGGAACGTTGCGGGAGGCGCACTCCGTTGAACTTTTATAGGTGGCGCTATCGAGCCGTTTTGCCCCGTCCAATTCTGAAACCTATATCAGATGTAAATTTTCGCCAGTTCTGACGCGTGTGCAAAGTTTCGTGAGTTTTCGCGCATGTTTAGGCCCTCAAAAATGCAATTCAATGCGGAGAAGAATAATAATAATAAATATAGCTGCGAGCAGCGATTACGGGCCCAAGCCGGTGGCACCGCCACCCTGGTGCCTTTAGTTACATAAAGGCACCGGGGTGGCGGTGCCACCGGCTTTGGCCCTTCATCGCTGCTCGCAGCTATATTTATATATATATTTTATATATATATATATATATATATATATATATATATATATATATATATATAAGACAGAAACCTTATTAGCTTATTCTGATTTTATGATACACTCAAAATATCCCACAACAAATCTTTTAAATTTAATGTAAAAATTAAAACGAAAGTAAGCACTGTTGGGCTTACGTAACCCTCTCATTAGAATCAAAATGTTTCAGCATTTGCGATGTATTTGGATGCTAAACTATTCTTTATTATAGGCTTTGTTCTTCACTCGTGTTCCAATATCGACAGAAAAAATCATCCTCTTCACACGCGCAAAAATGTGCTTGAAACATCACAGTGGAGCGGTGCTTACTGTGAATGTACGAATTGTACTACTGACTATTTAGAGCAGTGTAATTTTTATATGTTAGGTTAACTATTTTATTATTATATTTTATTAAGGCTATAATGAACAGGCTGCGATGTCAAGATTGCAATGCTGGAATGTGTGTTTGTGTGTGTGTGTGTGTGTGTGTGTGTGTGTGTGTGTGTGTGTGTGTGTGTGTGTGTGTGTGTGTGTGTGTGTGTGTGTGTGTGTGTGTGTGTATGTGTGTTCATGTTTTTCTATCCCGGTGGGGACTTCAACCTGAATGCACACAGACTCATGGGGACTCGTGTCACAGTGGGGACCTAAATAGAGGTCCCCATGGGTAAACAAGCTTATAAATCATACAGAATGAGTTTTTTTTGGAAATGTAAAAATGCAGAAAGTTTTCAGTGATGGGTAGGTTTAGGGGTAGGGTTAGTGTAAGGAGATAAAATATACAGTTTGTACAGTATAAAAATCATTAAATCTATGGAGAGTCCCCACAAAGATAGTAAACCGTGTGTGTGTGGGTGGGTGTGTGTGTGTGGTGTGGGCGCGATTGAACAGTGGACACATAAAAACATACTCCGTCATTATACAGGACGACATTCAAACTGCAAAGTGTTAACTTATATTTGTGTACAGTTGCAATAAAACACAACATTGTGCTTTTGTAAAATAATTTCAAGCAATCAACCCCCGAAAGGCGCTAATTTTAAAATTAAACTAAAATGCTCATGGCTGCACGGGCATTCATAACGGTGCGCATCCACGGCGAGGAACGAGCAGAACAGAGTGAACGTTTTTCAGTTAATTCCTACTTCCATAGGAATTCATTTGAAACGCTCGCTCAACCACTATCAATGTCAGTGTGGACGAACATATTTTACTTTCGTTTTTAAGTTGGCGATTCAAAAGCCTCCAGCGGTGTCACACGTCGATTAACCGGTGGTAAAATATTCTCACCGTCACATACCTAGTATATTTTTATGTAGATACAATAGGCCTACCTGATTTTGAACACAAGAGGGCAGTATAGCCCTATGTATGACTTGACTTTTATGGGACTAAATAGTACAATTACTATTTTTAAACTTATAAATATTTATTAAATTGAAAAAAAAAAAGAATAAAATGGGTTTAGTTGTGACATTTTTATACTTTTATATAGAAATAAATGGTGTTTAATTACATTTTTAGAAGATGAGGCTTTAAGTGTTACTTTACTTTAGTCCCTCACTATAGCAAAACCGTTTGAGATGTTTAATATCCGTTCACAATTTAGCATCTTTAATGTATCTTTATCATTTTGAAAAAGTTTGGTGTGAATAAAATAAAACCGTTAGGAAGAGTAGCTCAAAAACTCAGAGTCTGAAATATCCAAAAAATCCACATTCAAACCAAAATATCTGACTTCCTTTTGCTCGGAGCTAATAACTGTAAATTAGAAAGTTGTCCGGCTCGGTGAGACCAATATATATACTGATTTTTGTAACTGTTGGTAAAACTAACCCACCCACTTTTGTCAAACGCATGTTGAAAGTGACACACTTCCTGCTGCCAGTTGGTGGCGCTATAACTTTGACTCACAATAGTTACATCCATCTGATCGGCCTCTTACCACGAACATACTGCTAAAGTTTCATCAAGATCAGTTAATGTATGCAGAAGTTATAACACTTCGTCTCCTCTCTTTTCTCGCCATAAATTTGTTTCCTCGCCATGGCCAAACCGTTCGAGATATCAAAAATCCGTCCGCAATTTAGCATTCTCAATGTCTTGACTTCATGCTGACTGAGTTTGGAGGTGATTGAATGAATTCTCTAGGAGGAGTACATCACATTCCACAGCAAGCGTTTTCCAAACAACCCATAATAGCCGACTTCCTGTTGGGCTGGTGTGAAACTTGACAGAGGGAAAGTTGTTCGGCCCGATGAAATCTATATGTGTACCGAGTTTCATATTAATTCATGCAAGCGTGTTTGATATATGGACCAAGTTTTCAGACCCTGTTCAAGAGGGCGCTGTTGAGCCCCCCTGCCACGCCCGTTTCTGAATCTTTTCACATGTCTACTGGCTAATAAGTGTTATGTGTCTGTCGAGTTTCATCCAATTTCAAGCATGCTAAGAGTCTCAAACGCATCCGAAAAGAATATTAAAATTTGATGCGTTGCCACGGCAACAGTATCTAAGATATCAATAATCCTTTCACAGGTCTACATCTGCCGTGTGTTTACATTATACACATAAAATTTGAAGCAAATCGGGTAAAAGTAAGAGGGTGACTTCAAAGCATTTTGAAAGTGACACACTTCCTGCTGCCAGTTGGTGGCGCTATAACTTTGACTCACAATAGTCACATCCATGTGATCGGCCTCTTACAACGAATACACTGCTGAAGTTTCATCAAGATCAGTCAATGTATGCAGAAGTTATAACACACTTCCTGTGTCCCATTATTCGCCATAAATTCGTTTCCTCGCCACGGCCAAACCGTTCGAGATATCAAAAATCTGTTCGCAAGAATTGATCCTCAATGTCTTGACTTTATTCTCACCGAGTTTGGTGGCGATCGGATGAAATCCCTAGGAGGAGTATTTCACATTCCATTGTATGCGTTTTCCAAACAACGTATAATAACCAACTTCCTGTTGGGCTTTTGTAAAACTTAGAGCACGAAAGTTGTTCGGCCCGATGAGATCTATATGTGTACTGAGTTTCATATTATTACATGCAAGCGTGTTTGATTTATGGACCAAGTTTTCGGACCCCATTCCAGGGGGCGCTGTCGAGCCCCCCTGCCACGCCCCGGTACCAGCTTCAGCCCGGCCCTGATGGCCGCAGGTTCTGACGTGTGTGCAAAATTTCAAGAGTTTTTGAGCATGTTAAGGGCCCCAAAAGTGGCAAAAAGGCAAAAAAAAAAATAATGAAGAAAAAAAAAAAAAATAATCCTTACGAAAACAATAGGGCCTTCGCCCTTTCAGGGCTTGGGCCCTAATAATAATAATAATAATAATAAACAGAGCAATTCCAAGAGGGTCCTCACACCATCGGTGCTCGGGCCCTAATTAAAGCTGCAAGCAGCGATGAAAGGGCCCTCGCACCCGTGCCATCAACACTCGGTGGCTTTAGGAAGACAGAGCATGGTTGGGAAATGTACATTTAAGGAGGTATATATAGTAAGAGTATGTCAAAGTCAGTTACAAAATGTTTTGTATAATGGTGATAATAGCATGCTTCATGACTCAGCTAAGTTTTGCTAGCATGTTTAGTGTGTTTCTAGCATGCTTAGTACACAATAATTATGTGGTTAGTACTGCATTACTGTGTTAACCATGTCAGTTTCTGTTGCCAGTAGGTGGCGTTATGACTATAACTGAATATGAGCTTGGATGTGTGTTCAGGACAGAACTCTTATCAAACGTGTGAAGTTTGGTGCAAATTGGACATTGCCTTCTTGAGTAACAACAAAGTCATGTTTCATTGAATTAGCATGCTTTAGCACTTAGCTAAGCATTGTTAGCATGTTTTAACATGTTTCTAGCATGTTTAGAACTCAATGGCATTTTTAACATGTTGCTAGAACGGCATCAACGTGTTAAACATGTCACTTCCTGTTGCCAGTTGGTGGCGCTATTACTATAATTGAACATTCTCATGTAGATGTGTTCAGGCCATGACTCTTATCAAAAGTGTGAAGTTTGGGGCAGATTGGACATTCCATGCCTGAGTTACAGCAAATTCCTATTTAATTGCAATAATAGCATGCTTTAGCACTTGGCTAAGAGTTTGCTAGCATGTTTTAGCATGTTTCTAGTATGTTGTTAGCATGTTTAACACTTGCTGGCACTTTTTTATATGTTATTAGGAGTCCATAACAGTGTTAAACATGTCACTTCCTGTTGCCAGCAGGTGGCGCTATGACTGTAACTGAATATAAGCATGGTCATGTGTTCAGGACAGAACGCTTATCAAAAGTGTGAAGTTTGGGGCAGATTGGACATTCCATGCCTGAGTTACAGCAAATTCATATTTAATTGCAGTAATATCATTCTTTAGCACTTAGCTAAGTGTTTGCTAGTATGTTTTAGCATGTCTATAGTATGTTGGTAGGATGTTTAGCACCTACTGGCATTTTTTTATATGTTATTAGGAGTCAAGAACAGTGTTAAACGTCACTTCCTGTTGCCAGCAGGTGGCGCTATGACTATAACTAAATATGAGCATGGACATGTGTTCAAGAGATAACTCTTATCAAACGTGTGACGTTTGGGGTAGATTGTACATTGCCTTCTTGAGTAACAACAAAGTCCTGTTTCATTGAATTAGCATGCTTTAGCACTTAGCTAAGTATTGCTAGTATGTTTTAACATGTTTCTAGCATGTTTAGAAGTCAATGGCATTTTTAACATGTTGCTAGAATGGCATCAACGTGTTAAACATGACACTTCCTGTTACCAGTAGGTGGCGCTATTACTATAACTGAATATTCTCATGTAGATATGTTCAGGACAGAACGCTTATCAAAAGTGTGAAGTTTGGGGCAGATTGGACATTCCATGCCTGAGTTACAGCAAATTCCTATTTAATTGCAATAATAGCATGCTTTAGCACTTAGCTAAGAGTTTGCTAGCATGTTTTAGCATGCTTCTAGTATGTTGTTAGCATGTTTAGCACTTGCTGGCACTTTTTTATATGTTATTAGGAGTCCATAACAGTGTTAAACATGTCACTTCCTGTTGCCAGCAGGTGGCGCTATGACTATAACTGAATATGAGCATGGTCATGTGTTCAGGACAGAACGTTTATTAAAAGTGTGAAGTTTGGCGCAGATTGGACATTGCCTTCTTGAGTAACAACAACATCCTGTTTCATTGAATTAGCATGCTTTAGCACTTAGCTAAGTATTGCTAGTATGTTTTAACATGTTTCTAGCATGTTTAGAAGTCAATGGCATTTTTAACATGTTGCTAGAATGGCATCAACGTGTTAAACATGACACTTCCTGTTACCAGTAGGTGGCGCTATTACTATAACTGAATATTCTCATGTAGATATGTTCAGGACAGAACGCTTATCAAAAGTGTGAAGTTTGGGGCAGATTGGACATTCCATGCCTGAGTTACAGCAAATTCCTATTTAATTGCAATAATAGCATGCTTTAGCACTTAGCTAAGAGTTTGCTAGCATGTTTTAGCATGCTTCTAGTATGTTGTTAGCATGTTTAGCACTTGCTGGCACTTTTTTATATGTTATTAGGAGTCCATAACAGTGTTAAACATGTCACTTCCTGTTGCCAGCAGGTGGCGCTATGACTATAACTGAATATGAGCATGGTCATGTGTTCAGGACAGAACTCTTATCAAACGTATGAAGTTTGGAGCAGATTGGACATTCCATGCCTGAGTTACAGCAACTTCCTGTTTCATGGCGAAACATCAAAATTTGTCAGGCCGCCGAGGACCCGCCCTTCGACGAAAACTCAAGATCTTCGCAATTTAACGTCGCAAAGGCCTTAAGATTACACTCACCAAATTTGAAGATGATCAGATTAAAACTGTAGGAGGAGTTCGTTAAAGTATGAGGCCTGAAAATGTCAAAAACTGCACAAAAATCTGGGAGGAAGTTCAAAATGGCTGACTTCCTGTTGGGTTTAGGGCTATGCTCCAAGAGACTTTTTTGTAGGTATTAGGTCATTACATGTATGTACCGAATTTCGTGCACGTACGTGGAACGTTGCGGGAGGCGCACTCCGTTGAACTTTTATAGGTGGCGCTATCGAGCCGTTTTGCCCCGTCCAATTCTGAAACCTATATCAGATGTAAATTTTCGCCAGTTCTGACGCGTGTGCAAAGTTTCGTGAGTTTTCGCGCATGTTTAGGCCCTCAAAAATGCAATTCAATGCGGAGAAGAATAATAATAATAATAATAATAATAATAATTAAAGCTGCAAGCAGCGATGAAAGGGCCCTCGCACCCGTGCCATCAACACTCGGTGGCTTTAGGAAGACAGAGCATGGTTGGGAAATGTACATTTAAGGAGGTATATATAGTAAGAGTATGTCAAAGTCAGTAACAAAATGTTTTGTATAATGGTGATAATAGCATGCTTCATGACTCAGCTAAGTGTTGCTAGCATGTTTAGTCTGTTTCTAGCATGCTTAGTACACAATAATTATGTGGTTAGTACTGCATTACGGTGTTAACCATGTCAGTTTCTGTTGCCAGTAGGTGGCGTTATGGCTATAACTGAATATGAGCATGGATGTGTGTTCAGGACAGAACTCTTATCAAACGTGTGAAGTTTGGTGCAAATTGGACATTGCCTTCTTGAGTAACAACAAAGTCATGTTTCATTGAATTAACATTCTTTAGCACTTAGCTAAGCATTGTTAGCATGTTTTAACATGTTTCTAGCATGTTTAGAACTCAATGGCATTTTTAACATGTTGCTAGAACGGCATCAAAGTGTTAAACATGTCACTTCCTGTTGCCAGTAGGTGGCGCTATTACTATAACTGAATTTGAGCATAGACATGTGTTCAGGCCATGATTCTTATCAAATGTGTGAAGTTTGGGGCAGATTGGACATTCCATGCCTGAATTACAGCAAATTCCTATTTAATTGCAATAATAGCATGCTTTAGCACTTAGCTAAGAGTTTGCTAGCATGTTTTAGCATGTTTCTAGTATGTTGTTAGTATGTTTAGCACTTGCTGGCACTTTTTTATATGTTATTAAGAGTCCATAACAGTGTTAAACATGTCACTTCCTGCTGCCAGCAGGTGGCGCTATGACTGTAAGCATGATCATGTGTTCAGGACAGAACGCTTATCAAAAGTGTGAAGTTTGGGGCAGATTGGACATTCCTTGCCTGAGTTACAGCAAATTCATATTTAATTGCAGTAATATCATTCTTTAGCACTTAGCTAAGTGTTTGCTAGTATGTTTTAGCAAGTCTCTAGTATGTTGGTAGGATGTTTAGCACCTACTGGCATTTTTTTATATGTTATTAGGAGTCAAGAACAGTGTTAAACGTCACTTCCTGTTGCCAGCAGGTGGCGCTATGACTATAACTAAATATGAGCATGGATATGTGTTCAAGAGATAACTCTTATCAAACGTGTGAAGTATGGGGTAGATTGTACATTGCCTTCTTGAGTAACAACAAAGTCCTGTTTCATTGAATTAGCATGGTTTAGCACTTAGCTACGTACTGCTAGCATGTTTTAACATGTTTCTAGCATGTATAGAACTCAATGGCATTTTTAACATGTTGCTAGAACGGCATCAAAGTGTTAAACATGTCACTTCCTGTTGCCAGTAGGTGGCGCTATTACTATAACTGAATTTGAGCATAGACATGTGTTCAGGCCATGATTCTTTTTAAATGTGTGAAGTTTGGGGCAGATTGGACATTCCATGCCTGAGTTACAGCAAATTCCTATTTAATTGCAATAATAGCACGCTTTAGCACTTAGCTAAGAGTTTGCTAGCATGTTTTAGCATGTTTCTAGTATGTTGTTATAATGTTTAGCACTTGCTGGCACTTTTTCATATGTTATTAGGGGTCCATAACAGTGTTAAACATGTCACTTCCTGTTGCCAGCAGGTGGCGCTATGACTGTAACTGAATATAAGCATGATCATGTGTTCAGGACAGAACGCTTATCAAAAGTGTGAAGTTTGGGGCAGATTGGACATTCCTTGCCTGAGTTACAGCAAATTCATATTTAATTGCAGTAATATCATTCTTTAGCACTTAGCTAAGTGTTTGCTAGTATGTTTTAGCAAGTCTCTAGTATGTTGGTAGGATGTTTAGCACCTACTGGCATTTTTTTATATGTTATTAGGAGTCAAGAACAGTGTTAAACGTCACTTCCTGTTGCCAGCAGGTGGCGCTATGACTATAACTAAATATGAGCATGGATATGTGTTCAAGAGATAACTCTTATCAAACGTGTGAAGTATGGGGTAGATTGTACATTGCCTTCTTGAGTAACAACAAAGTCCTGTTTCATTGAATTAGCATGGTTTAGCACTTAGCTACGTACTGCTAGCATGTTTTAACATGTTTCTAGCATGTATAGAACTCAATGGCATTTTTAACATGTTGCTAGAACGGCATCAAAGTGTTAAACATGTCACTTCCTGTTGCCAGTAGGTGGCGCTATTACTATAACTGAATTTGAGCATAGACATGTGTTCAGGCCATGATTCTTTTTAAATGTGTGAAGTTTGGGGCAGATTGGACATTCCATGCCTGAGTTACAGCAAATTCCTATTTAATTGCAATAATAGCACGCTTTAGCACTTAGCTAAGAGTTTGCTAGCATGTTTTAGCATGTTTCTAGTATGTTGTTATAATGTTTAGCACTTGCTGGCACTTTTTCATATGTTATTAGGGGTCCATAACAGTGTTAAACATGTCACTTCCTGTTGCCAGCAGGTGGCGCTATGACTGTAACTGAATATAAGCATGATCATGTGTTCAGGACAGAACTCTTATCAAAAGTGTGACGTTTGGGGCAGATTGGACATTCCATGCCTGAGTTACAGCAAATTCATATTTAATTGCAGTAATATCATTCTTTAGCACTTAGCTAAGTGTTTGCTAGTATGTTTTAACATGTCTCTAGTATGTTGGTAGGATGTTTAGCACCTACTGGCATTTTTTTATATGTTATTAGGAGTCAAGAACAGTGTTAAACGTCACTTCCTGTTGCCAGCAGGTGGCGCTATGACTATAACTAAATATGAGCATGGACATGTGTTCAAGAGATAACTTTTATCAAACGTGTGAAGTTTGGGGTAGATTGTACATTGCCTTCTTGAGTAACAACAAAGTCCTGTTTCATTGAATTAGCATGCTTTAGCACTTAGCTTTTGCTACTATTGCTAACGTGTTTTAATATGTTTCTAGCATGTTTAGAACTCAATGGCATATTTAACATGTTGCTAGAACGGCATCAACGTGTTAAACATGTCACTTCCTGTTGCCAGTAGGTGGCGCTATTACTATAACTGAATTTGAGCATAGACACGTGTTCAGGCCATGACTCTTATCAAACGTGTGAAGTTTGGGGCAGATTGGACATTCCATGCCTGTGTTACAGCAAATTCCTATTTAATTGCAGCAATAGCATGCTTTAACACTTAGCTAAGTGTTTGCTAGCATGTTTTAGCATGTTTCTAGTATGTTGTTAGCATGTTAAGCACTTGCTGGCACTTTTTTTATATGTTTTTATATGTCCACAACAGTGTTTAACATGTCACTTCCTGTTGCCAGCAGGTGGCACTATGACTGTAACTGAATATGAGCATGGTCATGTGTTCAGGACAGAATGTTTATTAAAAGTGTGAAGTTTGGCGCAGATTGGACATTGCCTTCTTGAGTAACAACAACATCCTGTTTCATTGAATTAGCATGCTTTAGCACTTAGCTAAGTATTGCTAGCATGTTTTAACATGTTTCTAGCATGTTTAGAAGTCAATGGCATTTTTAACATGTTGCTAGAATGGCATCAACGTGTTAAACATGACACTTCCTGTTACCAGTAGGTGGCGCTATTACTATAACTGAATGTTCTCATGTAGATGTGTTCAGGACAGAACGCTTATCAAAAGTGTGAAGTTTGGGGCAGATTGGACATTCCATGCCTGAGTTACAGCAAATTCCTATTTAATTGCAATAATAGCATGCTTTAGCACTTAGCTAAGAGTTTGCTAGCATGTTTTAGCATGCTTCTAGTATGTTGTTAGCATGTTTAGCACTTGCTGGCACTTTTTTATATGTTATTAGGAGTCCATAACAGTGTTAAACATGTCACTTCCTGTTGCCAGCAGGTGGCGCTATGACTGTAACTGAATATGAGCATGGTCATGTGTTCAGGACAGAACGCTTATCAAAAGTGTGAAGTTTGGGGCTGATTGGACATTCCATGCCTGAGTTACAGCAACTTCCTGTTTCATGGCGAAACATCGAAATTTGTCAGGTCGCCGAGGACCCGCCCTTTGACGAAAACTCAAGATCTTCGCAATTTAACGTCGCAAAGGCCTTAAGATTACACTCACCAAATTTGAAGATGATCAGATTAAAACTGTAGGAGGAGTTCGTTAAAGTACGAGGCCTGAAAATAGCAAAAACTGCACAAAAATCTGAGAGGAAGTTCAAAATGTCTGACTTCCTGTTGTGTTTAGGGCTATGCTCCAAGAGACTTTTTTGTAGGTATTAGGTCATTACATGTATGTACCGAATTTCGTGCACGTACGTGGAGCGTTGCGGGAGGCGCACTCCGTTGAACTTTTATAGGTGGCGCTATCGAGCCGTTTTGCCCCGTCCAATTCTGAAACCTATATCAGATGTAAATTTTCGCCAGTTCTGACGCGTGTGCAAAGTTTCGTGAGTTTTCGAGCATGTTTAGGCCCTCAAAAATGCAATTCAATGCGGAGAAGAAGAATAATAATAATAATAATAATAATAATAAACAGAGCAATTCCAAGAGGGTCCTCACACCATCGGTGCTCGGGCCCTAATTAAAGCTGCAAGCAGCGATGAAAGGGCCCTCGCACCCGTGCCATCAACACTCGGTGGCTTTAGGAAGACAGAGCATGGTTGGGAAATGTACATTTAAGGAGGTATGTATAGTAAGAGTATGTCAAAGTCAGTTACAAAATGTTTTGTATAATGGTGATAATAGCATGCTTCATGACTCAGCTAAGTGTTGCTAGCATGTTTAGTCTGTTTCTAGCATGCTTAGTACACAATAATTATGTGGTTAGTACTGCATTACTGTGTTAACCATGTCAGTTTCTGTTGCCAGTAGGTGGCGTTATGACTATAGCTGAATATGAGCATGGATGTGTGTTCAGGACAGAACTCTTATCAAACGTGTGAAGTTTGGTGCAAATTGGACATTGCCTTCTTGAGTAACAACAAAGTCATGTTTCATTGAATTAGCATTCTTTAGCACTTAGCTAAGCATTGTTAGCATGTTTTAACATGTTTCTAGCATGTTTAGAACTCAATGGCATTTTTAACATGTTGCTAGAACGGCATCAACGTGTTAAACATGTCACTTCCTGTTGCCAGTAGGTGGCGCTATTACTAAAAATGAACATTCTCATGTAGATGTATTCAGGTCATGACTCTTATCAAAAGTGTGAAGTTTGGGGCAGATTGGACATTCCATGCCTGAGTTACAGCAAATTCCTATTTAATTGCAATAATAGCATGCTTTAGCACTTAGCTAAGAGTTTGCTAGCATGTTTTAGCATGTTTCTAGTATGTTGTTAGCATGTTTAACACTTGCTGGCACTTTTTTATATGTTATTAGGAGTCCATAACAGTGTTAAACATGTCACTTCCTGTTGCCAGCAGGTGGCGCTATGACTGTAACTGAATATAAGCATGGTCATGTGTTCAGGACAGAACGCTTATCAAAAGTGTGAAGTTTGGGGCAGATTGGACATTCCATGCCTGAGTTACAGCAAATTCATATTTAATTGCAGTAATATCATTCTTTAGCACTTAGCTAAGTGTTTGCTAGTATGTTTTAGCATGTCTCTAGTATGTTGGTAGGATGTTTAGCACCTACTGGCATTTTTTTTATATGTTATTAGGAGTCAAGAACAGTGTTAAACGTCACTTCCTGTTGCCAGCAGGTGGCGCTATGACTATAACTAAATATGAGCATGGACATGTGTTCAAGAGATAACTCTTATCAAACGTGTGAAGTTTGGGGTAGATTGTACATTGCCTTCTTGAGTAACAACAAAGTCCTGTTTCATTGAATTATCATGCTTTAGCACTTAGCTAAGTATTGCTAGCATGTTTTAATATGTTTCTACCATGTTTAGAACTCAGTGGCATTTTTAACATGTTGCTAGAACGGCATCAACGTGTTAAACATGTCACTTCCTGTTGCCAGTAGGTGGCGCTATTACTATAACTGAATTTGAGCATAGACATGTGTTCAGGCCATGATTCTTATCAAACGTGTGATGTTTGGGGCAGATTGGACATTCCATGCCTGGGTTACAGCAAATTCCTATTTAATTGCAGTGATAGCATGCTTTAGCACTTAGCTAAGTGTTTGCTAGCATGTTTCTAGTATGTTACTAACCTGTTTAGCACTTGCTGGCTCTTTTTTATATGTTATTAGGAGACCACAACAGTGTTAAACATGTCACTTCCTGTTGACAGCAGGTGGCGCTATTACTATAACTGAATATTCTCATGTAGATGTGTTCAGGCCATGACTCTTATCAAACGTGTGAAGTTTGAGGCAGATTGGACATTCCTTGCCTGTGTTACAGCAAATTCCTATTTAATTGCAGCAATAGCATGCTTTAGCACTTAGCTAAGTGTTTGCTAGCATGTTTTAGCATTTTTTTTTTTTTTTTTTTTTTTTTTTTTTATGTTTTAGCATTTTTCTAGTATGTTGTTAGCATGTTTAGCACTTGCTGGCACTTTTTTATATGTTTTTATGTCCACAACAGTGTTTAACATGTCACTTCCTGTTGCCAGCAGGTGGCACTATGACTGTAACTGAATATGAGCATGTTCATGTGTTAAGGACGGAACGTTTATTAAAAGTGTGAAGTTTGGCGCAGATTGGACATTGCCTTCTTGAGTAACAACAACATCCTGTTTCATTGAATTAGCATGCTTTAGCACTTAGCTAAGTATTGCTAGCATGTTTTAAAATGTTTCTAGCATGTTTAGAAGTCAATGGCATTTTTAACATGTTGCTAGAATGGCATCAACGTGTTAAACATGACACTTCCTGTTACCAGTAGGTGGCGCTATTACTATAACTGAATGTTCTCATGTAGATGTGTTCAGGACAGAACGCTTATCAAAAGTGTGAAGTTTGGGGCAGATTGGACATTCCATGCCTGAGTTACAGCAAATTCCTATTTAATTGCAATAATAGCATGCTTTAGCACTTAGCTAAGAGTTTGCTAGCATGTTTTAGCATGCTTCTAGTATGTTGTTAGCATGTTTAGCACTTGCTGGCACTTTTTTATATGTTATTAGGAGTCCATAACAGTGTTAAACATGTCACTTCCTGTTGCCAGCAGGTGGCGCTATGACTGTGACTGAATATGAGCATGGTCATGTGTTCAGGACAGAACGCTTATCAAAAGTGTGAAGTTTGGGGCAGATTGGACATTCCATGCCTGAGTTACAGCAACTTCCTGTTTCATGGCGAAACATCGAAATTTGTCAGGCCGCCGAGGACCCGCCCTTTGACGAAAACTCAAGATCTTCGCAATTTAACGTCGCAAAGGCCTTAAGATTACACTCACCAAATTTGAAGATGATCAGATTAAAACTGTAGGAGGAGTTCGTTAAAGTACGAGGCCTGAAAATGGCAAAAACTGCACAAAAATCTGAGAGGAAGTTCAAAATGGCTGACTTCCTGTTGTGTTTAGGGCTATGCTCCAAGAGACTTTTTTGTAGGTATTAGGTCATTACATGTATGTACCGAATTTCGTGCACGTACGTGGAACGTTGCGGGAGGCGCACTCCGTTGAACTTTTATAGGTGGCGCTATCGAGCCATTTTGCCCCGTCCAATTCTGAAACCTATATCAGATGTAAATTTTCGCCAGTTCTGACGCGTGTGCAAAGTTTCGTGAGTTTTCGAGCATGTTTAGGCCCTCAAAAATGCAATTCAATGCGGAGAAGAATAATAATAATAATAATAATAATAATAATAAACAGAGCAATTCCAAGAGGGTCCTCACACCATCGGTGCTCGGGCCCTAATAATAAACAGAGCAATTCCAAGAGGGTCCTCACACCATCGGTGCTCGGGCCCTAATAATAAACAGAGCAATTCCAAGAGGGTCCTCACACCATCGGTGCTCGGGCCCTAATAATAATAATAATAAACAGAGCAATTCCAAGAGGGTCCTCACACCATCGGTGCTCGGGCCCTAATTAAAGCTGCAAGCAGCGATGAAAGGGCCCTCGCACCCGTGCCATCAACACTCGGTGGCTTTAGGAAGACAGAGCATGGTTGGGAAATGTACATTTAAGGAGGTATATATAGTAAGAGTATGTCAAAGTCAGTTACAAAATGTTTTGTATAATGGTGATAATAGCATGCTTCATGACTCAGCTAAGTGTTGCTAGCATGTTTAGTGTGTTTCTAGCATGCTTAGTACACAATAATTATGTGGTTAGTACTGCATTACTGTGTTAACCATGTCAGTTTCTGTTGCCAGTAGGTGGCGTTATGACTATAACTGAATATGAGCTTGGATGTGTGTTCAGGACAGAACTCTTATCAAACGTGTGAAGTTTGGTGCAAATTGGACATTGCCTTCTTGAGTAACAACAAAGTCATGTTTCATTGAATTAGCATGCTTTAGCACTTAGCTAAGCATTGTTAGCATGTTTTAACATGTTTCTAGCATGTTTAGAACTCAATGGCATTTTTAACATGTTGCTAGAACGGCATCAACGTGTTAAACATGTCACTTCCTGTTGCCAGTTGGTGGCGCTATTACTATAATTGAACATTCTCATGTAGATGTGTTGGGGCAGATTGGACATTCCATGCCTGAGTTACAGCAAATTCCTATTTAATTGCAATAATAGCATGCTTTAGCACTTGGCTAAGAGTTTGCTAGCATGTTTTAGCATGTTTCTAGTATGTTGTTAGCATGTTTAACACTTGCTGGCACTTTTTTATATGTTATTAGGAGTCCATAACAGTGTTAAACATGTCACTTCCTGTTGCCAGCAGGTGGCGCTATGACTGTAACTGAATATAAGCATGGTCATGTGTTCAGGACAGAACGCTTATCAAAAGTGTGAAGTTTGGGGCAGATTGGACATTCCATGTCTGAGTTACAGCAAATTCATATTTAATTGCAGTAATATCATTCTTTAGCACTTAGCTAAGTGTTTGCTAGTATGTTTTAGCATGTCTATAGTATGTTGGTAGGATGTTTAGCACCTACTGGCATTTTTTTATATGTTATTAGGAGTCAAGAACAGTGTTAAACGTCACTTCCTGTTGCCAGCAGGTGGCGCTATGACTATAACTAAATATGAGCATGGACATGTGTTCAAGAGATAACTCTTATCAAACGTGTGACGTTTGGGGTAGATTGTACATTGCCTTCTTGAGTAACAACAAAGTCCTGTTTCATTGAATTAGCATGCTTTAGCACTTAGCTAAGTATTGCTAGTATGTTTTAACATGTTTCTAGCATGTTTAGAAGTCAATGGCATTTTTAACATGTTGCTAGAATGGCATCAACGTGTTAAACATGACACTTCCTGTTACCAGTAGGTGGCGCTATTACTATAACTGAATATTCTCATGTAGATATGTTCAGGACAGAACGCTTATCAAAAGTGTGAAGTTTGGGGCAGATTGGACATTCCATGCCTGAGTTACAGCAAATTCCTATTTAATTGCAATAATAGCATGCTTTAGCACTTAGCTAAGAGTTTGCTAGCATGTTTTAGCATGCTTCTAGTATGTTGTTAGCATGTTTAGCACTTGCTGGCACTTTTTTATATGTTATTAGGAGTCCATAACAGTGTTAAACATGTCACTTCCTGTTGCCAGCAGGTGGCGCTATGACTATAACTGAATATGAGCATGGTCATGTGTTCAGGACAGAACGTTTATTAAAAGTGTGAAGTTTGGCGCAGATTGGACATTGCCTTCTTGAGTAACAACAACATCCTGTTTCATTGAATTAGCATGCTTTAGCACTTAGCTAAGTATTGCTAGTATGTTTTAACATGTTTCTAGCATGTTTAGAAGTCAATGGCATTTTTAACATGTTGCTAGAATGGCATCAACGTGTTAAACATGACACTTCCTGTTACCAGTAGGTGGCGCTATTACTATAACTGAATATTCTCATGTAGATATGTTCAGGACAGAACGCTTATCAAAAGTGTGAAGTTTGGGGCAGATTGGACATTCCATGCCTGAGTTACAGCAAATTCCTATTTAATTGCAATAATAGCATGCTTTAGCACTTAGCTAAGAGTTTGCTAGCATGTTTTAGCATGCTTCTAGTATGTTGTTAGCATGTTTAGCACTTGCTGGCACTTTTTTATATGTTATTAGGAGTCCATAACAGTGTTAAACATGTCACTTCCTGTTGCCAGCAGGTGGCGCTATGACTATAACTGAATATGAGCATGGTCATGTGTTCAGGACAGAACTCTTATCAAACGTATGAAGTTTGGGGCAGATTGGACATTCCATGCCTGAGTTACAGCAACTTCCTGTTTCATGGCGAAACATCAAAATTTGTCAGGCCGCCGAGGACCCGCCCTTCGACGAAAACTCAAGATCTTCGCAATTTAACGTCGCAAAGGCCTTAAGATTACACTCACCAAATTTGAAGATGATCAGATTAAAACTGTAGGAGGAGTTCGTTAAAGTATGAGGCCTGAAAATGTCAAAAACTGCACAAAAATCTGGGAGGAAGTTCAAAATGGCTGACTTCCTGTTGGGTTTAGGGCTATGCTCCAAGAGACTTTTTTGTAGGTATTAGGTCATTACATGTATGTACCGAATTTCGTGCACGTACGTGGAACGTTGCGGGAGGCGCACTCCGTTGAACTTTTATAGGTGGCGCTATCGAGCCGTTTTGGCCCGTCCAATTCTGAAACCTATATCAGATGTAAATTTTCGCCAGTTCTGATGCGTGTGCAAAGTTTCGTGAGTTTTCGCGCATGTTTAGGCCCTCAAAAATGCAATTCAATGCGGAGAAGAATAATAATAATAATAATTAAAGCTGCAAGCAGCGATGAAAGGGCCCTCGCACCCGTGCCATCAACACTCGGTGGCTTTAGGAAGACAGAGCATGGTTGGGAAATGTACATTTAAGGAGGTATATATAGTAAGAGTATGTCAAAGTCAGTTACAAAATGTTTTGTATAATGGTGATAATAGCATGCTTCATGACTCAGCTAAGTGTTGCTAGCATGTTTAGTGTGTTTCTAGCATGCTTAGTACACAATAATTATGTGGTTAGTACTGCATTACTGTGTTAACCATGTCAGTTTCTGTTGCCAGTAGGTGGCGTTATGACTATAACTGAATATGAGCTTGGATGTGTGTTCAGGACAGAACTCTTATCAAACGTGTGAAGTTTGGTGCAAATTGGACATTGCCTTCTTGAGTAACAACAAAGTCATGTTTCATTGAATTAGCATGCTTTAGCACTTAGCTAAGCATTGTTAGCATGTTTTAACATGTTTCTAGCATGTTTAGAACTCAATGGCATTTTTAACATGTTGCTAGAACGGCATCAACGTGTTAAACATGTCACTTCCTGTTGCCAGTTGGTGGCGCTATTACTATAATTGAACATTCTCATGTAGATGTGTTCAGGCCATGACTCTTATCAAAAGTGTGAAGTTTGGGGCAGATTGGACATTCCATGCCTGAGTTACAGCAAATTCCTATTTAATTGCAATAATAGCATGCTTTAGCACTTGGCTAAGAGTTTGCTAGCATGTTTTAGCATGTTTCTAGTATGTTGTTAGCATGTTTAACACTTGCTGGCACTCTTTTATATGTTATTAGGAGTCCATAACAGTGTTAAACATGTCACTTCCTGTTGCCAGCAGGTGGCGCTATGACTGTAACTGAATATAAGCATGGTCATGTGTTCAGGACAGAACGCTTATCAAAAGTGTGAAGTTTGGGGCAGATTGGACATTCCATGCCTGAGTTACAGCAAATTCATATTTAATTGCAGTAATATCATTCTTTAGCACTTAGCTAAGTGTTTGCTAGTATGTTTTAGCATGTCTATAGTATGTTGGTAGGATGTTTAGCACCTACTGGCATTTTTTTATATGTTATTAGGAGTCAAGAACAGTGTTAAACGTCACTTCCTGTTGCCAGCAGGTGGCGCTATTACTATAACTGAATATTCTCATGTAGATATGTTCAGGACAGAACGCTTATCAAAAGTGTGAAGTTTGGGGCAGATTGGACATTCCATGCCTGAGTTACAGCAAATTCCTATTTAATTGCAATAATAGCATGCTTTAGCACTTAGCTAAGAGTTTGCTAGCATGTTTTAGCATGCTTCTAGTATGTTGTTAGCATGTTTAGCACTTGCTGGCACTTTTTTATATGTTATTAGGAGTCCATAACAGTGTTAAACATGTCACTTCCTGTTGCCAGCAGGTGGCGCTATGACTATAACTGAATATGAGCATGGTCATGTGTTCAGGACAGAACGTTTATTAAAAGTGTGAAGTTTGGCGCAGATTGGACATTGCCTTCTTGAGTAACAACAACATCCTGTTTCATTGAATTAGCATGCTTTAGCACTTAGCTAAGTATTGCTAGTATGTTTTAACATGTTTCTAGCATGTTTAGAAGTCAATGGCATTTTTAACATGTTGCTAGAATGGCATCAACGTGTTAAACATGACACTTCCTGTTACCAGTAGGTGGCGCTATTACTATAACTGAATATTCTCATGTAGATATGTTCAGGACAGAACGCTTATCAAAAGTGTGAAGTTTGGGGCAGATTGGACATTCCATGCCTGAGTTACAGCAAATTCCTATTTAATTGCAATAATAGCATGCTTTAGCACTTAGCTAAGAGTTTGCTAGCATGTTTTAGCATGCTTCTAGTATGTTGTTAGCATGTTTAGCACTTGCTGGCACTTTTTTATATGTTATTAGGAGTCCATAACAGTGTTAAACATGTCACTTCCTGTTGCCAGCAGGTGGCGCTATGACTATAACTGAATATGAGCATGGTCATGTGTTCAGGACAGAACGTTTATTAAAAGTGTGAAGTTTGGCGCAGATTGGACATTGCCTTCTTGAGTAACAACAACATCCTGTTTCATTGAATTAGCATGCTTTAGCACTTAGCTAAGTATTGCTAGTATGTTTTAACATGTTTCTAGCATGTTTAGAAGTCAATGGCATTTTTAACATGTTGCTAGAATGGCATCAACGTGTTAAACATGACACTTCCTGTTACCAGTAGGTGGCGCTATTACTATAACTGAATATTCTCATGTAGATATGTTCAGGACAGAACGCTTATCAAAAGTGTGAAGTTTGGGGCAGATTGGACATTCCATGCCTGAGTTACAGCAAATTCCTATTTAATTGCAATAATAGCATGCTTTAGCACTTAGCTAAGAGTTTGCTAGCATGTTTTAGCATGCTTCTAGTATGTTGTTAGCATGTTTAGCACTTGCTGGCACTTTTTTATATGTTATTAGGAGTCCATAACAGTGTTAAACATGTCACTTTCTGTTGCCAGCAGGTGGCGCTATGACTATAACTGAATATGAGCATGGTCATGTGTTCAGGACAGAACTCTTATCAAACGTATGAAGTTTGGGGCAGATTGGACATTCCATGCCTGAGTTACAGCAACTTCCTGTTTCATGGCGAAACATCAAAATTTGTCAGGCCGCCGAGGACCCGCCCTTCGACGAAAACTCAAGATCTTCGCAATTTAACGTCGCAAAGGCCTTAAGATTACACTCACCAAATTTGAAGATGATCAGATTAAAACTGTAGGAGGAGTTCGTTAAAGTATGAGGCCTGAAAATGTCAAAAACTGCACAAAAATCTGGGAGGAAGTTCAAAATGGCTGACTTCCTGTTGGGTTTAGGGCTATGCTCCAAGAGACTTTTTTGTAGGTATTAGGTCATTACATGTATGTACCGAATTTCGTGCACGTACGTGGAACGTTGCGGGAGGCGCACTCCGTTGAACTTTTATAGGTGGCGCTATCGAGCCGTTTTGCCCCGTCCAATTCTGAAACCTATATCAGATGTAAATTTTCGCCAGTTCTGACGCGTGTGCAAAGTTTCGTGAGTTTTCGCGCATGTTTAGGCCCTCAAAAATGCAATTCAATGCGGAGAAGAAGAATAATAATAATAATAATAATAATAATAAACAGAGCAATTCCAAGAGGGTCCTCACACCATCGGTGCTCGGGCCCTAATAATAATAATTAAAGCTGCAAGCAGCGATGAAAGGGCCCTCGCACCCGTGCCATCAACACTCGGTGGCTTTAGGAAGACAGAGCATGGTTGGGAAATGTACATTTAAGGAGGTATATATAGTAAGAGTATGTCAAAGTCAGTTACAAAATGTTTTGTATAATGGTGATAATAGCATGCTTCATGACTCAGCTAAGTGTTGCTAGCATGTTTAGTGTGTTTCTAGCATGCTTAGTACACAATAATTATGTGGTTAGTACTGCATTACTGTGTTAACCATGTCAGTTTCTGTTGCCAGTAGGTGGCGTTATGACTATAACTGAATATGAGCTTGGATGTGTGTTCAGGACAGAACTCTTATCAAACGTGTGAAGTTTGGTGCAAATTGGACATTGCCTTCTTGAGTAACAACAAAGTCATGTTTCATTGAATTAGCATGCTTTAGCACTTAGCTAAGCATTGTTAGCATGTTTTAACATGTTTCTAGCATGTTTAGAACTCAATGGCATTTTTAACATGTTGCTAGAACGGCATCAACGTGTTAAACATGTCACTTCCTGTTGCCAGTTGGTGGCGCTATTACTATAATTGAACATTCTCATGTAGATGTGTTCAGGCCATGACTCTTATCAAAAGTGTGAAGTTTGGGGCAGATTGGACATTCCATGCCTGAGTTACAGCAAATTCCTATTTAATTGCAATAATAGCATGCTTTAGCACTTGGCTAAGAGTTTGCTAGCATGTTTTAGCATGTTTCTAGTATGTTGTTAGCATGTTTAACACTTGCTGGCACTTTTTTATATGTTATTAGGAGTCCATAACAGTGTTAAACATGTCACTTCCTGTTGCCAGCAGGTGGCGCTATGACTGTAACTGAATATAAGCATGGTCATGTGTTCAGGACAGAACGCTTATCAAAAGTGTGAAGTTTGGGGCAGATTGGACATTCCATGCCTGAGTTACAGCAAATTCATATTTAATTGCAGTAATATCATTCTTTAGCACTTAGCTAAGTGTTTGCTAGTATGTTTTAGCATGTCTATAGTATGTTGGTAGGATGTTTAGCACCTACTGGCATTTTTTTATATGTTATTAGGAGTCAAGAACAGTGTTAAACGTCACTTCCTGTTGCCAGCAGGTGGCGCTATGACTATAACTAAATATGAGCATGGACATGTGTTCAAGAGATAACTCTTATCAAACGTGTGACGTTTGGGGTAGATTGTACATTGCCTTCTTGAGTAACAACAAAGTCCTGTTTCATTGAATTAGCATGCTTTAGCACTTAGCTAAGTATTGCTAGTATGTTTTAACATGTTTCTAGCATGTTTAGAAGTCAATGGCATTTTTAACATGTTGCTAGAATGGCATCAACGTGTTAAACATGACACTTCCTGTTACCAGTAGGTGGCGCTATTACTATAACTGAATATTCTCATGTAGATATGTTCAGGACAGAACGCTTATCAAAAGTGTGAAGTTTGGGGCAGATTGGACATTCCATGCCTGAGTTACAGCAAATTCCTATTTAATTGCAATAATAGCATGCTTTAGCACTTAGCTAAGAGTTTGCTAGCATGTTTTAGCATGCTTCTAGTATGTTGTTAGCATGTTTAGCACTTGCTGGCACTTTTTTATATGTTATTAGGAGTCCATAACAGTGTTAAACATGTCACTTCCTGTTGCCAGCAGGTGGCGCTATGACTATAACTGAATATGAGCATGGTCATGTGTTCAGGACAGAACGTTTATTAAAAGTGTGAAGTTTGGCGCAGATTGGACATTGCCTTCTTGAGTAACAACAACATCCTGTTTCATTGAATTAGCATGCTTTAGCACTTAGCTAAGTATTGCTAGTATGTTTTAACATGTTTCTAGCATGTTTAGAAGTCAATGGCATTTTTAACATGTTGCTAGAATGGCATCAACGTGTTAAACATGACACTTCCTGTTACCAGTAGGTGGCGCTATTACTATAACTGAATATTCTCATGTAGATATGTTCAGGACAGAACGCTTATCAAAAGTGTGAAGTTTGGGGCAGATTGGACATTCCATGCCTGAGTTACAGCAAATTCCTATTTAATTGCAATAATAGCATGCTTTAGCACTTAGCTAAGAGTTTGCTAGCATGTTTTAGCATGCTTCTAGTATGTTGTTAGCATGTTTAGCACTTGCTGGCACTTTTTTATATGTTATTAGGAGTCCATAACAGTGTTAAACATGTCACTTCCTGTTGCCAGCAGGTGGCGCTATGACTATAACTGAATATGAGCATGGTCATGTGTTCAGGACAGAACTCTTATCAAACGTATGAAGTTTGGGGCAGATTGGACATTCCATGCCTGAGTTACAGCAACTTCCTGTTTCATGGCGAAACATCAAAATTTGTCAGGCCGCCGAGGACCCGCCCTTCGACGAAAACTCAAGATCTTCGCAATTTAACGTCGCAAAGGCCTTAAGATTACACTCACCAAATTTGAAGATGATCAGATTAAAACTGTAGGAGGAGTTTGTTAAAGTATGAGGCCTGAAAATGTCAAAAACTGCACAAAAATCTGGGAGGAAGTTCAAAATGGCTGACTTCCTGTTGGGTTTAGGGCTATGCTCCAAGAGACTTTTTTGTAGGCATTAGGTCATTACATGTATGTACCGAATTTCGTGCACGTACGTGGAACGTTGCGGGAGGCGTACTCCGTTGAACTTTTATAGGTGGCGCTATCGAGCCGTTTTGCCCCGTCCAATTCTGAAACCTATATCAGATGTAAATTTTCGCCAGTTCTGACGCGTGTGCAAAGTTTCGTGAGTTTTCGCGCATGTTTAGGCCCTCAAAAATGCAATTCAATGCGGAGAAGAAGAATAATAATAATAATAATAATTAAAGCTGCAAGCAGCATTTATCGGGGTTCAAGCAGTTAAGGCCTTTAAGGCATTTAAGCACAAAAGCATCAAAAGTTATTAAGATTTATTTAGCAAGCATGTAACCACTGACATAATAGATGGAAAAGACCATTTACAGCCAATACAGGCAATTTGCCATGGGATATATATGGTTTTAAAGCTTTTTAACAGTTATAGCGCCACCTATGCTCCGATCTCCATAGAATTGTTTACTGTGACCTCAAATTGAACCCATACACATGTGTACTGAGTTTAGTAAAGATATCTCATTTACTTCTTGAGTTATAGCCATTTGAGTAAAATAGGCTTCTCCCACAACGATTTGCCACATTCTAGAATTATTTAATATGATTCTAGCATGATTTACTATCATATACCATGTTCCAGAATGATTTATTAGGATTCTAGCATGATTTACCTTGATACACCTCATTTCAGTATTATTTACTATGATTTACAATGTTTCTAGCATGATTAACCACATTACTAGCAGATATGTGAAGTGTCAGTGCAAATGAGGTGATGAACACTGACAAAATATTATTGTGTTATAATAGTTAGTTATATACGTGATTTTTAGTGTGTGTCCAAGTATGAATGCAAAAGCACATGTAAAATATTTCATTATTAAGTAGAATGGCCAGCAGAGGGCAGTAGAAGACCACTTATTGGCTCACTTTCACTTTAAACCAGTTTTCTGCACTAAAGCAAACCAGTTTTTCCATGTTAACTCAATGCATGCTTACACACACACACACACACACACACACACACACACACACACACACACACACACACACAAACACACACACACACACACACACACACACACACACACATACACACACAGCATAGTTAACCATGATTTACCATGATATACCACGTTCTAGTATTATTTACCAGGAGATAAACGACAATCTAGGATTATTTACTTTGATTTACCATGTTTCTAGCCTGATTTATCACATTACTAGCAATTATTTGAAGTGTCAGTGCAAATAAAGTGGTTAACACTGACAAAATATGATTGTGTTATAATAGTTATTGCTATATAAGTGATTTTTTTAGTGTGTATTCAAGTATGAATGCAAGCACATGTTGAAATATTTCATTAATAAGTAGAATGGCCAGCAGAGGGCAGTAGAAGACCACTTATTGGCTCACTTTCACTTTAAACCAGTTTTCTGCACTAAAGCAAACCAGTTTATCCATGTTAACTCAATGCATGCTTACACACACACACACACACACACACACACACACACACACACACACACACACACACACACACACACACACACACACAGCATAGTTAACCATGATTTACCACATTACTAGCAATTATTTGAAGTGTCAGTGCAAATAAAGTGATTAACACTGACAAAATATGATTATGTTATAATAGTTATTGCTATATAAGTGATTTTTAGTGTGTATTCAAGTATAAATGCAAGCACATGTGGAAAAATTTAATTAAGTAGAATGGCCAGCAGAGGGCAGTAGAAGACCACTTATTGGTTCACTTTCACTTTAAACCTCATGATTTTGACCAGTTTTCTGCACTAAAGCAAACCAGTGTTTCCATGTTAACTCAATAATGCATACTTGCTACATATGCTACACACAATAATGCTACACACACACACACACACACACACACACACACAAATGTTTCAGTGATATTGGTGTCACATTCACCTTCATCACATTCACCTTCTGTCTTCATCACATTCACCATCTGTCGTCATCACCTGCACCTGCTCCTCATCACCCTCCTCATCATCACCTGCTCCTCATCATCATAACCGTCACCTGTTGTCCTTGTCTTGATCTGTGTATTTAAGTTCCCCTCTCATCCATTATCATTGTCGGTTATTGTTTGTGCACTAGCACTCTGTTATGTTTGTTTTCATGTTGGAAAATAAAACCTTTGTTATATTTGTACCACACACACACACACACACACACACACACACACACACACACACACACACACACACACACACACACACACACACACACACACACCATCATTTATCATGATTTACCATGGCTGATACCAATACCAATATGAGAAAATGACTATTTTAAACAGCAGGGGGCAGTAAAATACCACTTATTGGCTTAACATGCCATTAATTCATATCATTTTCACCTTTTTAACTGTTATAGAGGCAAATTTTGTCCGATCTGTCTGAAAATTTTCATGCTTGTTCAGGGTGATATTTCACACGTTCTGACTTGTTTTTAAGAAGGTCTGAGCATTGATTAAAGAGATATAGGCTTTCGGGGACACTTGGTAAAGGCCAGATTTTGAAGTGAACCTATTATAGCTATCCAAATGAAGTAGTTCAACTTTTTCTGACAATTATTGATCTAGTGAGTCCAGAGAATTGTATTGCACTAGTTTTGAACATTATGATATGAAAATTATATGATCAGAGATGGAAAAGACCATTTACAGCCAATACAGGCAGTTTACCATAGGAAATATATGATTTTAAAGCTTTTTAACAGTTATAGCGCCACCTATCGTCCGATCTCCATAGAATTTTTCATGCTTGTTAATGATGTTATGTCACATATGCTGACCAATTTTTGTGAAGTTCTGAGTTTTTATTTAGGATTTATAGGCTTTTTAATGTATTTTGACACACCCATTTTATAAATTACCCTATTACAGCCATCCAAATGCAAAAGTTCAACTTTTTTTTGATAATTATTGATCTAGAGAGTCCAGAGAATTGTCCTAGACTGGTCTGATTCCGATCGGGCAAAAAACCTAGGACTAGTTCGCAAAAGTAGGTTATTAACATATTAATGAATAATTAATGAACAGTTTGATTGACAGCAATGGTTCTTGAGGCAAAGTTGTTCAGGATGAGGAGATCTATCAAATGATATGCATATTGTGTGGATATTTGTAACACCACGTGATTACAGAGCCGTAAAACTCGTTAGCGCCAACTAGTGGCCGATTTCTTTCAAAATTCTTACAGACCTTTAGGGCCATGAGCCGAACATGCCCATTGAGTTTCGTTCCGATCGGCCTCCGTTAACCTTGTCTAATAGGTGCTCAAACTTCGTTGGCCAATGGCGGCCATGTTTTTTGAGATACGCCAATGTCCTCATAGACATACATGGCACCTTGGACCAAGACACTGCATACCAATTTTCAAGTCAATCGGACTAACGGTCAGGTGGTTATAGCCTGTTTTATGTTTTTTTCATTTTATAGCGCCACCATGAGGCCAATCGTCGCGATTTTTTTACTGTGACCCCAGAGTAAGCTCATACACATGTGTACCAAGTTTGGTGAAGATACCTCATTTACATCGGGAGTTATAGCCATTTTAGTAAAATAGGCCCCTCCCACAACGTACGTTTTGGCGCCCCTTAGCGACCATGAATCGAAATTTCCACTTTTTTTCGATAATTATTGATATTCAGTCTCCAGAGAACATTTCTGCACTAGTTTGGTTCCAATCGGGCAAAAAACCAGGGACTAGTTCGCAAAAGTAGATTTTTGACAAAATTCAAAATGGCGGAAAATCTATCATGGCGGAAATGAAATCGGAGATATACGTTTTGTTCGTCAGGCGTCCAGCTTTCCAATGATATAAGACACTTGAGTCTACGACATACGGTCTAGGAGTTATGAGCAGTTTCGCGCTTTTGGTTGTTATAGCGCCACCTATGGGCCAATCGGGGTCATAATCTCTGAACCTTTCCTCGATTTTTGTACTACCATCTGTCAAAGTTTCAAAGTTCCAGCTCTTACGGTTTGGGCTGCACGATGCGTTTTACGGCGGAATAATAATAATAATAATAATAATAATAATTAAAGCTGCAAGCAGCATTTAGCGGGGTTCAAGCATTTAGGGTCTTTAAGCACATAAGGCAGTTTAGTGAGTTGTCTGAGTTTTTGTTTAGGATTTACAGGCTTTTGAGTGTTTTTTGCCATACCCATTTTCTAAATGATCCTGTTATGGCTACCCAATGGGTAAAGTTAAAGTTTTTTATATAATTAATAATCTAGAGCTTCCAGAGAATTGTACTGCACTGGTATATTTCCGATCGGGCGAAAAACCTAGGACTAGTTCGCAAAAGTAGGTTTTTAACATAATCGCAAGTATTTAATGAACAAATTGATTGACAGCAGTAGTTCTTGAGGCAAAGTTGTTCAGTATGAGGAGATCTATCAAATGATATGCATCACGTGATTACATAGCCGTAAAACCTGTTAGCGTCAACTAGTGGCTGATTTTTCAAAATTCTTACAGACCTCTAGGACCACGAGTCGAACATGCCCACCGAGTTTCGTTCCGATCGGCCTCCGTTAAGAGCAAACTAACAGCTTTGAATTAAAATGGTGAGTTTATCCTGTTGTAAACATCAACCATGCCTGTTGACAGTTCTCTTTTGTGGGAAGGGAATGAAAAGTTCTCAAATCCACAGCACAGCCTCAGACATAACATTTATATCCATGATCTGCCATTTTCACTATTGTCCTTGCTTGCTTCTTCACAATACCTGCAGATCTTCTGATGATTCGGCTGTGCAGGTCCACATTAACACTGCCTGGCCTAGAACATGGACTGGAAAATGCAAATTTGGGGGGTATAAATATTAATGATCCTGACTCCAACGTCACAGTCGGTGTTATGGTGGGATTCACTCATTTTTCAGCTGTCTTTTGCAAACAGGAGATTTACACATGAAGGAGGAAACAATGGTGTTTGAGGCTCACGGTATGTCAGTTCCATGTCCAGAACTCTTATCATTCAACTATGCCAAGATAAATACAGTTTTCAATTGTATGGCACCTGTAAAATAGATGATTAGTAATATAATGCTTACTTGGAGTCTGAAATGGCTTTAACAAAAGAAGAAAAATATTCTTAGATTTCTGTTCATTCTAATCATGTACAAATAAAGTAGCACAGTAAGATTACATTTATTTGAATGCATTAGTGAGTGTGTGATTGTGCTGTGTGTGCAGCGTGTCAATACTAAAAGTGAAGGTTTAGTTGATATCTTTGGTGATAATATCTGTAGTAATCATAAAAAAACAATTAAGAAATAAAGAATTAAAATTACAAATAATATTCTATTAAGATATGAGTTACAATAACATGATTTGCAATAGTAATAATATCAATAATATATGCACAATACACACAGATTAGACTATCAGGTCTGTGTTTTACAAAAACATTAGTATTGCAGCCAGTGTGAGTCTGTGGGATTTATAAACAGACAAAATATGATTTGAAATGTTATTTTAATGATTTTATTAAGTTTAAACAATATTTCAAATGAAAAAAAAAAAATGAAAAATAATATTTTAGTGAGCAGAATGAACCAATGAGTGTTCTTCTTCTGGTGGTTAAAATGTAAATGAAAACAATAATACTTAAACAATAATACTTAATACACTAACCATGCTTGAACACACACATGCACACACATTTTGTTGTAGATGGAGATATTTAAAATAAAAGATAGGTAACAAAATGATAATTGCAAATCTCCTCTGTATAACACCATTTTCAGATTTCAAATTAATCACTGAGAGGCAGAATTGTTCAAACTGAGAGCTCAGTAAAAATGAAGTGATAAACTTTGACAAAACATGACTGTGTTATAATAGGTGATTTTCATGCAAGTAATTTGATATAGTCCAAAAACTAATGCAAAAGCACAGATGAAAATATTTTATTAAGTAGAATGTCCTGCAGAGGGCAGTAGAAGACCACTAATTGACTCACTTTCATTTGAAAGACTTTTTTTATCCACCAGTAAAACAAAGCAGTTTCTCCATGTTCTTTCCATTTAGCATGCTTACACACACAGACACACACACAAACACATCCACACACACACACACACACACACACACACACACACACACACACACACACACACACACACACACACACACACACACACACACACACACACACACACACACACACACACACACACACACAAAGACAAATATGTTTTCAATGTTTTTAGGATGTGATATTGTGAAAATATCTTAATCTCCTCATCTTGAACAACTTTGCCTCAAGAATCACTAATGTCAATCAAACCGTTCATAATCATAATAAAAAAATAAAATATATACAAATATCATAATAAAAAAAAAACATCATAATAAAAAAGATTGCTTCTTAAAGCATTTGTTTATTTCCCAATACTGAAGCGAATTAAAAGATCATGCGTAATCCTGCTGCTCCCTCTAGTGGACAACAGTGGTATTATAGCTTACATTTTACAGTTGAAGTGTTTGAATGAATGAATGGGAATTTGTTTTTTTTTACTTATATCTCAGGAACCAAAAGGCAAAAAATTCTGAAACTCAGAGCATAGATAGTGCTTGAGGAGCCCTGTTGAATGAGACCATCAAGGTGTTTTTGGGCGATTGGGGCTGGGAGTTATGACTGTTATAAGGCATATCTGTTCGGGCTATTATCTCTGGAATGCCCAGGGCAAATAACACCACATTTGAATCGAAGCTAGCCAAGGACGCGCCCTTTCCAACGAGCTCTCACACAATGTTCGCGGTGGTCTGGGTCGGGAGTAATGGCCGTTCAAAATCGGGGGTCCCGCGGATTCGCGATGCGCGGGGGGCGCGCTCCCGAGGCCCGCGACGACACGTTTCGATCAAGAGCCCGGAGAGGTCCTCACCATCAAAATTTGAGCGCGCAACGACTTTCCGTTTTCGAGTTATGAATGAATTTGTATTCGGGGGCGTGGCTTAAATGCCGTTATACTTTCGTTTCATTTCATTCATTTACTTTCGTCCATTTCCATATCTCAGTGTAACACAATTGTCAATAGTAATACTCAATAGATGAGTTTTGACAAAATGTGATTGTAAATGTTAAAATAATGATTTTATAAAGTCTAAATATGAATTTTATAACAATATTAGGGAGTAGTATGATGAAATGACAGCAGGGGGCAGTAAAATACCACTTATTGGCTTAATATGTCATTATATTCATATAAAATCACCTTTTGAAGAAGTTAAACTTTTTTTCTGATAATTATTGATCTAGAGAGTTCAGAGAATTGTGCTGCACTGGTTTTGAACATTATGATATGAACATTATATGATAGAAGACACCATTTACAGCAAATACAGGCAATTTACCATAGGAAATATATGGTTTTAAAGCGTTTGAACAGTTATAGCGCCAACTATGGTCCGCTCTCCATAAAATTTTCCATGCTTCTTAAGCAGGTTATGACACATATGCTCATCAATTTTCGTGAAGTTCTGAGTTTTTGTTTAGGATTTATAGGCTTTTGAGTGCATTTTACCACGCCCATTTTCTAAATGACCCTGTTAGCCATGCGAAAAATGCAAAAGTTCAACTTTTTTTTGATAATTATTGACCTAGAGAGTCCATAGAATTGTCCTAGACTGTTTTGGTTCCGATCGGGCGAAAAACCTAGGACTAGTTCGCAAAAGTAGGTTTTTAACATAATTACGAATATTTAATGAACGGTTTGATTGACAGCAATGGTTCTTGAGGCAAAGTTGTTCAACAAGAGGAGATCTATCAAATGGTATGCATTTTGTGACAATAAGTGTAACACCACGTGATTACAGAGCCATAAAACTCGTTAGCGCCAACTAGTGGCCGATTTCTTTTAAAATTCTTACAGACCTCTAGGGCCATGAGTAGAACATGCCCACCGAGTTTCGTTCCGATCAGCCTCCGTTAACCTTGTCTTATAGGTGCTCAAACTTCATTGGTCGATGGCGGCCATGTTTTTTTAGATACGCCAATGTCCTCATACACATACATGACACCTTGGACCAAGACACTGCATACCAATTTTCAAGTCAATCGGACTAACGGTCAGGTGGTTAAAGCCTGTTTTATGTTTTTTTCATATTATAGCGCCACCATGTGGCAAATCGCCGCGATTTTTTTACTGTTACCTCATATTGAGCTCATACATGTGTGTACCGAGTTTGGTGAAGATACCTCATTTACTTCTGGAGTTATAGACATTTTAGTAAAATAGGCCCCTCCCACAACGTACGTTTTGACGCCCCTCAGCGTCCGTGAATCGAAATTTCGACTTTTTTTCGATAATTATTGATCTTCAGTTTCTAGAGAACATTTCTGCACTGGTTTGGTTCCGATCGGGCGAAAAACCAGGGACTAGTTCGCAAAAGTAGGTTTTTGACAAAATTCAAAATGGCGGAAAATCTATCATGGCGGAAATGAAATCGGAGATATACGTTTTGTTCGTCAGGCGTCCAGCTTTCCAATGATATAAGACACTTGAGTCTACGACATACGGTCTAGGAGTTCTGAGCAGTTTCGCGCTTTTGGTTGCTATAGCGCCACCTATGGGCCAATCGGGGTCATAATTTGATAACCTCTCCTCGATTTTTGTACTACCATCTGGCAAAGTTTCAAGGTTCCAGCTCTTACGGTTTGGGCTGCACGATGCGTTTTACGGCAGAAGAAAAATAATAATAAAAATCAGGACAATTACAATAGGGTTTCAGCACTTCGTGCTTGAACCCCTAATTAAAGCTGCAAGCAGCATTTATCGGGGTTCAAGCATTTAAGGCCTTTAAGCACATAAGCATTTAAGACATTAAGATTTATTTAGAAAGCTTTTAACCACTGAAATAATAGATGGAAAAGTCCATTTACAGCCAATACAGGAAATTTACCATAGGAAATATATGGTTTTCAAAGCTTTTTAACAGTTATAGCGCCACCTATCGTCCGATCTCCATAAAAATTTCCATGCTTCTTAAGCATGTTATTTCACATATGCCCATCAATTTTTGTGAAGTTCTGAGTTTTTATTTAGGCTTTATAGACGTTTGAGTGTATTTGGACACGCCTATTTTATAAATGATCCTCTTATAGCCAACCAAAAGCAAAATTTTAACTTTTTTTTGATAATTATTGATCTAGAGAGTCCAGAGAATTGTCCTAGACTGGTCTGGTTCCGATCGGGCGAAAAACCAGGGACTAGTTCGCAAAAGTAGGTTTTTAACATATTCGTGAATAATTAATAAACTGTTTGATTGACAGCAATGGTTCTAGAGGCAAAGTTGTTCAGCATGAGCAGGTCTATCAAATGATATGCATTTTGTGATGATAAGTGTAACACCACGTGATTACAGAGCCATAAAACTCGTTAGCGCCAACTAGTGGCCGATTTCTTTCAAAATTCTTACAGACCTCTAGGGCCATGAGTCGAACATGCCCACCGAGTTTTGTTCCGATCGGCCTCCATTAACCTTGTCTAATAGGTGCTCAAACTTCATTGGCCGATGGCGGCCATGTTTTTTCAGATACACCAATGTCCTCAAAGATATACATGACAGCTTGGACCAAGACACTGCATACCAATTTTCAAGTCAATCGGACTAACGGTCAGGTGGTTACAGCCTGATTTATGTTTTTTTCATGTTATAGCGCCACCATGTGGCCAATCGCCGCAATCTTTTTACTATGACCTCAGATTGACCTCTTACACAGGTGTACCGAGTTTGGTGAAGATACCTCATTTACTTCTGGAGTTATAGCCATTTTAGTAAAATAGGCTCTGCCTTCTTTAAACATTTTGGCTCCCCTTAGCGACCGTCAATCGAAATTTCAACTTTTTTTCGATAATTATTGATAATCTGACTCCAGAGAACATTTCTGCACTGGTTTGGTTCCAATCGGACACAAAACCAGGGACTAGTTCGCAAAAGTAGGTTTTGGACATAATTCAAAATGGCGGAAAATTTCCATACCGGAAATGAAATCCTTGAGGCCTTTTTTGTTCGGCTTGACCCAAGGATTCCAATGATATAAGACACTTGAGTCTGTGACAAACGGTTAATGAGATTTATGCAAAAATATGATTTTTTTTTGTTTTTTGTACTGTAGCGCCACCTATGGGCCAATCGGGGTCATATTTTGATAACCTCTCCTCGATTTTTGTACTACCATCTGGCAAAGTTTCAAGTCTCTAGCACTTACGGTTTGGGCTGCACGATGCGTTTTACGGCAGAAGAAAAATAATAATAATAAAAATCCTTACAATTACAATAGGGTTTCAGCACTTCGTGCTTGAACCCCTAATAATTAAAGCTGCAAGCAGCATTTATCGGGGTTCAAGCAATTAAGGCCTTTAAGGCCTTAAAGCACAAAAGCATCAAAAGCTATTAAGTTTTATTTAGCAAGCATCTAACCACTGACATAATAGATGGAAAAGACCATTTTCAGCCAATACAGGCAATGTACCATAGGAAATACAGGGTTTTCAAAGCTTTTTAACAGTTATAGCGCCACCTATCTTCCGATCTACATGAAATTTTGCATGCTTCTTTAGAATGTTATGGTACATATGCTCACCAATTTTCGTGAAGTTCTGAGTTTTCGTTTAGGATTTATAGGCTTTTGAGTGCATTTTGCCACGCCCATTTTCTTTATGACCCAATATACCCATGCGAAAAATGCAAAAGTTCAACTTTTTTTTGATAATTATTGATTTTGAGATTCCATAGAATTGTCCTAGACTCGTTTGGTTCCGATCGGGCGAAAAACCTAGGACTAGTTCGCAAAAGTAGGTTTTTAACATAATTACGAATATTTAATGAACGGTTTGATTGACAGCAATGGTTTTTGAGGCAAAGTTGTTCAGCATGAGCAGATCTATCAAATGATATGCATTTTGTGACAATAAGTGTAAAACCACGTGATTACAGAGTCATAAAACTCGTTAGCGCCAACTAGTGGCCGTTTTCTTTCAAAATTCTTACAGACCTCTAGGGCCATGAGTCGAACATGCCCACCGAGTTTCGTTCCGATCGGCTTCCGTTAACCTTGTCTAATAGGTGCTCAAACTTCATTGGCCGATGGCGGCCATGTTTTTTGAGATACACCAATGTCCTCATAGACATACATGACACCTTGGACCAAGACACTGCATACCAATTTTCAAGTCAATTGGACTAATGGTCAGGTGGTTATAGCCAGTTTTATGTTTTTTTCATGTTATAGCGCCACCATGTGGCCAATCGCCGCAATTTTTTTACTCTGACCTCAGATTGACCTCATAAATAATTGTACCGAGTTTGGTGAAGATACCTCATTTACTTCTGGAGTTATGGCCGTTTTAGTGAAATAGGCTCCTCCCACAACATACAATTTGGCGCCCCTTAGCGACCGTGAATCGAAATTTCAACTTTTTTCGATAATTATTGATATTCAGACTCCAGAGAACATTTCTGCACTGGTTTGGTTCCGATCGGTCGAAAAACCTAGGACTAGTTCGCAAAAGTAGGTTTTTGACAAAATTCAAAATGGCGGAAAAATTTGCATACCGGAAATAAAATCGGAGATATACGTTTTGTTTGCCATGAGGTCTTGATTACATTGATATAAGACACTTGAGTCTACAACATAAAGTCTAGGAGTTATGAGCAGTTTCGCGCTTTTGGTCGCTGTAGCGCCACCTATGGGCCGATTTGGCTAAGTCCGTGTATCTGAGTAGCGAGCAATACTACTACCATTTGACCAAGTATCACATCTCTAGGCCTTACGGTTTTGGCTGCATGATGCGTTTTAGGGAAGAATAATAATAATAATAAAAATCAGGGCAATTACAATAGGGTTTCAGCACTTCGTGCTTGAACCCCTAATAATAAACAGAGCAATTCCAAGAGGGTCCTCACACCATCGGTGCTCGGGCCCTAATTACAGTAATATCATTCTTTAGCACTTAGCTAAGTGTTTGCTAGTATGTTTTAGCATGTCTCTAGTATGTTGGTAGGATGTTTAGCACCTACTGGCATTTTTTTATATGTTATTAGGAGTCAAGAACAATGTTAAACGTCACTTCCTGTTGCCAGCAGGTGGCGCTATGACTATAACTAAATATGAGCATGGACATGTGTTCAAGAGATAACTCTTATCAAACGTGTGAAGTTTGGGGTAGATTGTACATTGCCTTCTTGAGTAACAACAAAGTCCTGTTTCATTGAATTAGCATGCTTTAGCACTTAGCTAAGTATTGCTAGCATGTTTTAACATGTTTCTAGCATGTTTAGAACTCAATGGCATTTTTAACATGTTGCTAGAACGGCATCAACGTGTTAAACATGTCACTTCCTGTTGCCAGTAGGTGGCGCTATAACTATAACTGAATTTGAGCATAGACATGTGTTCAGGCCATGATTCTTATCAAACGTGTGAAGTTTGGGGCAGATTGGACATTCCATGCCTGAGTTACAGCAAATTCCTATTTAATTGCAGTAATAGCATGCTTTAGCACTTAGCTAAGTGTTTGCTAGCATGTTTCTAGTATGTTGCTAACCTGTTTAGCACTTGCTGGCTCTTTTTTATATGTTATTAGGAGACCACAACAGTGTTAAACATGTCATTTCCTGTTGACAGCAGGTGGCGCTATTACTATAACTGAATATTCTCATGTAGATGTGTTCAGGCCATGACTCTTATCAAACGTGTGAAGTTTGGGGCAGATTGGACATTCCATGCCTGTGTAACAGCAAATTCCTATTTAATTGCAGCAATAGCCTGCTTTAGCACTTAGCTAAGAGTTTGCTAGCATGTTTTAGCATGTTTCTAGTATGTTGTTAGCATGTTTAGCACTTGCTGGCACTTTTTTTATATGTTTTTATATGTCCACAACAGTGTTTAACATGTCACTTCCTGTTGCCAGCAGGTGGCACTATGACTGTAACTGAATATGAGCATGGTCATGTGTTCAGGACAGAACGTTTATTAAAAGTGTGAAGTTTGGCGCAGATTGGACATTGCCTTCTTGAGTAACAACAACATCCTGTTTCATTGAATTAGCATGCTTTACCACTTAGCTAAGTATTGCTAGCATGTTTTAACATAAGCTAGCATGTTTTAACATGTTTCTAGCATGTTTAGACCTCAATGGCATTTTTAACATGTTGCTAGAATGGCATCAACGTGTTAAACATGACACTTCCTGTTGCCAGTAGGTGGCGCTATTACTATAACTGAATATTCTCATGTAGATGTGTTCAGGACAGAACGCTTATCAAAAGTGTGAAGTTTGGGGCAGATTGGATATTCCATTCCTGAGTTACAGCAAATTCCTATTTAATTGCAATAATATGCATGCTTTAGCACTTAGCTAAGAGTTTGCTAGCATGTTTTAGCATGCTTCTAGTATGTTGTTAGCATGTTTAGCACTTGCTGGCACTTTTTTATATGTTATTAGGAGTCCATAACAGTGTTAAACATGTCACTTCCTGTTGCCAGCAGGTGGCGCTATGACTATAACTGAATATGAGCATGGCCATGTGTTCAGGGCAGAACTCTTATCAAACGTGTGAAGTTTGGGGCAGATTGGACATTCCATGCCTGAGTTACAGCAACTTCCTGTTTCATGGCGAAACATCGAAATTTGTAAGGCCGCCGAGGACCCGCCCTTTGACGAAAACTCAAGATCTTCGCAATTTAACGTCGCAAAGGCCTTAAGATTACACTCACCAAATTTGAAGATGATCAGATTAAAACTGTAGGAGGAGTTCGTTAAAGTACGAGGCCTGAAAATGGCAAAAACTGCACAAAAATCTGAGAGGAAGTTCAAAATGGCTGACTTCCTGTTGTGTTTAGGGCTATGCTCCAAGAGACTTTTTTGTAGGTATTAGGTCATTACATGTATGTACCGAATTTCGTGCACGTACGTGGAATGTTGCGGGAGGCGCACTCCGTTGAACTTTTATAGGTGGCGCTATCGAGCCATTTTGCCCCGTCCAATTCTGAAACCTATGTCAGATGTAAATTTTCGCCAGTTCTGACGCGTGTGCAAAGTTTCGTGAGTTTTCGAGCATGTTTAGGCCCTCAAAAATGCAATTCAATGCGGAGAAGAAGAATAATAATAATAATAATAATAATAATAAACAGAGCAATTCCAAGAGGGTCCTCACACCATCGGTGCTCGGGCCCTAATAATAATAAACAGAGCAATTCCAAGAGGGTCCTCACACCATCGGTGCTCGGGCCCTAATTAAAGCTGCAAGCAGCGATGAAAGGGCCCTCGCACCCGTGCCATCAACACTCAATGGCTTTAGGAAGACAGAGCATGGTTGGGAAATGTACATTTAAGGAGGTATATATAGTAAGAGTATGTCAAAGTAAGTTACAAAATGTTTTGTATAATGGTGATAATAGCATGCTTCATGACTCAGCTAAGTGTTGCTAGCATGTTTAGTCTGTTTCTAGCATGCTTAGTACACAATAATTATGTGGTTAGTACTGCATTACTGTGTTAACCATGTCAGTTTCTGTTGCCAGTAGGTGGCGTTATGACTATAACTGAATATGAGCATGGATGTGTGTTCAGGACAGAACTCTTATCAAACGTGTGAAGTTTGGTGCAAATTGGACATTGCCTTCTTGAGTAACAACAAAGTCATGTTTCATTGAATTAGCATTCTTTAGCACTTAGCTAAGCATTGTTAGCATGTTTTAACATGTTTCTAGCATGTTTAGAACTCAATGGCATTTTTAACATGTTGCTAGAACGGCATCAATGTGTTAAACATGTCACTTCCTGTTGCCAGTAGGTGGCGCTATTACTATAACTGAACATTCTCATGTAGATGTGTTCAGGCCATGACTCTTATTAAAAGTGTGAAGTTTGGGGCAGATTGGACATTCCATGCCTGAGTTACAGCAAATTCCTATTTAATTGCAATAATAGCATGCTTTAGCACTTAGCTAAGAGTTTGCTAGCATGTTTTAGCATGTTTCTAGTATGTTGTTAGCATGTTTAACACTTGCTGGCACTTTTTTATATGTTATTGGGAGTCCATAACAGTGTTAAACATGTCACTTCCTGTTGCCAGCAGGTGACGCTATGACTGTAACTGAATATAAGCATGGTCATGTGTTCAGGACAGAACGCTTATCAAAAGTGTGAAGTTTGGGGCAGATTGGACATTCCATGCCTGAGTTACAGCAAATTCATATTTAATTGCAGTAATATCATTCTTTAGCACTTAGTTAAGTGTTTGCTAGTATGTTTTGGCATTTCTCTAGTATGTTGGTAGGATGTTTAGCACCTACTGGCATTTTTTTATATGTTATTAGGAGTCATGAACAGTGTTAAACGTCACTTCCTGTTGCCAGCAGGTGGCGCTATGACTATAACTAAATATGAGCATGGACATGTGTTCAAGAGATAACTCTTATCAAACGTGTGAAGTTTGGGGTAGATTGTACATTGCCTTCTTGAGTAACAACAAAGTCCTGTTTCATTGAATTAGCATGCTTTAGCACTTAGGTAAGTATTGCTAGCATGTTTTAATATGTTTCTAGCATGTTTAGAACTCAATGGCATTTTTAACATGTTGCTAGAACGGCATCAACGTGTTAAACATGTCACTTCCTGTTGCCAGTAGGTGGCGCTATTACTATAACTGAATTTGAGCATAGACATGTGTTCAGGCCATGATTCTTATCAAACGTGTGAAGTTTGGGGTAGATTGGACATTCCATGCCTGAGTTACAGCAAATTCCTATTTAATTGCAGTAATAGCATGCTTTAGCACTTAGCTAAGTGTTTGCTAGCATGTTTCTAGTATGTTGCTAACCTGTTTAACACTTGCTGGCTCTTTTTTTATATGTTATTAGGAGACCACAACAGTGTTAAACATGTCACTTCCTGTTGACAGCAGGTGGCGCTATTACTATAACTGAATATTCTCATGTAGATGTGTTCAGGCCATGACTCTTATCAAACGTGTGAAGTTTGGGGCAGATTGGACATTCCATGCCTGAGTTACAGCAAGTTCCTATTTAATTGCAATAATAGCATGCTTTAGCACTTAGCTAAGAGTTTGCTAGCATGTTTTAGCATGCTTCTAGTATGTTGTTAGCATGTTTAGCACTTGCTGGCACTTTTTTATATGTTATTAGGAGTCCATAACAGTGTTAAACATGTCACTTCCTGTTGCCAGCAGGTGGCGCTATGACTATAACTGAATATGAGCATGGTCATGTGTTCAGGACAGAACGCTTATCAAACGTGTGAAGTTTGGGGCAGATTGGACATTCCATGCCTGAGTTACAGCAACTTCCTGTTTCATGGCGAAACATCGAAATTTGTCAGGCCGCCGAGGACCCGCCCTTCGACGAAAACTCAAGATCTTCGCAATTTAACGTCACAAAGGCCTTAAGATTACACTCACCAAATTTGAAGATGATCAGATTAAAACTGTAGGAGGAGTTCGTTAAAGTACGAGGCCTGAAAATGGCAAAAACTGCACAAAAATCTGAGAGGAAGTTCAAAATGGCTGACTTCCTGTTGTGTTTAGGGCTATGCTCCAAGAGACTTTTTTGTAGGTATTAGGTCATTACATGTATGTACCGAATTTTGTGCACGTACGTGGAACGTTGCGGGAGGCGCACTCCGTTGAAGTTTTATAGGTGGCGCTATCGAGCCATTTTGCCCCGTCCAATTCTGAAACCTATATCAGATGTAAATTTTCGCCAGTTCTGACGCGTGTGCAAAGTTTTGTGAGTTTTCGAGCATGTTTAGGCCCTCAAAAATGCAATTAAATGCGGAGAAGAATAATAATAATAATAATAAACAGAGCAATTCCAAGAGGGTCCTCACACCATCGGTGCTCGGGCCCTAATAATCCTACCGGAAACAATAGGGCCTTCGCCCTTTCAGGGCTTGGGCCCTAAATATAGCTGCGAGCAGCGATTACGGGCCCAAGCCGGTGGCACCGCAACCCCGGTGCCTTTAGTTACCTAAAGGCACCGGGGTGGCGGTGCCCCCGGCTTTGGCCCTTCATCGCTGCTCGCAGCTATATTATATATATATATATATATATATATATATATATATATATATATATATATATATATATATCTTTAATGTATTTTTATCATGTTGAAAAAGTTTGGTGTGAATAAAATAAACCACTTAGGAGGAGTAGCTAAAGTCTGACATATCCAAAAAATCCACATTCAAACCAAAATATCTGACTTCCTGTTGCTCGGAGCTAATGACTGTAAATTAGAAAGTTGTCCGGCTTGATGAGAACAATATAGGTACTGATTTTTGTAACTGTGGGTAAAAGTAACCCCCCCACTTTTGTCAAAAACATTTTTAAAGTGACACACTTCCTGCTGCCAGTTGGTGGCGCTATAACTTTGACTCACAATAGTTACATCCATCTGATCAGCCTCTTACCACGAACACACTGCTGAAGTTTCATCAAGATCAGTTAATGTGTGCAGAAGTTATACCACTTCGTGTTTCTCTTTTCTCGCCATAAATTCGTGTCCTCGCCACGGCCAAACCGTTCGAGATATCAAAAATCCGTCCGCAATTTAGCATCCTCAATGTCTTGACTTCATGCTGACCGAGTTTGGAGGTGATTGGATGAATTCTCTAGGAGGAGTACATCAAATTCCACAGCATGCGTTTTTCAAACAACCCATAATAGCCGACTTCCTGTTGGGCGGAGCTAATAACTTAGAGTGCGGAAGTTGTTCGGCCTGATGAGATCTATATGTGTACCGAGTTTCATATTAATTCATGCAAGCGTGTTTGAAATATGGACCAAGTTTTCGGACCCCGTTCAAGGGGGCGCTGTCGAGCCCCCCTGCCACGCCCAGGTACCAGCTTCAGTCCGGCCCTGATGGCCGCAGGTTCTGACCTGTGTGAAAAGTTTCAAGAGTTTTTGAGCACGTTAAGGGCCCCAAAAGCCCCTGAAACCTTGAAAAACAAAGATTAAATGGAATAGACAAATCCCCCCCACCCCCTCCACACACACACACACACACACACAGAGAGAGAGAGAAAATTCTCCAGAAAATCCACATTCAAACCAAAATATCTGACTTCCTGTTGGTCTGAGCTAATGACAATAAATTAGAAAGTTGTCCGGCCTGATGAGAACAATATACGTACCAAGTTTTGCGATTCTAGGAAAAACTAAGCCCCCATTTTTGGCTAAAGGTGGCGCTACTGAGCCATTCCACCACGCCCATTTCTGAAACTTTGCACATGTCTACTGGATAATAAATGTGATGTGTCTGTCGAGTTTCATGCAATTTCAAGTATGTTAAGAGTCTCAAAAGCTTAAAAAAAGAATATTAAAGTTTGAAGCATTGCCACGGCAACAGTATCTAAGATATCAATAATCCTTTCACAGGTCTACATCTGCTGTGTGTCTACATTATACACATAAAGTTTGAAGCAAATCGGGTAAAAATAAGAGAGTGATTTCAAAGCATTTTGAAAGTGACAAACTTCCTGCTGCCAGTTGGTGGCGCTATAACTTTGACTCACAATAGTCACATCCATGTGATCGGCCTCTTACAACGAACACACTGCTGAAGTTTCATCAAGATCAGTTAATGTATGCAGAAGTTATAACACACTTCCTGTTTCCATTATTCGCCATAAATTCGTTTCCTCGCCACGGCCAAACCGTTCGAGATATCAAAAATCCGTTCGCAATTTAGCATCCTCAATGTCTTGACTTCATGCTGACCGAGTTTGGAGGCGAATGGATGAATTTCCTAGAAGGAGTACATCAAAATCCACAGCATGCGTTTCCAAACAACCCATAATAGCCGACTTCCTGTTGGGCTGGCGTAAAAAGTAAAAGTACGAAAGTTGTTCCGCCCGATGAGATCTATATGTGTACTGAGTTTCATATTATTACATGCAAGCGTGTCTGATTCATGGACCAAGTTTTCGGACTTCGTTCAAGGGGGCGCTGTTGAGCCCCCCTGCCACGCCCGGGTACCAGCTTCAGCCCGGCCCTGATGGCCGCGGGTTCTGACCCGTGTGCAAAGTTTCAAGAGTTTTCGAGCATGTTAAGGGCCCCAAAAGTGCCCGAAAGGTTGACAAAAAAATAATAATAATATATATATATATATATATATATATATATATATATTTTTTTTTTTTTTTTTTTGTTACATATATATATATATATATATATATTGTTGCATTATTTATTTATATATATATATATATATATATAAATATAGCTGCGAGCAGCGATTGCGGGCCCAAGCCGGTGGCACCGCCACCCTGGTGCCTTTAGTTACACTAAAGGCACCGGGGTGGCGGTGTCACTGGCTTGGGCCCTCCATCGCTGCTCGCAGCTATATTTATATATATATATATATATATATATATATAAATAAATAATGCAACAATATATATATATATATATATATATATGTAACAAAAAAAAAAAAAAAAAATATATATATATATATATATATATATATACATATATATATATATATCAGACAAGTAATATTCTCTGTCTTGTCCCTTAATGTTTTTTATATATATATATATATTTTTTTTTTTTTTGGATGCTAAACTATTGTTTATTATAGGCTTTGTACTTCACTCACGTTCCAATATTGAAGGGAAAACTTCACATGCTCTTCACATGCGCAAAAATGTGCTTGGAAACATCACAGTTGAGCAGTGATTTCTGTGAATAGTATGAATTGTACTACTGTCTATTTAAACAGAGCAGTGTAATTTTTATATGTTAGGTTGACTATTTTATAATTATATTTTATTAAGGCTATAATGAACAGGCTGCGATGTCAAGATTGCAATGCTGGAATGCACAATATGTTGTTGTTGTGTTTGTGTGTGTGTGTGTGTGTGTGTGTGGCGCGGGCGCGATCGAACAGTGGAAACATAAAAATATAGGCTACTCCGTAATTTTATTCATACAGGACATCATTTAAATTGCAATGTGTTTACTTATATTTATGTTCACTCACAATAAAACACAACATTGTGCTTTTGTAAAAAAACATTCAAGCAATCCCACCCCCGAAATGGCGCCATTTTTAAAATGAAACTAAAATGCTCACGGCTGCATGGGCAATATGTGTCTACAGCGAGGAACGAGCAGAACAGAGTGAATGTTTTTTAGTTCATTCCTACTGGACGTCAATATTTCAGTTTCGCTTTTAAGGTAGCGATTTAAAAGCCCCCACGGCGCTATAACTTTGACTCACAAAGGTCACATCCATGTGATCGGCCTCTTACATCGGACACACTGCTGAAGTTTCATCAAGATCAGTCAATGTATGCAGAAGTTATATCACACTTCCTGTTTCTCTTTTCTCGCCATAAATTTGTTTCCTCGCCACGGCCAAACCGTTCGAGATATCAAAAATCCCCTGGCAATTTTTCATCCTCAATGTCTTGACTTCATGCACACCGAGTTTGGTGGTTATCGGGTGAATTCTCTAGGAGGAGTATTTCAAATTCCAGAGGATGCGTTTTTCAAACAACCCATAATAGCTGACTTCCTGTTGGGCGGAGCTAATAACATAGAGTGTGGAAGTTGTTCGGCCTGATGAGATCTATATGTGTACCGAGTTTCATACTAATACGTTCTTGTTTGTGTCCAAGATTTCAAATTGTGTTCTAGGGGGCGCTATTGAGCCCCCCTGCCAGGCCCCGGGTACCAGCTTCAGCCCGGCCCTGATGGCCGCGGGTTCTGACCTGTGTGCAAAGTTTCAAGAGTTTTCGAGCATGTTAAGGGCCCCAAAAGTGCCCGAGAAGTAGAAAAAAATAATAATAATAACAAATAATCCTACCGAAAACAATAGGGCCTTCGCCCTTTCAGGGCTTGGGCCCTAAATATAGCTGCGAGCAGCGATTACGGGCCCAAGCCGGTGGCACCGCAACCGGGTGGCGGTACCGCCGGCTTGGGCCCGTAATCGCTGCTCGCAGCTATATTTATATATATTATATATATATATATATATATATATATATATATATATATATATATATATATATATACATATACATACATACATACATACACACACATACATATATATGTATATATATATATATATATATATATATATATATATATATATATATATATATATATATTATTGTTTAAAAGTTTGGGGTCAGTAAGATTTTTAATGTTTTTAGGAGAAGTCTCTTCTGCTCACCAAGGCTGCATTTATTGATTAAAAATACAAACAAAAACAGTAATATTGTGAAATATTATTCCAATTTAAAACAGCTGTTTTCAATTTTTAAATATTTTACATAGTAATTCATTTCTGTGATCAAAGTTGAGTTTTCAGCATCATTACTCCAGTCTTCAGTGTCACATGATCCTTCAGAAATCATACTAATATGATGATTGATGCTCAATAAATATTCATTATTATTTTCAATGTTGAAAACAGTTGTGTACAGATTTTTTTTTTTCAAAATGCTTTGATGAATGTAAAGTTCAAAAGAACAGCATATATTTCAAATATATATATTTTTAACATTATAAATGTCTTTACTGTAACTGTTGATCAGTTTAACTCATCCTTCATAAATAAAAGTACTGATTTATTTTATTTATTTCCCCCAAAAATAAAATTTTAATTATTACTAACCCAAAACTTTTGAGCGGTAGTGTTTAACGTTACAAAAGCTTTAGATTTCAGATAAATGCTGTTCTTTTGAACTTTCTATTCATCAAAGACTGTACACAACTGTTTTCGACATTTAAAATAATAATGAATGTTTCCTGAGTATCAATCATCATATTAGAATAATTTCTGAAGGATCATGTGACAGTGACGACTGGAGTAATGATGCTGAAAACTCAGCTTTGATCACAGGAATAAATAACAGTTTAAAATATATTAAAATAGAAAGCAGCTGTTTTAAATTGGAATAATATTTTACAATATTACAGTTTTTGTTTGTATTTTTAATCAAATAAATGCAGCCTTGGTGAGCAGAAGAAACTTCTCTGTTATGTGCGCGCCACAGACTGCACGCACGTCCGCTTAGAGCTCCGCCTTTTGCCTTCCGTCAATATTACGTTATTAGAAAAATATTTTTTTAGAGAATCGATTTTTTGACATTTGTGAATCGATTCAGAATCGTCCACGTCCGCATCACGATGCATCTAAGAATACATTTTTTCTCCCACCCCTAGATTTCATACAACAGGTTAATAAACAGTTACAATTAAGTCACTTACATTTTAGATGCAATGTTGACTGTTTTTGTTCTGTTTCAGCAGCGAAAATAGTTAAACAAAGATCACGGCAGAACCATCACGCATCACGTGTTTTCTCATAACTGAACGATTCAGCATTTTTAATGAATCGGTTGACTCAAAGATTGAATGATCAATCCATAAACATCTGTCTTAATCATGATCGACTCATTCGAACGAATCGTTTGAACGAATGAATCAATGACTCGCTTATTAAGATGGATGCCTGGCGACACCTAATGGCGGTTTAGTGTTGTTTAAAAGCATCATTCTTTCCCACATGTGTGTGATTTGTGTGTGCAACATTATCATTATTTTTCTTTCACTATTATATTAGCGATTTAAAAGCACCCACTCGTGTCACACGTCGATTAACCGGTGGGAAAATATCCTCAGACATATACCTAATAAATGTATATTTAAATACAATATTGGCCTACCTGGTAAAAAGTTTTATATACTATTTTGATGTCCTTTTGGACACAAGAGGGCAGTATAGCCCTATGTTTGCTTTTTTGTTGAACCAAATAGCACTAAATAGCCTTTATTTTAACTTTTTCATTCTTCTTGAATTGCAAAAACAGAATAAAATGGGTTTAGTTGTGATATTTGTATTCTTTTATATAGAAATAAATGGTATATAATTACATTTTTAGAAGATTTTTAGTGTTTCCTTTTTGGACATTACTTTAATCCCTCGCCATAGCAAAACCGTTTGAGATATTTATTATCCATTCACAATTTAGCATATTTAATGTAGTTTCATCATGTTGAAAAAGTTTGGTACGAATAAAATAAATAGTTTAAGAGGAGTGGCTAAAAATTCAGAGGCTGATTTTGCAAAAAAATTCACATTCAGACCAAAATATCTGACTTCCTGATGGCCAGAGCTATTGAATGTAAATTAGAAAGTTGTCCGGCTTGATGAGAACAATATACAAACTATTTTTTCTTTACTGTAGTTAAAACTAACCCCCCCACTTTTGTCAAAAGCATGTTGAAAGTGACACACTTCCTGCTGCCAGTTGGTGGCGCTATAACTTTGACTCACAATAGCTACATCCATCTGATCGGCCTCTTACCACGAACACACTGCTGAAGTTTCATCAAGATCAGTTAATGTATGCAGAAGTTATTCCACTTCCGTGTTTCTCTTTTCTCGCCATAAATTCGATTCCTCGCCACAGCCAAACCGTTCGAGATATCAAAAATCCGTCCACAATTTAGCATCCTCAAAGTCTTGACTACATGCACACCGAGTTTGAAGGGGACACGGTGAATTTTCTAGGAGGAGTATTTCACATTCCACAGCAAGCGTTTTCCAAACAACCCATAATAGCCGACTTCCTGTTGGGCTGGCGTAAAACTTGACCGGGGTAAAGTTGTTCGGCCCGATGAGATCTATATGTGTACCGGGTTTCATATTAATTCATGCGAGCGTGTTTGATATATGGATCAAGTTTTAGAACCCTGTTCAAGGGGGCGCTGTTGAGCCCCCCAGCCACGCCGGGTACCAGCTTCAGCCCGGCCCTGATGGCCGTGGGTTCTGACCTGTGTGCAAAGTTTCAAGAGTTTTTGAGCACATTAAGGACCCCAAAAGCCCCTAAAACCTTGATTAACAATATAAAAGCAATAGTCAAATCCCCCCCTCCCCTCACACACACACAGACACAGAGAGAGGGAGAGAAAATTCTTCAGAAAATCCACATTCAAACCAAAATATCTCTCTTCCTGTTGGTCGGAGATGGTTCATGTAAATTAGAAAGTTGTCCGTCTTGATGAGAACAATACACATACCAAGTTTTGTGATTCTAGGCAAAACTAAGCCCCCATTTTTGACTAAAGGTGGCGCTACTGAGCCATTCCACCACGCCAGTTTCTGAAACTTTGCACATGTCTACGGGCTAATAAATGTGATGTGTCTGTTGAGTTTCATGCAATTTCAAGTATGTTAAGAGTCTCAAAAGCATCAAAAAATAATATTAAAGTTTGATGCGTTGCCACGGCAACAGTATCTAAGATATCAATAATCCTTTCACAGGTTTACATCTGCCGTGTGTCTACATTGTACACATAAAGTTTGAAGCAAATCGGGTAAAAATAAGACACTGATTTCAAAGCATTTTGAAAGTGATGTACTTCCTGCTGCCTGTTGGTGGCGCTATAACTTTGACTCACAATAGTCACATCCATGTGATCGGCCTCTTACAACGAACACACTGCTGAAGTTTCATCAAGATCAGTTAATGTATGCAGAAGTTATAACACACTTCCTGTTTAATTTTTTCGCCATAAATTTGTTTCCTCGCCACGGCCAAACCGTTCGAGATATCAAAAATCCGTCCGCAATTTAGCATCCTCAATGTCTTGACTTCATGCACACCGAGTTTGGAGGCGAATCGATGAATTCCCTAGGAGGAGTGCATTAAATTCCACAGCATGCGTTTCCAAACAACGCTAAATAGCCAACTTCCTGTTTGGCTGGCGTAAAACTTAGAGCACGAAAGTTGTTCGGCCCGATGAGATCTATATGTGTACCGAGTTTCATATTATTACATGCAAGCGTGTTTGATTTATGGACACGTGTTTGGATCCCGTTCCAGGGGGCGCTGTCGAGCCCCCCTGCCACGCCCGGGTACCAGCTTCAGTCCGGCCCTGATGGCCGCGGGTTCTGACGTGTGTGCAAAATTTCAAGAGTTTTCGAGCATGTTAAGGGCCCCAAAAGTGCCCGAAAGGTTGACAAAATAATAATAATAATAATAATAATAATAATAATAATAATAATAATCCTACCGGAAACAATAGGGCCTTCGCCCTTTCAGGGCTTGGGCCCTAATAATAATCCTACCGAAAACAATAGGGCCTTCGCCCTTTCAGGGCTTGGGCCCTAATAATCCTACCGGAAACAATAGGGCCTTCGCCCTTTCAGGGCTTGGGCCCTAATAATAATAATAATAATAATAATAATAATAATAATAATAATAATAATAATAAATAATCCTACCGGAAACAATAGGGCCTTCGCCCTTTCAGGGCTTGGGCCCTAATAAAAAAAAATATATATCCTTATGAAAACAATAGGGTCTTCGCCCTTTCATGGCTTGGGCCCTAATAATCCTACCGAAAACAATAGGGCCTTCGCCCTTTCAGGGCTTGGGCCCTAATAATCCTACCGAAAACAATAGGGCCTTCGCCCTTTCAGGGCTTGGGCCCTAATAATAAATAATCCTACCGAAAACAATAGGGCCTTCGCCCTTTCAGGGCTTGGGCCCTAATAAATAATCCTACCGAAAACAATAGGGCCTTCGCCCTTTCAGGGCTTGGGCCCTAATAAACAATAATCCTACCGAAAACAATAGGGCCTTCGCCCTTTCAGGGCTTGGGCCCTGTAAGAACTGATTTTCCTGCTAAAACAAAACTCACCCTGCAATAACGCCATAAAATGCCCCCTGGACAGCAGATAGCAAAGACAGAGCACAGAACCTTGTCCTGCCCAAACTTATCTCCTTGTCCCTCTGTTTGACTTCAACTCATCCCCCCTCTCCCTCCTCTTCTCCCTCCTCAAGTCACTGAAAGTTAAATTAAGAATGTCTATATATTGCATATGGTGTATCTTGTGAATGTGTTGTTTTTTCCTTTTCATGTTTGGTGTCATTTTAAAGGGCACAGTGCGATTGGTAAAATGGTCTTAATTTCATTGCAGTCATTGGTTTAATGAGAAAGATTGAGACCTTAGGAGAATCCTGTTTCTCCTCTCTGGCTGATATCTCTTTACGATATCTCAAGAAACCAGGTGCTACCCCCCTGGGGTACATGGATTGGCCCAAACAACTCTAAAGAACATTTGTATAACCGCTGTTGTTCTGGTCTGGTATTTAAGGTGAGGGGACAGAGCAATCATTGGGACTCTTTACCAGGATCATCCCCCATAGTGATGTTTCAGTGCTTTCCTGTTGGAAAGCCCTGACACATTACTGTGTCTTTTCAGGAAAACATTACTTACTTTTAGAGTCATCTTTGAGTAAATGATGTCATATATTTTCTGAATTGGTTTTTAATCATTTACTTCTGTAATTGGCATGATACATTTTTACCTGACAAATAAATGTTACATCTTGATTTATTCTGAAGTTCTAGAAATCATTCATTTTAGTAGATTAATGTGCAGTCTGGTGTTTCCGCAAATCTTTGTCCAGGATAGATCAAACTGAAGGCTCTATGAATGGAGCATGGGGCACATCTTAGGAAGAGCTTCTGATTTCTGACTATTTCCTGACTTAGCATGTTGTACGCTGCAAATATTATAAAAAATTACACCTATGGGTCTGCAGTGAGCGGCTGCATAGGGTAAAATACTTGCACTGCACCCTCTGACTATTTCAGGACTGGCTAGTTTGTGATCGTGAGTGCGCAGTCGCGACGTGACGTCTCAAAGCGACACTAGGTCCATAATGAACGAATAATTGAAAGTATGGGATAATCAGAATAATCAAAGATCTAAATTAATTCATAATCAATATTTATGATTATTTTCTAATCAGAAATACGATCTAAATTTGATTATCATTTGAAATTGGAGTCAGATTAAGCGTAGAGCTGAAGTAATACTAAAACTAAATCCAATAAATTAAGTGAACTTCACTGGATCGCTGAAAAGACATACATGCTTTAAACCTTCGCCAGGCCGTTGGATTCCGTCATTGGGCCAATGGGTGGTCCTTACAGCCCTAATAATAATCCTACCGAAAACAATAGGGCCTTCGCCCTTTCAAGGCTTGGGCCCTAATAAACAGAGCAATTCCAAGAGGGTCCTCACACCATCAGTGCTCGGGCCCTAAAAACATTATAAACATACACAGTAGCACTGTACACTAATTTGCATAATATATTCATAACACTCGTGCTATAATTATCACAGTATTCATATAAATTTTCTCCAAAATGGGGGGGGGGGGCTGTTAATGGTTTGCTTACTTATTAATGTTTAAGCATTTTGCATGACAGAAAAAGGTTTCTGTCAAAAATAAAGTTCCCAATATTCTCATATGATAATAGCAACTTCACTGATTTGACCTTTACTGTTCTTTATAATCACTAAAAAGCTGTCACTCATCTTAGTTCATCACAATCTCACAAAGTTCCGTTATAATCAATGAAGCTGACTGCACAATGAATCTCTTTTGAATAATTGTTTGTTTTAATGTGAGAGTTTGTGAGCATGCAGAACTTACTTTTGATATAAAACAAAGTCACAGCTTTCAAATTCTCAAAGTTTTATTACAGATTCAAACAATAAATACCCGCTCCGAAAGGATCGCCACCTTATCGTGGTGGAGCGGTTTGTGCACGTCTCAATGACCCCTAAAGCTATGTCGGCAGGAGTCTTGTACTTTCTTGGACTCCTGGCAGGGTCACCCAAGCCGAACAGGTCGAAGGGTAGAGACCAGACAAAGAGCGATCCCACTGGTCCTCCAGGTTGGGGATTGGGCGATGGGCTGTGACTACCCGTCCCCGGAAAAAATAAATTGGTTGCAGAAACCGAAACTATGGAAACTCTATCCCTTACTGAACGAAGCCTAACTGACGACCCACGTGTGGGATGTATGAACCGCCTGAGGCAAACTCACCAGAGACCCCAGGGGGGGAAATGTCTGCTGAAGCTGAAGTCAAGAACGAGAATTGGGTGTTGGAATGTCAGAACACTTTACCAAACTGGAAAATTGGCACAACTGACCAAAGAAATGCAACAATACAACCTAAGCATTGTTGGTGTATGTGAGAGCCGATGGAATACCTTTGGAAAAATAACAACTGCCACTGGAGAGACCTTTCTCTATTCAGGAAACCCCAAAGAAGATGACCCACACACACACGGAGTAGGAATACTCCTTTCAAAAGATGTACTGTAGGTAAAAGCCTCATCGAATGGGAACAGCCAGGTTTACATCAAAAGGACATAATATAACAGTTATCCAATGCTACGCTCCCACCAACAATGCCATATATGAAGAAAAAGAGACCTTTTACCAACAACTACAGGCTGTCTTTCAGAAGAATCCCAAAAGAGACATCAAGATCATCATGGGAGATATGAATGCCAAAATTGGAAAAGATAACAGCGACTGGAGAGGAACAATGGGAACTGAAGGATTGGGGCAGATAAATGAAAATGGGCTCCTCTTTGCCAGCTTCTGTGCCCTCAATGAGCTAGTGATCGGAGGCATTCTCTTCCCACATAAACAAATCCATAAAGCTGCCTGGATATCACCAGACCACTTCACTGAGAATCAGATTGACCATCTTGCAATAGACAGGAAATGGAGGAGAGTTCTCCTTGATGTCAGAGCCATGAGGGCCGCCGATATAGACTCTGACCATCATCTTCTCGTGGGAGAACTCAGAATGAAACTGGCAGTGAAGAAGAAACCTGGGAACAGGGTTCAGAGAAGGTTTGAAACACGGAAACTAAAGGATAATAAAATATGCCGGGAATGGGGAATCCACCTCCGCAACCGGTTCCAAGCCCTAGCAGAAGGAGACAACATAAACAACAAATGGGAAAGATGCAAGGTGGCCTTCATAAGTACCTGTGAATCTCTTCTGGGCTACAGTGACCCCAGAAGAAAAGATTGGGTCACAGATGCAACTTGGAGTGAGATCGAAGCTAGACGAGATACCAAAGCAAAACTCAACAGAGAGACAGATCATAACAAGAAGAAACGCCTCAGACAAGACTACCAAGAAAAAAACAGGGTGGTCCGTAAAAGCTGCAAGAGGGACAAGAAAGCACGAATAGAGGAGCTGGCTAAGGAAGCAGAAGAAGCAGCCAGAGAAAGAAGCGCCAAGGAACTGTACAGAATAACCCGCCAGTTGTCAGGGAAAAAACAGACCACAAGCCGGCCTATCAGGGATAAGCAGGGAAACCTTCTCACCAAAGAGTCCCAGCAATTAGAGTGCTGGAAGGAACACTTCGAAGAAGTCCTGAATAGATTCCCCCCAGACAGCCCCCCAGTCATAGAGGACGCGGAAAAAGACCTAAACGTCAACTGTGGTAGGACATCAAAGGAGGAAATAAGGAGAGCCTGCAAAAAAACTAAAGCTAGGCAGGGCACCAGGGAAGGATAACATCCCACCTGATATACTGAAAGCAGATATCAGCACCTCCACTGATATCCTCCATGGGCTCCTAAATGACATCTGGGAAAAAGAGGAGATTCCCAATGATTGGAAGGAGGGGTTAATTGTCACAGTCCCCAAGAAAGGAAACCTCAGTGAATGTAAAAACTGGAGAGGCATCATGCTCCTCTCAGTCCCCAACAAAATTCTCTGTCGAATAATCCTAGACAGAATACAAGAACCACTAGACAAGATTTTCAGGAGAGAACAAGCAGGATTCCGTATAAACAACTCGTGTACAGATCACATTGCAACACTCAGAATAATTGTCGAACAATGCATCGAATGGCAGTCATCATTATTCATAAACTTTGTTGACTTTGAAAAGGCCTTTGACAGCCTAGACAGAAACATTCTGTGGAAGCTGCTCCGACATTATGGAATACCCATAAAACTGGTCAACATCATTAAATGCATGTATGATGGATTCACAGGTCAAGTCACCTCAAATGGTAAGCTCTCCAACACCCTCCGCATAAAAACAGGAGTACGTCAAGGCTGCCTACTGTCTCCCATCCTCTTCCTCATTGCAATCGACTGGACAATGAAAATGTCAGTGGATGGTCAAAGGACAGGACTACAGTGGAACCCTTTTGGAAGATCTTGATTTTGAAGATGACCTGGCTTTGATCTCAGAAACACATACACACATTCAATGCAAGACCACAAGATTGCATGAACACAGTAAACAGATAGGCCTCAGGATAAATGTCAGGAAGACCAAGGTCATGAGACTTAACACCAAAACCTACCAACCTATCACAATCGAGGATAAATCCCTGGAAGATGTGGTCGAGTTTGTATACCTCAGAAGCAACATCAGCACAGATGGTGGAGCTGATAAAGATGTCAAGTTGCGCATCAGCAAAGCAAGATATGCCTTTAGAACGCTCCGACCTGTACGGCTCTCTTCCCAGCTCTCTAGAAACACCAAAATCAGAATCTTCAATACAAACGTAAAATCTGTCCTGCTAAATGGCTGTGAAACCTGGAAAACCACCAAATCAATTATTGATAAGTGTTCGTTAACAACTGTCTCAGATACATACTAAAGATTTGGTGGCCTAATAAAATATCAAATGTTGACCTGTGGAGACGCATGAACCAGGAGCAAATACACATTGAAATCAAATCTAGAAAGTGGGGATGGATCGGTCACACACCGAGGGAGGATTCGAGGAACATAGCAAGACAAGCTCTGGACTATAACCCCCAAGGCAAGAGGAAGTTAGGGAGACCTAAATCCAACTGGAGGCGGTCCACGCTTGATGAACTGACCAAGACGGGGACCTCCTGGCAAGAAGTAAAGTCCTTAGCACAGAGGAGAGTGAGGTGGAGATCCATGGTGGACGGCCAAGAGGATTAAAGAAAGAAGAAGAAAGAAACAATAAATACAGTTTAGGTGCTCTTTAATGTGGCATGACAAATTGCTGTAGTGATCCCCAAGTGAACTGATAATCCCTTCCTCTTTATTAGTTATAGCACGAAATAAACATGAATGAACATTGGAAGATATACTGTAATGTTGAAAGAACCAGTACAACTTAATGAAATGTATCATGTCTCATGTAATCACTCAATCAGTGTTTTAATTGCAGAAAGACATCAATAAATCAGCTTGTAAACAATATGTCACGTAATGTTACATTTAGTTCAGAAAAGCCAAACCAGAAAAAAATGTACTCTAGAGAGGAGCATTTCGCAACAAAAAAGCACTATATTACATATGCATTACATTTTCACTTTTATATCATTAAAAATGTATTAAAATATTATTTTATAAAAATGGCAGTTGTATACAAATCAATTGTTGATTTTAACTTTTAATGATAATGTACCAGCTGAGTGAGCTGACAGGGTTCCTTGTGTTAGGGGTGGGCTAATTGGGCTTAAAGGTGCAGTAAGCGGTCTCTGAGAAACAGTCGATATTAGCTTGATCTGAGGCAGCAACACCGATCTGTAACACACATTAAACAGTCAAACGGTATTTATTGTTTGAATTTCGCATTAAAATGTAAAGAATTCGAAATCTGAGACTTTGTTTCATATCAAAAGTAACAAAGCACAAAGCTGATTTATTGGATGATGGGAGGCTTGCTACAATGCTCTGTTCATTCATCAGCTGAAAACAGCATTGACTAAAAGATTAATTCTTGGGATTTATATCAGAATCAGAATCAATATCAGTTCATAAAGAGGAGAATCGATTAAAATCGAGAGATCAATATTTTTACCCAGCGCTAGCGTTGTTCATATTTGCCTGTTCAGACACAAAGGTTGTGTTTTAGTGGCCTCTGCTTCGTGTGGTGCTGGACATGAAAAGTGACACAGAAATTACACTGCAAGAGTGTTGAACATACATTTATAATGACAACAAACTGAGGTCATACTATCCTTTACTTTTAGTGATTTTAAAACACAAGTAAACTTGAAGTGTGCTAATAGCATCATTATTGTGTGCTTCAAAAAAAATAAATTAATCTTTATAAATAATGACACAGTTTAAGAATTTGCCTTTTACTGACATTTATATATCCCAGTATACCAGTAACTCACTTATCCAGATAACATCAGTGAGACAATGGGAACAGAGACATGTACATTGAATGTAAGAAACACTACGGACTGGAATCGAACCCGGGTCGCTGCCACACAAGCGCACTCCATGCAGATATTCACCACGCAAAACTGGGGTTACTTTGTGTTCTTTCTATACTGTTACAAGTACTTAGTCTGGCTATCACCAGACCAAACTCAATCTTTTAAGACTCTGTATTTTCTACTGCAAAAGAGGCGTGATCAACGGGCATAGTTCAAATGACTCTGTACGCAAATGGATAGTCCTTCAACCAATCAGACAAACGATCCGAGTGACGTACTTTGCAGCGAAAACTCCAGGCAGGAAATGTGTCAACAAATGTGTTGGTCTGGAGCATTGATCAGCGGTTTGCAGAAGCAGCAATGGTATTGAGCGATTTCTGCAGGTTGTGCAAAAAAAAAACATGAAAGTGAGTGATATTTATACCCACTCGAGCGTTTTGTTTGCTAAACTAAAGAAGCCATTGATCATCATCGAGAGGTTAAAAGGAATTGAATTAAACCCGCCAATAGCGCGACAGGTGGATAAGCCAGTTTGTGATTGGTCCCTGCAAATTTGTAATGGAAGCAGGATAGAAGAATGTACAGGTTTCCAGCCTGAGCTGCAGGGCGAAATCAAATCGCCGGCAGATCGGGCTGGGTTTACCTAGTCTAACAAGTACTGCTATAAGCAAACAGATTTTTCCATCAATGACAGCGCAAATTATTGATTTAAAGACTGTAAATGTCTCAGTATAGGCGCAGTAAGCGGTGCGTAAAATTAAACGCGAAACTATGTAGAACAAAAAAGTTGAAGAATAAGGTACCATAAGGTACCAAAGTGTATACAGTAGGTGCGTTAGGAATACACTAAAGTAATAAAACTTTTGATCAAGTACGTGAATTTCTTTTACCATTTCAAACTGACTATGTTGTTTTCTTTATTCGTCATAATTACATATCTTTACTTTTGTAACTAGTTTCTATATGTATGTAAAGCTGCTTTGCAACAATGCAAAATTGTGAAAAGTGCTATAGAAATACATTTTAATGGATTTAAACAATGCCTGATATTCAAAGTGTGGTTAAATTATTGAAAAAGTAAAAGTCATTATTGTAAAATTTACTTCATTATTATGATTATGATTTTTGTTTTTTTATTTGTTTGGAACTCAAAACACATTTCCTGTAAACTTTTATCTATAACTATTTTTATACTCAAGTAGAACTCAAATACAGTTCATTGTATTGTACATTTAATCATCACAGGTCAACAGAGGATTCAACAAAAATAAATGACTGAAGTAGTACTTAAATATTTAACAAATTAAATTGTTTTATTTGCAAAGTCCTCATTGTTACATTTGCGCTGTAGGCAAAAGTTGTGTTTTGAAATTCTGCCTTTACAGCACCTGTTAGCAGAAACAAACTACATGTTTCAGTTCATTCCTCACATTTTTGTTGGTTTGCAAAAAAGGAAAGTCTCAACTAAAAAAATACATATCTTAAAATAATAATAAGAGGGTTAACATGTTGTCAATTGATATGTCACATGAATGGTAAGTTTATCACACAAACCTCACAGCTCTGCCACTGGTTGGGAATGTTAGGTCGGAGTTTTTGTTCACACACCACCTTCCTCATATCATCCACTGACGGGTCTGATTGCACCTGGTCATAATAAGGCAACTGGAAATCTTCATGAATCCCTGCAGAGCACAAAGCATTCATGATTATTTATTTACACTAAGTACTGATCAAAAATCTTAATTATTCTAAAAGTTTGGATGTAGATGTGCAACATCATGTATTTTATTTTCTTCCCTAAGGAAGGCCCTAACCCTGAACAGTCATGATGTTGTATCTCATAACCATTTTTCTCCCTCTCTCTGACCCTAACAGTTGAAATGGCTGTTCACGCTGATGTGTCTTTAAGACGTCTATGTACCTTCTGTTTTGATTGGTTAACTTCTTTGCCAGCATGAGTAATAATAGTAGCAGCACACATGCTATGGGTTTACTCTCAGGTCTATAATATACTGTAGTTTAATATAGTTCCGCCACTATGTCCTTCAATAACAGTCTCTCCTACAAAACTTTTCAGAAGGTTTGGTGACCTTCAGCACATTTTATCATTAGTTAAGGAAATACTTCCTCTTATTACCTCGTATCATGACTAGGTGACAGTGTTTCTGAACACTGAAAAGGCATCATCGAACAAAAGTAAAGTAAAAAATAGAGTGAAATATTTGGAGGGCTGAAGATGGACAAAAAACAAAACAAAAGAGGGTGAAAATAAAATACAAGGAAAAGAGGGTGAAAATAAAATTTAAAAAAAGATGTTCACAAAAACACTTTTCTTAAAATATCTTCTTGCTCCACAGAAGAAAGTCCAACAGTTTTGGAATGACATGGGGGTAAGTTTTTTTTTTTTTTTTTTTGCATGACTCTCTAGAATACTATTCTGATTGGTCATTCATGGCAGTTAGAATTCAAATATATCTGACAGTTATTCAGTGCTAATAAAATATACATGTTTATGTTTATTTGTGTATTGTTATGTAGCTATGAAATACGTGAGATAATGTATAGTTAGGTGGTCTTTTTTTTTTTTTTGCTAAATAAACACCAACATGTTCAGGATTCTGAAGTGATGCAGAGACTGCATTATTACTGTTATTAGAGATTTACATCTTAATGAAAAAATATCGACACACGCCATTTTAAGAAACCAATGAATAAGTGTCAATGAATAAGAACACAATTTAACAATTAAGAACAATTTAAATCAGTCCACTGCTAGTGTGCATTGATTAGGGATCTTATCACACTGTTTTTTTGTTTGTTTGTTTTTTACTTGACTTAAAATATACTAGTAAGGTACCTTGGACAGAACATCTGCGAGCAAGTTCCCAGAACACCAGGCCAAGTGAGTAGATATCAGCCCGCTTAAATGACTCAAAGCTGCTCATGTTTATAGAATCATCCAGGATCTCAGGAGCCATGTACCTGCAGAAACAAACATACTCACATTAGAGTAATGTACTCACACCACATGAACGCATTAACCTCCATCAAGATGTCTTTATACACCTGAAAGCAAACAATGACACGTGTTTTATACAGAGACAGAAAGTGCACACAGAGTTTACAGAGAGGAACAGAGAACACTCACAGATATACTAAAATTAACATTTAGTAAAACACACATACTGTACATACAAAGATACAGATTATATATCACTCAAGATGTCTTGAGTACACAAATCCAAAGCCTAAAAGCAAATGATAGTAAATAGCAAAATTCATAATTGAACCATTATAACACTTGTTTGCACATGCAACCAATGTTTTTTTTACTTGTCTGTATTTACTGAAAGACTACTTAGACAGAAAGAGTCCATCTGGTTGGCATGTAAAACAACCAATCATTTTTTATTTACATAGCATTTAAGGGCAGGTAAATCAGAAATAGTATAACTCTGAGAGTAAATGTAAAATATCAAAGTGTGCTTAAGAATATCTTTGCTATGTGTCTCTGAAGAAAAGAAGAAAAAAACATATCTTTCAAATATTCAAAGGCATCAACCACACAAACTTTGTCAAATCCAGTGACTAGCTCTTCTACAGAAGTGCTCATTCTCAATACTTAAAGAAGACTATGGCACAACCTACACAAATATAGATAATAAGTAATAATTCAGTTTATGATGTCTCAAATTGACCTCAAAATGACCTTATGTAAGAAAAAGATTATCTAACCTCTTGGTGCCCACTCTGTGGTTAATGGGGATGTCAATGGTGTTGGTATTAGAGTCATGTTTGACAGCCAGACCAAGATCAGCAATCACAGCGGTTCCGTTCTTCTTAACCAGGATGTTCTTTGACTTTATGTCTCTGTGAGCAATGGCGGGCTTCCCTGTCCCATAAGTAATATGCTAAATTAATAACAGCACACGACATATACATGACAAGTCATTTTCATGCAGAAAAGGAGTCATATTTAATATAAACAAACAGATGGTGACACAGTTGTCTGAGCTTGGACAGTAAGAAAGCTAATGTCCTAAAAAAAAGCAATTTTTCATGTTGATGTTATTTATTTTCTAACTAGCTGTGTTTACAACATGTCATTTTGTAGACTAGTTGATTTCTGTTTCTGTGATGTTGTTGTAACATCAAATGTGTTCTGATGGGCTATGATTGTGTCACAGCAGTTTCACATTTAGTGTGATCAGACCAATAATTTGTTACCCAAAACTTGTCTAATATGGACACAGAATTAGAAAGTTTTGTTATCATGCAGGCAATTAATCATCATTAATCATAATCACACCATGTTTGTTCGTTTGGCCAGAGGAGAATTTGTTTCCCCAACTAAGCCCGTTTTATTTTTCTCTCCATTCTGTCACCTGATGGAGTTTTGGGTTCCTTGCCACTGTCGCCTTTCTCTTGCTTAGTTGGGGACACTTAAAGGGGTCATGAACTGTGTTGTGTTCATCATAAGTGATTGTTGACTTCTATTTTGAGAAGGAAGTAAACAAGATGGATGAAGTTCGCTTCTCTTGTCTTGTGTGCTTTATTGTTTAATAATCCTGACAGATACCACATATTAGGCAGACAAAGATTAGGCAGTTTTTTCGTTAACGTTGGTCACAAAGATGGCTGTTGTTAACATGCCTTTCCCGAGTTTTTCCTGCCTTGCCTCAGTGAGCCTGCTATGCCATTTAGCGCATGGCTGCAGATCTTTGAAAATTACCTATTGCACATTTTATTGAAAATGTCAGTTATCAATGCTACAGGGCAAGCCTGGCTGGATAAAAGACTGAGAGCTGTACTGCCTTACTGCCTCAGGGCATAAAGACAACAGATTTTCTACTGCTTACCATGGGTACGACGTATAAGGATGCCGAGGATGCATTGAAAACCTACTTTGTGCAAAAAGCTAACATAGCTGAACTTCCATAAACTCTGTCAGGCACCTCACGAGGCAGTTTTCCAGTATGCTGTTGCTTTGCGAGAGCTTGTTTTTTCATATGAGTTCGATGCCAGTACTGACAAAATGATTTGCGATCAGTTAGTGGAGAATGTGCTGCTTAGCCCAGGAATAAATGAGAGACCTTTACTAGAAGCGGATCTCATACTGGACAGTGCTGTTACGATAGCAAACCAGATTGAATCTGCTGCCGATCAACAGCAGAGTTTGGATGTGCTAAAAACTTTATACACTACATAAAGCTGGATGAAATTGTCACACCTATGTGCCAAAAACGTTGCCATCTGCAACGCTTTGTTCGTTGTGGTGTTTCAGAGGAATAAAATCACTTGCAAGCAGCTGGGGTGATATAATGTATCAACATTGTTGTTACACAAATAAATAAAAAAAGTTAAAAGTTAAGGATGAGAGCCAAATAAAAGTTGACCTCAGAGAGCCAAATAAAGCAGTGATTGTGGACTCTTTTCCATTGCCACACATGGATGAACTACTCTCTGCTCATCCAAGGTTCTACTATTTTCACTACCATCAACCTGACTAATGTTTACTACCAAGTGCCGTAACCTCACAGCCTTTATACTCATGACGGACTGTTCAGTTGGCTTCAGCGCCTGCAGAACTTCAGAAGATGATGACCATCATCCTGGCTTGCTTGAAGATCGAAAATGGGACAACATTATCATCTTCGGACATGACATGCATGACAAAGCACTTCAAGCGGTCTTACAACGACTAGAAGCTGCTGGCTTGCAGCTCAATAAAGACAAGTTTTGCTTCTGGCAAACCAGCCTGCTGTTCTTAGGTCATACTGTTTCAGCGAGGGTCTTCTTCCTGATAAATTACGTGTACAGGCGATTGTCAATGCCCCTGCACCTTCTGATGCATCTACTTTACGCTCCTTACTTGAACGGTCAAGTCCCACCCTGCTCCTCTACAGCCAGTGGCGCTGACAGATGGACCATGGCAGAAAGTGGCAGTGGATATAGTCGAGCCATTTAACACTGATGCATCCGACTGCACGTTTGCTATAACATTAACTGATGATTATAGTAAATGGCCTAAGATCTCCTTTACTCACACACTGTCACTACGGATTCTGTGGTTTCGTTGCTGTCATCAGTCTTCAGCAGCCATGGCAATCCATTGACTATAGTTACTGATAACAGTGTTTAGTTTACATCAACTGCTTTCGCTACTTTTCTGGAAGAAAGGAATATTTGTCATCATCGTTCCTCTCTCTACTACCCAGCAGTTAATGGTGCTGTAGAGAGTTTTAACCGTGTGCTCAAACACACTGTTCAAATGGCAATACAGCAACATCAGCCATGGAAACCTGTGGTAACTGACATCTTGAAGGTGTACTGTGCCACTCCACATGCTGCAACTGGTTCTTCACACTTTTAGGTCCTTTATGGCAGGCAAAGGCGCACAAGGCTGTCTATTTTGCCATCTGCTCCTGTGCACTCACCAAGTGACATGACTGTTTACTGAAGGGTTATGCGGCTGCAACACAACCAGACAGCAAGAGATGCTTAACTGACCACTGCCTGTATTTCTAACAGCTGTTCTAGCATGGACTTCAAAGACTATAGTGTGCCAGTTACTGCCAAAACCAGCCAGACAACGAGGTCTGCTTTACTGACCACTGCCTGCTTCTTTACCAGTCGATCTTAGCATGGTCTCCAAATACTATAAACCAATGTAAGGTGTTGTTGCTGAGTGATGTCCACAGCCTTTAACAACCAGACCAGCCTTTTACTTTACATTTAAAATAAGGTATAGAATAAGTGCAAATAGCATTATAAGTTATTTACACTGTGTATATAGAATATTAGAATTAGAATATATTCATACTTAGTGCAAATAGGATAATAGGACAATATCCTGGACCTTTGAGGACACCTTTACTGATCAGCAGATTCGGTATGGTTAGGGTTAGGCATATGGAAAAGTAAGGTCTCATGAGGCAGCATCTATTTATGATAGTTTTGAGTACGGTAATAAAATGATCTGCACAAGTCATGGTCGATGTGGCAGTGTGTCCGGTCAACGAAAGGAGATAACATCCAATTTCAATTATAGGCCTATTAAATACCTGTATAAATATTTCCTTTTTTTTTTTTTTTTTTTTGTTTTTTTTTCTTGTAAATTTATACTCTTCCAGCTGATATGTGATGGAAATAGAGTAAAGAATGGGTTCACAAAAAGGCGGACTCGAACTCCAGTCAGTTACATCTATCCACTATCTTTACTCTCCCCACCAATACTCCTGTTTCTAAATGGATTTATTTTATAAGTTAGTCGGTGAAGTTAGTGTAAATAGACACTGTTAAAGATATTTTTAATTGTTCAACTGGTAATTGTAACAAATAACTAATATTACCTGATTAGTCTTACATATTACATTTATTCTATGATCAGTATTACACATGTATGTAACTAAAAAAGATGTAACTAAAAAATGATGTAACTAAAAAAATTACTAGAATGTTTTTGGTTTTTTTTCAGAGGAGGATATACTTTCACTGCTGAGTGAGGGTTTTATCCTCCAGAGAAACTAGAACAGAAATGAAAAAAAAATCAACTGATGCATATGATCAACACCTTGAGTGCCAATAATCTCCATGTGCAGGTGGGCGATACCACTGGAGATGGACAGTGCCAGAACTATCACTTCCTCCACTGATACCGTGTATCTGTTCAGGTAATCAAAGAGAGACCCATGCTCATGATATTCAGACACCAGCCACAGCTGTGTCCATGAGCCATTATCTGAAGAAAGACAAAATAGACAGATTACAATACAGGACACCCAAACATGATGGACAAGAACATCCAAAGTGATTTGAAAATATTTCTCAAAATGCAAGTTTTGATTTAATGACTCAAATGTCAAGAGGTATAACCATCATGAAAAAACATGTTTTCATGGAAAATTGTAATCATTACTTCGAAAATGTTTTCAAGTACATGTCTTTTTATCAACATAAAAAAGTATTTATTCCTGTCTGTATGATTTTTGGACTAGGTCTATGCATTTATAATTCAAAGTAAAAAAGTCTGGACAAAGATGACTGTCATATCATTGATCCTTTAACAATGGTCAGGTTATCAGTGCTTGCTGAAACTAAAGCTATTAAAGATAAACTACCCAAAATATGAAAATTCTTTTATCATTTTCTCACCAAAGTAAATCAAAGTTGTTTTTTTGTTTTTTTTTTTACCATTGATTTCTGTTGTATGGACAAAAAAACAACAACACTGAAACATGTCTCAAAATATCCTCTCATATGTGACAAAAAGAAAAGAAAGTAAGAAATGTTTGGAACAACTTAAGAGTAAATAATGACAAGTTCATTTTTGGGTAAATTATCCCTTTAAGTTTGCATTGGTTTGGTAACTTGAAGCAGTGCTTCTCAAACCTGTCCTGGAGTACCCCCACCACTTCACATTTTAGATGTCTCCCTAATAAAACACACATCAACTCATCAGCTGGTTAGTAAAGACTCCAAGACCTCAGATGGATGTGTCAGATAAGAGAGACATAAAAAATGTACAATGTTAGGGGTACTCCAGGACCAGGGTTGGCAACCACTGAATTAAAGCATGTGGCATGAGGAGTAATAGCTCCACAAAACGTCTTAGTTTGGTATATAACCTTAGCTTATTGAGTAAGGAAAGAGACATTGCATCAGCAGCTGACACTATGCCCTGTTTAAACCACAGCATTTTGGTCAATCCAATCACAAGTGGAGAATGCTAAATACAGGTGTAAACGAGGTCTAAAACAGCTTGAGCTTGTCCACTTTCGACCATTTTCAGGGGTAGTCGAAATTGCATACAAATTGCTTACAAATTCAAATTCAAATTGCTAAAAGGCCAAATGCGTTTGAACAACCACACAAGTCAGCATACTCTCTGATTACTACCTAATCACTAAACTACCTAATTAAACATTATGGCAAGCGCGCTAGCCAAATTAAAAATTTGTCGGCTGAAGACCTAAGTTTTATTTGAAGACGAAAAACGTTCCAAGCACAATGTTCTCTCACCATTCCTGATTCTAACACGCTCTCACCACGTTCACTGTGGTCTTGTGGCTAGAAACACAACCTTTAATCTAATGTTAATTTAATCAAAAAATCTGAATAAAAAACTCATATACCCCTCCCCTCAAAAAGAAATCAGGACAGAAGTGGTCGAAAATGGACACAATAGACGGATTAATACACCAAGTTCAAACGGTAGTGCGTCTCCCTTGTCTACTTCAGATCTAAACAGCTAAATACCAGGTGTAAACAGGGCCTATGGGAACATAATGGTCTTTAGCTCATATAGAATCATGCAATATGACTGGCTGATGGTGCATGCACCGCCCAATAAAGCATCATCACCAGTGCCTCAAAAATGATGTGCTCACGCTACCATTCTTTCTCAATGAAGGAAGCCAGCAAGACTGAGGAGTATGGCAAGCTATGCAGTCTTGGCAAATGGGTAATGTGTTGGGTATTGTATATTAAGTGAAAGTATAGTGTAATATTAGTATTTGTGCAATTGATGTAATTGATGTATGTAATTTTGGGATAGTTACACTGCCGTTCAAAAGTTTTGGATCGGTACGATTTTGAATGTTTTTAAAAGAAGTATCTTATGCTTACCAAGGCTGCATTTATTTGATAAAAAAAAAAAGTAATATTGTTAAATATTATGACAATTTAAAATAACTATTTTCTATTTTAATGTATTTTAAAATGTAATTTATTCCTGTGATCAAAGCTGAATTTTCAGCATCAGTCTTCAGTCTTACATGGTCCTTCAGAAATCATTCTAATATGCTGATTTGATGCTCAAAAACCATTCATTATTATTATCAGTGTTGAAAACAGTTGTGTGCCATTTTTTTTCAGGATTCTTTTATGAATAGAAAGTTCAAAAGAACAGCATTTATTTTAAATAGAATCTTTTGTAACATTATAAATGTCTTTACTGTAACTTTTGATTAATTTAATTCATCCTTGATTAATAAAAGTATTGATTTATTTTATTTATTTCCCCAAAAATATAAAATAAAAATTCTTACTGACCCCAAACTTTTGAAGGGTAGTGTTTAATGTTACAAAAGCTTTCTATTTCAGATAAATGCTATTCTTTTGAACTTTCTATTCATCAAAGAATCCTGAAATAAAAATGTAAATAACTTTTTTCAACATTGACAATAATGAGAAATGTTTCCTGAGCATCAAATCATCATATTAGAATGATTTCTGAAGAATCATGTGAAAGCTTTCAGCTTTGATCACATGATTAAATTACACTTTATATATTCACATAGAACATAGCTGTTTTAAATTGTAATCATATTTCACAATATAACTGTTTTTTTCTTTTTGTATTTTTAGAAGAGACTTACCGATCCAAAGAAATCTTACCGATCCAAAACTTTTGACTGGTAGTGTGTGTTTTTATGGAAGTAAAATAATGTCAAATGTTTTTGAAATAAAAAAAGCCTGTTGAATTGCACTACTTGAAAAAAATAGGCTTTGCATTAACCATGCTTGCATTTTAATGCATTGTATTTTTAGGGCTTGCATTTTTATGGGCTGAAATTCAACATGGTTGAATATTTAAGCTGTGAATATTTCAATTAAAAACATTTCAAACACATTTTTATTATTAAAAATTCAATAATCCATATTCACCTTTCATATTTCACTTCCAAAATATTCAAACTGTTTAAAAATACAACCTATAATATTCAACAGGCAATTTTCGGTCCATTTTATTTCGCTTTGCAAATTTGCTTCCACAAATTCAGTGGTTAAAATTCGACAGTAAATTCAACATTGACGTCCAGGAACTGCAGGAAAAGCAGTAGATTGCCGAGCATACTCTTCATCTGCTGTTAGTCGACCTCACCAGCAGGAGGTGCAAAAGCGCGTGTTGATGACGAAGACCAGCAACAGTTAGAGCAAGCCATTCATTCATAAAACTCATTTATAACATTGTAAGTGTATTTGTGATTATTATGACGGCTGTTTTATATTAAATTCAGTGTCTTCACGGTTACTTTTCCTGTGTAGCCAACATGCATCTTTCTCTGCCGTGAACGAGATTATAATGTTATTCCCCGATGCGGATACAGATCCAATGTTTATTTTTGAGGTTGACATATATTTCTCTTGGTTGTTAAGTTGCCCTAACTTTATATTGTGGCGATGTGCTGCATGCAAGCTATTAGGGTTTCCCTCAATACTTAAGGATTCCCCTGCTGGACATATAAAACACTTAACGTTTTATATATCTTAATGGACTAATTACAGTGATATAAAAGACCAAACTCGCAGGCAAGCAGATGGACTCAGAATAACGCGCAAAGCTTAATGCTGAGCGTTTCCCAGTGATAGACTGGCATAAAGTTGGCTTGACGCAGGACGCACATTTAGGGACCGTCTCTAAAGTTACAAACGACTGTAAAGTGTTCATGTAGTGTCAGGCATAATGCGCACCCTTTGGATTTTTGATATTTATTCAAATAAATTTAAGTTTGCTATTGAAGTTAGAAACGTGTATGCCAATGTTGTATGCAACTTTAGAGACGGTCCCCAAATGTGCTAATGTCCAATGTCAAGCCAATTTTACATTTAGTCATTTAGCAGACGCTTTTATTCAAAGTGATTTACAGTTAAACTAACAATAGGAGGACAACAATATAAAAGTGCTATGACTCTTTCTTAGTTTAAGCTAATGCAATACATGTAGGCATACTGTGTGTATATATATATATATATATATATATATATATATATATATATATATATATATATATATATATATATATATATATATAAAGTATATAGCCTATAGAGAGAGAGAGAGAGAGAGAGAGAATAGAATAGAATAGAATAGAAGAGAAAGTGTTAGTATTAATTGATCAAGTGTTGATTTTATGCCAGTAGCCTATATCACGAAATGCTCAGCATGAAACTTTGTGCGTTAAGTTCATATTCTGAGTCCATCTGCTTGCATGTAGCCTATATAGTAGCCTACAGCCTACATCCCCAATAAGGTGCAAGTTTGGTCTTTTATATCACTGTATTAGTCCATTAAGCTACATTAAGCGTTTTGTCCCAACAGAAGGGGAATCCTTGAGTATGAGGTATTGAGGGAAACCAACTATAATCCCATTCATAGAGAAAGCTGATAACATGTAGGCTACACAGGGAAAGTAACAATGAAGTTACTGAATGAAACCTTAACACAGCTTTTGTGTGTTTATCATCTTTTCCGCATATATACTGACACAGATAATCATTTTCATTTTATGAATGAATGACTTGTTCTAACTGTTGCTGGTCTTCGTCAACAACACGCGCTTTTGCACCACCTGCTGGTGAGGTCGACTAACAGCAGATGGAGAGTATGCTCGGCAATCTACTGCTTTTCCTGCAGTTCCTGGATGGGATGGGCGATACCACTTATTTTGTTTTCGATGCGATACTGACAGTTTCAAGGCCAGTATCGCCGATATCGATATCGATACCGATACCTCTAAACTGAACTTTTAACCCTCTGGAGTCTGAGGTGTTTTCTGGGCACTGGAGGTGTTCTGACATGCTCTGACATTTGTGCTTTTTTCAGTTATTTATAAACATGTTAATGGCAAAGGTGTAAATTCACTCTATATAGCACAAACAGGGCTACCAAAATATGTGATCACCATGCATGTATATTTTTTTATTTTTAAGAGAATAATGCTTATGCGTGGTTATTGAAAAAAAATTAAAAATGAAAGTTGCTGAAAGAAGACCTCAAAACTCATAATAAATATGCATGAATAAGACTTTTGAGAAATGGATGTTCTTCCTTCGAGTTCTGGCTTCAAAATTATGTGAAAATAGTCTTGCTTTATCGTTCAGATAAAACAGTACATTGATTTAAATTGATGTAAAACAAGTTTTGCTTGGAAAGCCATTATGCGAGTGGGCGTGAACGAGGAGTGGTTTACACCTTGGAATACAAAATGTCCCACCCATTATGCATAATGACTCTGCATAATTAGCCATTCATTCAGGTGTGACTCTGACTGACTGAGCCACAATGCAAGGACAAAAAATTAGAAGAAGACTTATATTGACCATTTAAGATTTTGCTTACATCTATCTTGTAAATATGTTTTGCTATTTTATTAAAAAGGTTACAATTACAACAATAATTAAAATTTCAACAATATTTCAAGTGTACTCTTTCTTTGTAAAAAAAAAAAAGATTATAGGCCTACATTTTAGGCCTATCTATGTATTCATTAGTTTGAATATAGCCAAAATTGGAACAGCTAACATCTTAGTTGATGACTTTATTTTATATATATATATATAAAAATTGCTAAACAAAAGCTTATTTGATATATATATTCAGTATATTCTACAGTAAAAACTGTACTCAAATCTAGTCAACAAAATGTTGTCTTTCATATTTCGCCTGACTGTAACGTTGTTTTTATGAAATATTAGGGCATATAAATGTTAATTTGCAGTTTAATACGTATTGCTTATACAAATAGCCTACATTTTATTTCAACATATTTCAGTCGATTTTTACTCATCTCATTATAGTAATACAGTTTGCTAAAACATCCTCATTCATTCACACACGCGATTTAAATTTAAACTGTCTTTTTGCGAGCTGTGGTAAACAGCGCGCATCTCTGCTGTTCATTCATCAAAAACAGAAACCCGATTCACGTGAGAAGAAAAAAAACCTTACAGTATTCCTCAGCTCGCTCCTCGATATACCCGCACTTCTGAGGTACTTTTTTCATTATTGTTATTGCTCACAGCGCTGCGAGACGGTGTTAAAGTAATGATCTGAATAAACTGATATGTGGGCGTTCACAGGTTTGCTTGGATTGCCTCATTCATTTGCGTTTGAATAGTGCGCGCTCTCCGTAGGCGGAGTCACATTACATTTGAATTAGCTCTAATGAGGTCGACTGGAATCGCTCTCTTTTAATACAGATTTCACAACATGAGAATATTTGTTTTTTATATAAATTACTTCATTTAAGAGAAGAGAATTCAAGCTTCATGCCTGTATGTCTGTTTGTCTGTTTGACTGAGTATTCGCTGAGTTATTGTTCATTTTCGGACGCGTTTCAGAATGGACGACACTGGCAGATAGAAGGCAGAACTCGCATCACGTTTATTTTTCTTTATTTGGCAAAAAGCACAACACTTTGTTTTTATTGTGAGTATACACAAAAATAATACACATTTAACAGAATCGATTGATGTATGAAACTTGTTTTGTAAAATCAAAGTCAAAAGAGTATTTTGGGTCTCAATTCAACTCATAAGGAAAAAAGCGAGCAGATCACGCCGGCGTGATCTCCGACCTCTGAGGGTTAAATTTGAAAATTTCTTAAATTATTGAATTACTAAGATTAAAATGGGTAATGATACCCACTTAACATTATATATTAAAGGCATTTTAACATTCAATATACGCCGTAATTGGAACTTTTTTATTTACACGTGATTACAATGTTTACTTGTAGTGGTAACCATGGAAATCTACAAAATATTATAGGCCTAGTTGAACTGACCGGCTGTTGCACCCATAAAATGCAACCTTTTTATTCTGACAGTGTATGATTTATATTAAAATTAGTTACAGAATAGAACTATGAACTTTTAACATTCAAAAAACAACTTATTTGCACAAACTATGTAGGCTACAATTTAAATTAGTTTATTGTGAAATAGCTCAAACATATTATGTTTTTCTGTCTTCTGTTAAGCATTGTTCTGGGCTGCGTTTCCCAAAAGCATCAATGGTTTCTTGTGATACTTTTGGGAAACGCATCCCTGTTTGAATGCATTGTCGGCAGTGTGTGAACGCTCTCTGTGATTGATTGCTTCTGACTTGCAGCATTTGCGTGTGTTCAGATAAGCAGGAAAATAGTTATACTACACAATTATTTGCTAAACATAGGTTATTCATCCAATTCAATGCATATTGTAAGCATTAAACTTCTTGTCAAATAAACAAAATCACTGGTAAAAAAAAGAAAACTGTAGTATCGATATTTTTATTTGAGTATCGATACTTTCGATACTCAACGTCAGTATCGATGTATTTGTATTTGTGGAAGCGAATTTGCAAAGCGAAATAAAATGGACCAAAAATTGCCTGTTGAATATTATAGGCTGTATTTTTAAACAGTTTGAATATTTTGGAAGTGAAATATGAAAGGTGAATATGGATTATTGAATTTTTAATAATGAAAATGTGTTTGAAATGTTTTTAATTGAAATATTCACAGCTTAAATATTCAACCACGTTGAATTTCAGCCCATAAAAATGCAAGCCCTAAAAATACAATGCATTAAAATGCAAGCATGGTTAATGCAATGCCTATTTTTTTTCAAGTAGTGCAATTCAACAGGCTTTTTTATTTCAAAAACATTTGATATTTTACTTCCATAGTTTTTGTGGCGTGTATGGATGAAGTGTAACTAAACAGTGAACTTGTATGTTGACCTGCTCTCTCGATTGCCCAAAACAAATTTCTCCTAATGGAGAGATAAACTAACTAACTAACTTATGTGGTGTTTTCATTTTTGCAATTTTTGCAGTGCAGACAGTTTGACAATTCATTATACACTGCTTGAGCAGAGCCACACACTTACAAAATACCATTGTGTTCCCCCAGAAGAGAATAATTCACTCAATGAATCCAATCAAAATGATGAGTCCAATCAAATAGAACAAAAGAATGACACACTACAAGGGTCAGATAAACTGCTTCCTGAAGAAGAGAAATCTGAGTGATGGCGCAAGCAAATCCACTGGTGCCGCATGCCTCAGTGGGTGGTGTAAGTGGCATCAGCCAGTCAATTGATTTGATTCTATACCAGCTTCAGACAATCATCACACCTGGAGCGTGTTTCCATAGCATCAGCTACTGATGCAGCATCAAGTGAACCAATGAAATTAAACTCCTGTCATGAAATCTTACTCAAATATTTGTATACAATAAAATGATAACTAAATATGTTTCTTGTTATATGCAAGAAAACAATTCAAATACACAACATGCCTTGTTCTTACATCAATTTTCATGCATTAATGTGATTTTACACCAAAATCCCTTCATGTGATACCTTTGTTATCAGCGGCGATAAATCCCAAAATATTCTCGTGGCGTAACATTATTGTCTGATAAATCTCAGCCTCACGAAACCAGGAACGCTCATCTCGTGATGAGAAGATCTTCACAGCGACATCTTCCCCCCTCCATTTGCCCCTCCACACTTCCCCGAAGCGCCCCTTTCCAATGCTTTCCTGGAGGACAATGGTTCGAGCAATCGTTCTCTGGACCAATAGGGGCAATCCTGAGAGAATATCACATAAACTGTCAGCTAAAGGGTTAACAACAGATATATGTCCATACACCTGTTCAAATCTCACTCAACTGCAAAAGAAAAATATGTATATTTATGATGATTCATTAAAATCATTAAATCATATCTAGCTCTTCAAAAATTCTGTCATTTACTCATCTCATGTGATTCAAATATACACTGTGTTCCAAATTATTATGCAAGTGACATATCAACAGGGTTTAAGTACAATAAACATTCAGATTTTAGTTTTATTAAACAATTGTTTGCCAGGTTAGCTACGTTAAATAGCCAGGTATTCTTATTTAAATGGAAAACCTACTTAAAGAGGTTGTTCCACATTGTTAAGCAAGTCACAGTTTTCATGCAATATGGGGAGGAAGAAAGATATTTCTGAAGATATTTCAGACATGCAACTTTATGCATGACTGCCAGCCTGCATGGAGAGGTTCTTGAGACTCCAGCAGCTTCAAATACCAGTTTGCTATTTGAAATGAGTATTTCTTAATGAGTATTTATCTGACCGAGTTTGTCTGAGCTCTAAATGTCTCACAAATCTTTTGATAGTTTGGTCATCTCCATTCAGTTTTTGCTAAATATTAGTTGTTTTCATGCCTTTTGCAAGACGTTGCACCATGTCATGCTTTTCATCTTCAGAAAGCTGAAAAGCATACATTGCATAAGAACGTCTTGGTTACTAGTGTAATCCCTTTTTCCTTGTTGGAGGGAACGGAGACGTTGTGTCGAAATACCGACACTAGGGGTCACTCTTGGGAGCCCCTAACACCTCTGAAGTATTCAAAAAAGGCCAATGGAACTGGTGTGTGGAATTTGCATGTCTGGCCACACCCCATACATACGGGACTATAAGACGGCCAGCGTGCATCACACACTTCAGGTTTGTTCTTAGGAGCCAAGATGGCGTCTCAACCTCTTCAGTGGCAGTTCAAAGTTGTGGCAGGAGGGACACAACATCTCCGTTCCCTCCATCAGGGAACGAGGGAAACACTAATAACCGAGGTGTTCCCTTTCTGTCAGTCACTTTCGACATTGTCAAATTAGACACTAGGAGTCTGAAGAAAATGTTATTATTTAAAGGTCCCGTTTTTCGTGTGTTTTTGAAGCTTTGATTGTGTTTACAGTGTGCAATATAACATCATGTTTCGCATCTAAAAAAACACAGTATTTTTCACACAATTTACTTATCTGTATACCGCTTTTTTTACTGTCCTAAGAACGGGCTGATGACTTTCTTGTTCTATGAGTCCCTCCTTCAGAAATACGTAACGAGTTCTGATTGTGCCAGCGGTTCCTGTGTTGTGATTCGACAGCAGCTTAGCGCACGTTGCCCAGAAAGGTCACGCCTCTTACCATAACGTGGAGATGCATGCGCTCAGGGAAGGCCAAACAAAGGTGATTGGACTCCGGGATGAAAATAACAGCGTCTCGACAAAATGGCGACAAACACACTCTACAAACGCAACTCTTCCTCTTCTCCGTGGGAGCGCAACAAGACCACGCCCCCTTTTATTGTGTATTCCTGTGGGCGGAGGTTAGTCAAAAAACTGTTCTAGTGACGTCATTAAAGAAGGAAGTAGAGGGATGTAGTCCAAACCGGCCGTTCGATGTAGGCGACTTCTGTTAAATAAAATATCTCGCTTGGCATTGAACTTTGAGCTTTATAATTTTACAGATATTATTTATACTCTAACAACAACATTACACACTAACTAAAGTTTGAAACATGGGATCACGAAGAACGGGACCTTTAATATTATTTAAGTATTATTATTCTTTATTAGTATTCATAATCATTTGTAATCGTATTTTGTGAATCACGGTGTGCTTGGGAGAGGTAGACTGTATAGATTGCATGAACGTGTGAGAGACAGAGACAAGGTATAAGTTTCAATGCATATGTTGACTTAACGATTCACTATACATTTCATTTTAAATAGAAACCAGATGTTCCTCTGGTAATGTCAGCAGCGTATAAAACCCAACCTTTTTGTCCAGAGGAACAGGGAAAACTGGAATGAAGATCATCTCTCCAGAAAATTGTCTTTCTCTCCTGTCTCGACATAAAAAAAAAGAGATCTCTTGGCAAAATAACTGGTGTCCGGTCCCGTGAATTAAACAACAATGGGGAAAAAGCTATACTAAACGCCACAACTATTGAACTGTGTCACGAGACTTAGCGGTGCAGATGCAGGCAGGCCTCCACGTGCCAAAGCAGTTGTAGCTAAGCTACTCGCAACCTTCCAACGCTCAGGGTAACTGACCTCAGGTCTCCGCATATCAGAGGGAGCCCCTCACCTCTGGAAAGAGGCCATTCAAAATAAAGTTGTTGTTTTTTTACAACTGAGTAAACCTGGTTGTTTCCTTCTCATTGAGAAAGGAACACTATGGATACCACATCCTGCCCAAATGGGGATGGTAGTATGTGGAAAATACATCCTAAGGAATCACCAGATGGGGGAGTATACTACATAGGAAAGAGTCCCTGTGGAGGGCTCCACCTGATGAGGGGGAGACTGCCGGCCACAGCAATTGGTGACGGAGCTAGCTGCATCCAGGGGAAGACACTGGGTTCACTGATAGGGAAACTGAACAGTGGAAGAATGCATCATATAGGGTCACCATTAGGGAAACACTACATATGGAGCACTAGCCTGATTACCAGGGCTTAGCTGAAAGGGCTATACCACGAGTAATGTGAGTTAATGTGAGTGGTGAGTTCCTCCACTGAACTCACTACCGTCAAGTGCTAGGAGGTAGAAAAGATGTTCTGGATCACCAAACCTGAGGAGGTCTCTGGGACAAAAAGGTGCACGTAACCACCTGTTATGTTTTACCTTATGTAACCACCATAAGTTTTACCTGTTGTTACCTAAGACTCAAGACGAAACGGGTTCCATATGGAGATTATAGAATCTTGCAAAGGTGTTGGGTATAGCCCAGCCTGCAGCTTTACATATGTCTGCTAATGAAACACTGCGATACCCCTAGTGGAGTGAGCTGTTTGGAGATATCCTTCCCCTTCTGCTGACCCCCAAAGCAGACAAAGAGCTGCTCAGATCTTCTGAAGCTCTGTGTGCGGTCCAGGTATATGAGCAAGGCATGCACTGGACACCACAGAGACAGGGCTAGGTGTCCTTCATAAGGAGGAATTGCTTTCAAGTTTACCACTTTGGGCACATATCTGGCCTGGGGTCTCAGGACCATGTGAGAGTGTGTTGGCCCAAACTTCAGGCACAAATCACTAACAGAGAAGGCTTGTAGGTCCTACAACCTCTTGATGGAGGTGAGCACAATCAGGAGATCTTCATAGAGAGGGCATTAAGCTCAACTGATTGTAAGGGCTAAAAAGGATCTTTCTGTAAGGCATGTAGGACCAAAGAAAGATCCCAAGAGGGGATGAGGCAAGGGCTTGAAGGATTCAACCTACGTACACCTCTCAGGAACCTAATAATCAGGTTGTGCTTCCTGCACAGTAGGATGGAGGTGGACAGGCATTTCTCCAAGCCCTGTCTATCCACCTTGGGAAATCAAGAAAGTGTTATTTCTTGGCATCTCGCATCTTGGCAAGGTTTAGCCATAGGTAGTGCTCCTGGACCACAAGTGTGGACATAGTCGGTTGCAGAATGCAGTTCCTGCATTACCTTTGGGTCAGAACCTGGTAGACTTGCAGGATGGCCATTGCATGCAGGGCAGACTTACAAGCTCTGGATGGGGGCCTCAGACAATTACTTCAAGTGGCGGCATTTTGTGGGCATTAATGCACTTCAATCGCACGCTCAACCTGAGTTGAGTACCCCACCATCAAGGGTAGTGAGGACAGAGGAACCAGGGGAACACGAGCATGCTAAAGGAACAGGAGGCCCACAGGGATTCACCTTGAGGAAAATCTCCCATTGTACCCCCAGATTGCCCTCAGAGCTCACCGCCACATGACCCCATCCACAAATGTTGTTTCAGGAGGAGCGCAGCCCATTCGCTGAAGACAGTGCTCATGGCCATCCTGCAACCAGAAGGAAAGGGAAGGAACACCATCTTTAAAAAGACACTATCTGCCGTGCAGCTCTTTTAGAGGAATTATCTCTTTTATTAAGGAAAATGCCTCTTTCAGATGACCACTAATGGACCCAGGGGAACTCCCTGCACTTATCTTTGCAACACGTTGAGAGTGACCACTGATGTGTACTCTGCTTCCAGCAGCAGTTACAAGGTGAATGGAAATATTGCTTCTCATGAAGAGACGCTGTGCTTAGGCTCCAAAGAACAAAGTTGAAGTGTGTGATGCACGCCAGCCAACTTATACGCCCGTATGCATGTCCACGGACATGGCCAGACATGCAAATTCCACATGCCAATTCCATTGGCCTTTCCTGAATAAGTCAGAGGTGTTTGGGGCACCCAAGAATGACCCCTTGTGTCTGTATTTCGACATAAGCTCGAAAGTGACCGACAGAAAAGGAACTGTGATTTACTTAAAAATGTGGAACAACCTCTTTAAGTAGGTTTTTTTTTTCATTTACCTAAGACCTGTCAAACTACTAAACAAACCTGTCTGAGATTGATACCAGTATTTTTACTAATCTAAAAAGATATGATAAATAAAACAAACAAACAAACAAACAAACAAACAAACAGTTTCTTTGAAAAACTAAAATCGGAATGTTTACTGTATTGAAACCCTACTGATATGTCACTTGCATAATAATTTGGAACACAGTGTATTCAAACATTAACATATAACAAAACAAAACATAAAAATAATCCACATGACTCATAAATATGACTCATCTCATATGATGTCATACAAAGCGTTGTATGAAGAACAGATGGAAATGTACATTTAGCAGGCACTTTTTATCTAAATTAACTTACAGTGTGTGCATAATTTTTATGCAAGTCAATATTCTGATCACATTTTTTCCAAACACATTTGACCAATTCCAAACCACATCAATCTTAATAACTACTATTGATTTTGTATATAATCATTTATATGATATATATTGGTGAACTGTGAAAAACACCTTATGTTCAGGTAAAATCTAACAGGTAAAAGTGGACAAAAAAAGATTTAAGAAAAAGTTTTAACTCATACTGAAAAGTCAGAAATTATTAAATGCCCATGAGAAGGATGCAATACTACAGAAATTCTAAAATAAAGGTGTACTATTGGACAGCAAAATGCTCATTGGGTCAATGAGTCACACAAAAAACAAACAGGTTAAGAAGAAAAGATGCATGTTAACTGCAAAAGACATTAAAGAGTTCCTGGTGGTTTCACAATTATTTTCCTTAATAATATATATATTTTTTTGTCTCCAGTGCCATTATTTTCCAGAACTGCAAACTACTTGGAGTCTCCAGAAATACAAGGTGTCAGTTTTCCAGGGACTTGGCAAACTGTGTGTTCACACTGCTGCCGGCAAGAGTGGCAAAATTCGCTCTCGCCACCCTGCCAACGACGCCGTAGAAAGATTTGTGGATGCTCTGACGTAGATCGAATGCTTGGTCTTCTTTTAAACTTTATTTAAAGGGGCCCAAAGCAAACAAGCATGTTGATCGTTATTTGTGCAGACTGACCAGGTAGGGTATAAGTTAACCTCATGGAATCTTTTACATGTGAAAGTAAAAAATTGGTTGATGGAAAGAACTTAATTATAGTGACATATTTGCTAACTAAATAAACCATTTAAAAGCCATTAAAAGCTTATTAAAAGCCATTTTGTGTGGTGGATCAGTGCTAATCTAATTTGCATTCCCGCTGAAAAACAAGCGTTCTAGCGCAGAAATGTTGCCTATAAATAGTGTTGCGCGTCTTCTTACCAAATTCACATGATCATCCTCTCCTCTATTTTGCTTGGGAACTAATGTGGTCAGAACCAGAGATTACAGGACTGCGTTCTCTAGAATCCTCTCAAGCGGAGGACATTCTACATTCCCAGCAGCAGCAGCAGCAATAATCTACAACAACAGCAATAATCAACAGCAGCAGCAATTCAGCAGCAGCAGCAGAACAGATCTATTCTGCCAAGACCAAATACATTAACATTGTCATATAAATTACCATGCTAAAAATCTTCAGAGAGTTGTCATGATAGAAATTATTCTATATGTATATTTATATACAAAATAAATATAGTTGTTAAGATTGATGTGGTTTGGAATTGGTAAAATGTTCTTGGGGGAAAAAAATACTTGCATAATAACTGTATAAATGAGGAACATCATCTGACAAGAAGTCATTCACACCACTTTCATGATACTTTCATGTCACTTTTATGGTGATTTTTGCCAATTTTGGAGCTTAACAACATTTGTTCTCATTCACCATTATACAGAAACATTTTATTACTAAAAAATGTCTCCATTTGTGTGAAGGAATAAAGAAATTTAACTGGTTTGGAATCACGTGAAGGTGAGTAAACAATAGAATAATTTTCATTTTTTGAGTAACCTATTCTGCTTTTTTTTTCTTTTCTTTTTTTTCATGTTATTAAGAAAAACATATGATAACTAACATTTGAGTAGTCTGGTTTATTTATTCATTCATTCATTCATTCATTCATTCATTCATTCATTCATTCATTCATTCATTCATTCATTTATTTATTTATTTATTTATTTATTCATTCATTCATTCATTCATTCATTCATTCATTCATTCATTCATTCATTCATTTATTTATTTATTTATTTATTTATTTATTTATTTATTTATTATTTTTGCACAGCCAGCTCTCACCTGAACCAGAGCCAGAGGTGCTCATGTCATAGATGAGCTCTTTCAGGCATTTGTCAGGTGACACCAGAGTATGGTCATCCAGGGGTTCCTCTGGATCCTGTTTGTGGGCTTTAATGTGTATGCACCGCAGGTTTTGTACGGCACACATTCCCAGAACGACACCTACACACATCAGGCACGACGGCACAAGAATTACTGCTGCTAGTTCCAGCTGACTCCAACCAGACCCCTCAGGTGGCGGCTCTGCACCAACACACACACACACACACACACATTTGTTTCAGTATATGAATAAGGACATCTCATGCAACATTTTTTTTATGGTGATGATACTATCTATCTATCTATACCAGTCATTACCAGAAAAAAATGTAGCCTATTCGGAAGTCTGCTACAGGAATTGTGTAAGGCGGATTAGTTTGAAAAGATATAACACGAGCCATACCAGCCTGAAGGTTTGTGCCATGTTTTGTGTTTGTAGCTCTAGAAGGAGTTACTCTTGAAAATGTAGGGCCTCAGAATAATAATACCGGTAACTAGATAAAAATTATTTTGTCATGGCAAACTTTGATGATGGCTTGAGAAAGCCTAGCTAAAAAGTTTGAAGTAGTTTTAAAAGCTTGAAGTCTGAAGTGGTTATAAAAGCTTGAAGTGTGAAGCAGTTTTCAGTTTGAAGGAGTTGTAAAAGCTTGATGTTTTAATGTTTTGAGACAACCTCTAAAAGGTTCTACTGTTTTCTCTGCCATCCTCTTGACTAATGCTTACTACCAAGTGCCACTGCTTTACTTTTCTCTCTGACCTTTTTTAATCTAATGGGCGCAACAATATCCAATGATCCAGAGAGAATGGTGCTCATAGTGCTAGTTAATTCCTCAAGTTCATCTGTTTGTTTGGGTTCACTGAGCAGCTGAGACAGATCCGATAAGCTGTTTGAAAAATTATCTATGGTGGATGGAAGGATTGTTCTGCCTAATCGATAATGCGGCGCAGCATGATATATTACAGGAGTACGTAATATGCAAGTTACCATGTAATGGTCAGTGACATCGTCACTTTGTGGAATGATATCTATATCGGTTGGATCGGTTCCATGTGATATAATTAAATCGAGTGTATGATTAAATCGATGAGTCGGTCCGGTAATGTTTTGCTTGACCCCAAAGGAGTTTAATAAGTGCCACTGCATGAGGACCGTCGTGACCTCAAGGCCTTTATTACTCACAACAAACTATTCCGTTTTTGTTGTGTTCCTTACGGAATGGCTTCAGCGCCTGCAGCAGTTCACAAGGTGATGACCATCATCCTGACTGGCTCGCCAGGGTTTGAAAATTACTTGAACGATATTACAATGACTAGAAGCTGCTGGCTTGCAGCTCAGTAAGTGTCAGTAAACCAGCCTGCTGTTCTAAGGTCATACTGTGTTTCAGCTCAATGACAAAACTGTCAAGTCCCACCCTGCTCCTCTACAACCAGTGCCGCTGCCAGATGGAAAGTGGCTATGGATATGGTCAGACAATGTCAGGCACCGATGCATCCGACAGCAGGTTTGCTATAACATTAACTCATTATTACAGCAAATGGCCAAGGACCTCCTTTACTCGCACTGTCACTACGGATTCAGTGATTTCTGTCATCAATCTTCAGCAGCCATGGAAATCCATTGAGTGTTGTTACTGTTAACGGTGTTCAGTTTACGTCTGCTGCTTTCGCTGTATTTCTGAAAGGAAGGAATATTTGTCACCATCGTTCCTCTCTCTACTACCCAGCAGCTAATGGTGCTGTAGAGAGGTTTAACCGTGTTCTCAAACACACTGTTCAGATGGCCATCCAGCAACATCAGCCATGGAAACCTGTGGTAACTGACTTCTTGCAGGTGTACTGTGCCACTCCACATGCTGCAACTGATATTTCACACTTTTAGCTCCTCTGTGGCAGGTAAAGGTGCACAAGGCTGTCTATTTTGCCATCTGCTCCTGTGCACTCACCAACTAACATGACTGTTCGCCAAAGGGCTGCAACACAAAATGAAAAAGCACACTAATGCTAGAGCGATGTGCTCACACCCTGTGTTTTCTGGATCTTTTGTGTGGATGTGTCTACATTGTCGATGCCATTCTGACATTCTATTCTTTCTCTTTTTTTAAGGGGAAAATTAGGTGTTCATGAGTGAATTGTGTTGTGGACTACTATTTTGGAAAGGAAGCCTGAACTGTTGTGTAATGATGTAAGGTGTGTGGAGAAAGTTTAAACAAAAGGTGGATGAAGTTCGCTACTCGTGTCTCATGTGCTTTATTATTTAATAAGTCAAGTTACCTACATTTATATAGTCAAGTCAAGTCAAGTCAAGTTTATTTATATAGCGCTTTTCACAACACAGGTTGTATCAAAGCAGCTTCACAGTAATAAATTAGAACAATACATCAATGTTTGTTTCTAGTGGAACGTCTACGTTTGGTAATGCTGATCAATAGTATCGTTGATTGATTAATTAAATTAAATATCCCCAACTGAGCAAGCCAAAGGCAACAGTGGCAAGGAACCGAAAAACTCCATCAGGTGACCTAATGGAGAAAAAAAAAACCTTGGGAGAACCCAGGCTCAGTCGGGGGCCAGTTCTCCTCTGGCGTTTATGAACTAGAGGTCGGATTTAACTGTAGGATTAAAAGTATTATATGAATGCCTGGCTAAAGAGATGCGTCTTTAATCTAGTTTTAAACTGGGAGAGCGAGTCTGAGCAACGAACAGTATCCGGAAGACTATTCCAGAGTTTTGGTGCTAAATGTGAAAATGCTCTCCCTCCTTTGGTGGACCTAGATATCCTAGGTATGACCAAAAGCCTCGAATTTAGTGACCTTAAAGAGCGCGATGGATTATAGGGCTATAGAAGATCCGTTAAATAGACTGGAGCTAAGCCGTTTAGGGCTTTATAAGTCAGTAGCAATACCTTGTAATTAATATACCTTGTGATGAAATATAGATTTGAGTGTCATCAGCATAACAATGGAAACTAATTCCATGTTTCCTTATAATATTTCCAAGTGGCAGCATATATATTGAGAATAATAGAGGGCCTAACACAGATCCCTGCGGCACTCCATAGTTTACTGGAGTTATGATAGATTTTTCTCCATTTAAATAAACAAAATGGTAGCGGTCAGATAAATACGATCTAAACCAGCTTAATGCTTGTCCTTGAACACCAGTATAATTTTGTAGTCGATCTAAGAGTATTGTGTGATCTATAGTATCAAACGCAGCACTAAGATCAAGTAAAACTAATATTGAGATACAGCCTTGGTCAGAAGCTAAAAGTAAATCATTTGTGATTTTAACGAGCGCAGTTTCAGTGCTATGGTGCGGCCTAAATCCAGACTGAAACTTTTCATAGATGTCATTTTCTTGTAAGAAAGAGCCCAGTTGAGCGGACACAACTTTTTCTAGTATTTTAGACATAAAAGGTAGATTTGAAATGGGTCTATAATTTACTAGATTATTCGGATCTAATTGTGGTTTCTTAATGAGAGGTTTTATAACTGCCAGTTTAAATGTTTTTGGAACATAACCTAAAGATAAAGACGAGTTAATAATATTGAGGAGAGGCTCTTCCACTACAGGTAACACTTCTTTCAATAGCTTAGTAGGTATAGGATCTAGTAAACATGTTGTTGTTTTAGATGAAGTAAAAAGTTTATTTAACTCTTTTTGTTCTATAGTTGTAAAGCACTGTAACTGTTCTTGCGGGGTGATAATTGAGGCTGAATTATTAGGCGCGATTGAGGATTGAACGTTTACAATTGTGGTTCTGATGTTTTCTATTTTCTCAGTGAAGAACTTCATGAAATCATTACTACTAAACTGTAATGGAATATTTTGTTCAGGAGACATCTGTTTATTTGTTAGTCTCGCCACGGTGTTAAATAAGAACTTAGGATTGTTATGGTTGTTTTCTATTAGTTTGCGGAGATGCTCAGCCCTGGCCGCTTTTAGGGCCTTTTTATAACGTGACATACTGTCTTTCCATGCGATTCTAAAAACCTCTAAGTTGGTTTGTTTCCATTTACGCTCTAAATTACGGGTTTCTCTCTTTAGAACACGCGTAGTATTGTTGTACCATGGTGCTTTACTTTTCTCTCTGACCTTTTTTAATCTAATGGGCGCAACAATATCCAATGATCCAGAGAGAATGGTGCTCATAGTGCTAGTTAATTCCTCAAGTTCATCTGTTTGTTTGGGTTCACTGAGCAGCTGAGACAGATCCGATAAGCTGTTTGAAAAATTATCTATGGTGGATGGAAGGATTGTTCTGCCTAATCGATAATGCGGCGCAGCATGATATATTACAGGAGTACGTAATATGCAAGTTACCATGTAATGGTCAGTGACATCGTCACTTTGTGGAATGATATCTATATCGGTTGGATCGGTTCCATGTGATATAATTAAATCGAGTGTATGATTAAATCGATGAGTCGGTCCGGTAATGTTTTGCTTGACCCCAAAGGAGTTTAATAAATCTGTAAACGCAGCCCCTAACGCATCATTTTGATTATCTACATGGATATTAAAGTCTCCAACAATTAATGCTTTATCGAAGTTAACTAATAGGTCTGAGAGAAAATCTGCAAACTCTTTTAGGAAATCAGCGTAAGGCCCAGGCGGTCTATATACGGTAGCCAAGGCTAGAGATAATAGGGATGTTTTTCGAACATCTAAGAGCGTAACATTTAGTACAAGTACTTCAAATGAAATAAACTTATAACCCGTTTTCTGAGTAACATTGAGAAAATCTCTATAGATTGTTGCAACACCGCCGCCACGACCATTCAGACGGGGCTCGTGCTTATAGGAGTATCCTGCTGGAGTAGACTCATTTAAACCAAAATAATCATTTGGTTTAAGCCAGGTTTCAGTAAGGCAAAGTACATCGAAGCTATTATCTGTGACTATTTCATTTACAATAACTGCCTTAGGTGTGAGTGATCTAATGTTTAGAAGACCTAGCTTTAAAAATTGTTTTTGATTACCAATAGCAACATTTTCTGGTTTAATAACAATTAGATTTTTTCTAGATCCTGCAGTAGATTTCTGATTTGATCTCACTAAACGAGGAATAGACACAGTTTCTATGCAATGTTCTACACTATTTATATCAGTTAAATTGGTGCAGCAGAGACTATGATTTGGACTTTTGTTTACTAGTCAAAAGGTATTTAACATTTTGGAGATGTTATCTGACAGAAGATCCGATCCGAATCTGCTTGGGTGTAAGCCATCAGCACGGTAAAGCCTAGGACGCTCCCAAAACAGATTCCAATTATTTACAAAGAGAAGTTTCTGCTCAGTGCACCATGACATTAACCATTCATTTAGCGTGAATAATCTACTAAACTTTTCATGACCTAGTCGGTACGTGGGAAGCGGTCCTGACACAATAATCGTTATATCAGGCGATGTGCTGCGTACCGTATCGATCAGATTCCTGAAGTCTTTCTTCAGAACCTCCGTCTGGCACAGCCTGATGTCGGCCCCTCCCGCGTGCAGGACAACGGTTCCGACGCGCTCGTTCAGAATCTCGGGAACGTGAGCAGCGATTTCAGAAACACGAGCACCAGGAAAGCAGTGACTATGCACCTTACTTTTATTTAACGTAACGTGTACGTGTCGAACGATGGAATCGCCGATGATCACAGCATCGCGTTCTGTTTCGCGAAGAGGGGAGAAGCGGTTTTGTGTGGATATCTCGAAAGCCGGGAGGGTCGGAGAGAGTTTTCTTGGTCTAGACCTGACTCGCGACTTCCGCTGCGGAAAAATCCAGGCTTCGTGATGGCATGTTGGAGCCGGAGTGAACGAGACCATGGCTGATCGCGACCTCGACGTTCGGGACCGATGTTGAGGAACGCACGGAGTAGACGAGGTCGGAGTCAGCGGGTTAGTAACATTAATCTCTGATTTGTGTGCCTCGGCACGTGATGTTTCGAGAGCCAAACGCCGGTCTATCAGCTCGGCTTTTCTTACTAAAAGGTCGTGGATCTGTTTCTCAACAGCTTCCAGCTCAGACTGCACCGCGTGCAGCTCAAATGTGTCCTCACCTGCACCAAAAGGTAGACTACTTACATTTGATATATTCGCCATTTTAACAGATGGACAGTAAGTTAAGTTAGCAACGACGCTACCAGTGGTGCTATCAATATTAATACTAATTTATGGCTTAAGTCTTGTAACTTAAATGAGTGCGGAGAAGACGCGTTCAGCATATAGACTGCATATAGAGCAAACTGCAAGGCCATTGGTTCGTGCAGAGTAATAAAACGAACCAATGGCGAGGCAGTGGAGCTGCACGAGCCTATGGCAGAGAAGCCCACCAGAGCGTGACAATTTGGGGCTTGGCATCTCGCTATAAAGCAGGCAATCTGGCATAGGACACTCAGATTCAATTCGACTGAAGCGACGAACAGAGTCGTGCAGCAATATAGCATGGCCTGAAACGCAGTACTCGTTCCCGTATCTCAGGGAAAGGACTTGTGCCTGCAGAGCAGGGACTTCTAGATTGTAGAACCTGGTAAATGTTGACAGCGAGGACCAGCCGGCCTCCACACGAATATCACCAATGGAGACACCGGTATGACCGGATGCCCTTTGGTGCGGCCTCCAAGCATACAAAAAGCTGTTCCGCGTGTCTAAAAGAGGTGGAACGCTCTATGTATATTCTCAAAGCCCTGACAGGGCAGAGTAAATGCAGCTCTCGTTCATCCATGGAGGGAGGAAGTGCTGAGAGGGAAATGACCTGTGCTCTGAACAGAGTAGAGAGCACATTAGGTATATACTGTAACCATGGTTTGGTTTGAGGACAACTTTGCAGTCGTTTGGCCCAAATTCCAAGCATGAGGCGCTAACAGTGTGGTATGTCACCCACAAGCTTGACCGATGCTAGTGCTAGCAGAAGTATGGTCTTTAGCATCAGCGGTCGCAGGTTGACTTACTGGAGTGGCTCAAAGGGAGGGCTCCTGAGGGCCCTTAGCACTGTAGACAAGTCCCATGTAGGGACGAGGCAGGTTCACCTTCAAGAAACGAACCACAAGGATGTTCCTGCCCACAGTTTGGCCAGCCACAGGGGCGTGGAACGCTGCTATGGCTGCCACATAAACTTTGAGCGTGGAGGGAGTTCGTCCCTTATCCAGCAGCTCCTGCAGGAAAGACAATATCAAAGATATGTTGCAAGAGAGAGGGTCTACACTCCGAGCTGTGCACCAGGCAGAGAACACAGACCATTTAAAGCGATACTTCACAGTTTTTTCATATTAAACTATGTTATTCCCTTAACTAAGACGAGTTGATACATACCTCTCTCGTCTCAGTGCGTGCACTCAATCGCTCTGGCGCGCTGCGCCATGTATGGTGGAATAGCACTTGGGAGCACTTAGACTTGGCGAAGTAAAAAGTAAAAAGTTCTAATGACACTTCTGTCATTAGAACCAACGTGACTTTTTACTGCGCCGAGTCGAAGTGCTCCCAAGTGCTATTCCGCCATACATTATAGTTATCCTTTTTACCCGCTTAGAAAAGCGCCACATTTTATTTTGTGTCACCATACTTGGTCGTGTATCTACTCGTGTAACTGTATTTAAATAGGGAAAACATGGAGGTGTTTGGTCGCTTCTAACTTCATCTCTGTTTGGACCCTAATGAATGAACTGGGCTAAGCTAAGTGCTATCAAAGTGTCGCCGTGCGCCAGAGCGATTGAGTGCATGCACTGAGACGAGAGAGGTATGTATCAACTCGTCTTAGTTAAGGGAATAACATAGTTTAATATGAAAAAACGGTGAAGTATCCCTTTAAGGGCATAGAGTGTAGATGGGGCTCTAGCCTTGGAAATAGAGTTTAAAACTCTCTCGGGAAAGTCCATAGGCTCTCATCGAGAGGCCAAATGTGCAGTGCCCACAACTCCGGCTGAGGGTGCCAAATCATCCTTTTCGCCTGAGAGGAGGTCCCATCTCAGAAGGATGGGCCACGGGGCTGTTGTGAGCAGCTGCATCAGCTCTAAGAACCATGGTTGGTTCCTCCAGAGAGGGGCCACAAAAAGGACTGCATGTTTGTAGTCCCTGATTCGTCTGATGACCTGAGGGACCAGTGCGATAGGGGGAATAGCATATAGGAGAAGGCTGGGCCAGTCGTTTTGAGAAATAAGTTTGACAGTGAGAGGGAAAGAGAAAGCAGTTCGTGAACGCAGCGAGGCGAGACGTAGCACTCTCGTAGCGCTGGACCTCAATGAACACGGCTTGCGGGGGCGGAGCCGGCAAGTGACGCACTCAGAGGTTTGGGCATTTTGAAACAAACGGCAGTGGAAATATGCTCTTTTAGAGAAATAAGCTCTGTATACTCATCTGATAGAAGTAGGGGAGGAGCATCATTCTTAGAGATGCATAGGAAGCTAGCTTCTCATAGAAATCGCTGGATACCAACAGGGGATGCAGCCGAATCAGCTCCTTGCAGAGCGCCGGTATATCACCTAGATAGCAGATGCTGGAGCCGAGTCAGCTTATCCGTTGCGAGGGCTTATTCAACGGTGAGAAGGCTTCTTTGGCTTAAACTTAAAGTCCAGCGAAGAGATAGTCATCGCCGTTGAAGGAGAATTGATCTGAGTGTCCTATGCCAGATCAACTGCTTTATAGCCAGATGCCACGCTCAAATTGGTGCGCTCTGGCGGTCTTCTCTGCCATAGGCTCGTGCAGCTCCGCTGCCTCGCCATTGGTTCATTTTATTACTCTGCACGAACCAATGGCCGTGCAGTTTCACTGCGTGACTAAAAAGGATTTAGAATTCGGAGAAAAAGGAGTTTTCCCCATAACAGCGTCTAGCGACACAGTACGAGTAAAGTATCAAAAGGGAAGTTTTATTGCATTTTGGCCGTTCATTTACACGACAACAGCATTTTGGTGGCCTGAGAACGTAAATTCAAACGGGAAGCATTTTCATAAAGTTTTCATCTGTACAGAGGGAAAAAAAACTTGTCGTGAAAAAAGAAAGAAACTTTTGTCGTGTCGATGATGCCTTCATAGGGGATAGTCTAGTTGACACGATCTCTGTTGACACTTCAGAGCTGCGTTGTGGATGTGTCTAGGCTCAGGTCCTTCATCAGATCTGGATATGGGCCGGATCCGGCTGACTATGGTAAACCTCGGGATAAACAAAGAGACTAATATTAGCATAGATGCCATTCTTCTTATGATGTAACGAGTACATCAGGTGTTATGGGAAATATTCCCGGTTCTGGCTGACCTAATTTATGCAGCCTAACAATCATTTTACATAATTTGAATAATATAAATTGATAATGTTTTATTTGTGTGCCAGGTTAAAGAGATGTGTTTTTAGTCTAGATTTAAACTGACAGAGTGTGTCTGTTTCCCAAACAATGCTAGGAAGACTGTTCCAGAGTTTAGGTGCTAAATAGGAAAAGGATCTGCAGCTACTGCCAGCAGTCGATTTTGATATTCTAGGTATTATCAACTGGCCAGAATTTTGAGATCGCAGTAGACATGAAGGACTATAATACGTTAAGAGCAGGGGCGATTCTAGGATTTTCCCCAATGAGTGTATGATTTAAATAAATAAATAAAAATATAGCTGCGAGCAGCGATTACGGGCCCAAGCCGGTGGCACCGCCACCCCAGTGCCTTTACTTACCTAAAGGCACTAGGGTGGCGGTGCCGCCGGCTTTGGCCCTTCATCGCTGCTCGCAGCTATATTTATATATACACAGTATATATGTATATATATATATATATGAAAGACAGAAAATATTACTTGTCTTACCTTATTCTGATTTTATGATACACTCAAAATATTCCACAACATGCTGATTAACCGGTGGTAAAATATTATCACCGTCACATACCTAGTATATTTTTATATAGATACAATAGGCCTACCTGATTTTGAACACAAGTGGGCAGTATAGCACTATGAATGACATGATTTATTTATTTTTTGGACTAAAACAACATTCTGGCTGTTTTTAAACTTAAACAATTATTAAATTGAAAAAAAAAAAGAATAAAATGGGTTTAGTTCTGATATTTGTATAATTTGATATAGAAATAAATGGTGTATAATTACATTTTTAGAAGATATGAGGCTTTTAGTGTTTCCATTTTTGACATTACTTTAATCCCTCGCCATAGCAAAACCGTTTGAGATATGTATTATCCTTTCACAATTTAGCATTTTTAATGTATTTTCATCATGTTGAAAAAGTTTGGTGGGAATAAAATAAACCACTTAAGAGGAGTGGGTAAAAATTCAGAGGCTGATTTTGCAAAGAAATCCACATTCAAACCAAAATATCTGACTTCCTGTTAGTCAGAGCTAATGAATTTAAATTAGAAAGTTGTCCGGCTCGATGAGACCAATATACGTACTGATTTTTGTAACTGTTGGTAAAACTACCCCCCCCACTTTTGTCAAAAGCATTTTGAAAGTGACACACTGCCTGCTGCCAGTTGGTGGCGCTTTAACTTTGACTCACAAAAGTTACATCCATCTGATTGGCCTCTTACACGAACACACTGCTGAAGTTTCATCAAGATCAGTTAATGTATGCAGAAGTTATAACACTTCGTGTTTCTCTTTTCTCACCATAAATTCATTTCCTCGCCACGGTCAAACCGTTCGAGATATCAAAACTCTGTCCGCAATTTAGCATCCTTAATGTCTTGACTTCATACACACCGAGTTTGGTGGGGACTGGATGAATTCTCTAGGAGAAGTACATCAAATTCCACAGCATGCGTTTCCAAACAACCCATAATACCTGACTTCCTGTTGGGCTGGCGTAAAACTTGACCGAGGGAAAGTTGTTTGGCCCGATGAGATCTATATGTGTACCGAGTTTCATATTAATTCATGCAAGCGTGTTTGATATATGGACCATGTTTTCAGACACCGTTCAAGGGGGCACTGTTGAGCCCCTCTGCCACGCCCGTTTCTGAAACTTTTCCCATGTGTACTGGCTAATAAGTGTTATGTGTCTGTCGAGTTTCATCCAATTTCAAGCATGCTAAGAGTCTCAAAAGCATCCGAAAAGAATATTAAAGTTTGATGCGTTGCCACGGCAACAGTATCTAAGATATTAATATTCCTTTCACAGGTCTACATCTTGCGTGTGTTTACATTATACACATAAAGTTTGAAGCAAATCGGGTAAAAATAAGAGGGTGATTTCAAAGCATTTTGAAAGTGATGTACTTCCTGCTGCCAGTTGGTGGCGCTATAACTTTGACTC